>NW_026586550.1:7882368-7967852 GCF_907164565.1 Psammomys obesus
CCTGATCTCTCCAAGACTTTAAACATGAATGGGTGTTGGACTTTGTCAAATGCTTTTTCAGCATCTAAGGAGATGATCATGTGGTTTTTCTCCTTCAGTTTGTTTATGTGGTGGATTACATTGATGGATTTCCATATATTGAACCACCCTTGCATGCCTGGGATGAAGCCTACTTGGTCGTGATGGATGATATCTTTGATGTGTTCTTGGATTCGGTTTGCAAGTATTTTATTGAGTATTTTTGTGTCAATGTTCATAAGAGAGATAGGTCTGAAGTTCTCCTTTTTTGGTTGGGTCTTTGTGTGGTTTAGGTATCAGGGTGACTGTTGCTTCATAGAATGAGTTTAGTAATGTACCTTCTGTTTCTATTTTGTGAAATAGTTTGAGGAGAATTGGTGTGAGCACTTCTTTGAAGGTCTGGTAGAATTCTGTGCTGAAACCATCTGGCCCAGGGCTTTTTTTGGAGGGGAGACTGTGAATGACTGCTTCAATTTCCTTGGGGGATATAGGGCTGTTCAGTCTTTCTACCTGATCTTGACTTAATGTTGGAAGATGGAATCTATCAAGAAAATTGTCCATTTCATTTAGGTTTTCAAATTTTGTGGCATATAGGCTTTTGTAGTATGACCTAATGATTGTTTGGATTTCCTCAGTGTCTGTAGTTATGTTACCCTTTTCATCTCTGATTTTGTTGATTTGGATAGATTCTCTCTGCTTTTTAGTTAGTTTGGCTAAGGGTTTGTCTATCTTGTTGATTTTCTCAAAGAACCAGCTTTTTGTTTCATTGATTCTTTGAAGAGTTTTATTTGTTTCTAATTGATTGATTTCAGCCCTGAGTTTGATTATTTCCAGCCGTCTGCTCCTCTTGGGTGTATCTTCTTCTTTTTTTTCTAGGGTTTTCAGTTGGGCCATTAAGTTGTTTGTATGTGATGTTACGAATTTGTTCTTGCAGGCACTTAGTGATATAAATTTTCCCCTGAGCACTGCTTTCAATATGTCCCATAAATTTGGGTATGTTGTGCCTTCATTTTCATTGAATTCTAGGAAGTCTTTAATTTCGTTCTTTATTTCTTTCTTAACCCAGCTGTCATTGAGTAACAAGTTGTTCAGTTTCCATGTGCGTGTAGGCTGTTTGTTATTTCTGTTGTTGTTGAGGTCCAGCTTAAGTCCATGGTGGTCAGATAGAATACAAGGCATTATTTCAAGATTTTTGTATTGGTTGAGGCTTGCTTTATGACCAACTATATGGTCTATTTTGGAGAAGGTTCCATGCGGTGCTGAAAAGAAGGTATACTCTTTTGAGTTTGGATGAAAAGATCTGTAGACGTCTATTAGGTCCATTTGATTTAGGGTCTCTGTAAGTGTTTTTATTTCCTTATTTGTTTTCTGTCTAGTTGATCTGTCCCTTGGTGAGAGTGGAGTGTTGAAGTCTCCCACTATTAGGGTTTTAGGATCAATGTGTGATTTAAGCTTTAATATTGTTTCATTTACGAATTTAGGTGCTCTTGTATTTGGGGCATAGATATTCAAAATTGTGATGTCCTCTTGGTGGATTTTTTCCATTGATGAGAATATAGTGGCCCTCCTTATCTTTTTTGATTAACTTGGGTTGAAAGTTTATTTTATTAGATATTAGGATGGCTACTCCCGCTTGTTTTCTGGGACCATTTGCTTGAAAGACATTTTTCCAGCCCTTTACTCTGAGGTAGTGTTTATCTTTGTTGCATAGGTGTGTTTCTTGGATGCAAGAGAATGATGGATCCTGTTTCCGCAACCATTCTGTTAGTCTGTGTCTTTTTATTGGGGAGTTGAGTCCATTGATGTTGATAGATACTAGTGACCAACAACTGTTACTTAATTTAGATGTGGGGTTGGTGGTGTCACTGAGTTTCATTGCTTGTATTCTTTTGTTTGTTTTTGTTGTGTAGTTATCTATTTCCTCTGTTTCCTTAGATGTAGTTGTTTTCTTTTGTTTGGAGTTTCCCTTCTAGTAAGTTCTGTAGAGCTGGGTTACTATGTAGATATTGTTTAAATTTGGTTTTGTCTTGGAATATTTTGAATTCTTCGTCTATGTTGATTGAAAGTTTTGCTGGATATAGTAGTCTGGGTTGGAATTTGTGGTCCCTTAAGGACTGTATGATTTCTGTCCAGGCCCTTCTGGCTTTCATAGTTTCTGTTGAGAAATCTGGTGTGATTCTGATAGGTCTACCTTCATATGTTACTTGGCCTTTTTCCCTTGCTGCTTTTAGAATTTTTTCTTTGTTTTGTAGGTTCAGTGTTTTGACTATGATGTGACATGAAGAATTTCTTTTCTGGTCTAGTCTACCTGGTGTTCTGTAGGCCTCTTGTATGTTTATGGCCATCTCCTTCTTTAAGTTGGGAAAATTTTCTTCTATAATTTTCTTGAAAATATTTTCCGGACCTTTGAGCCTGATGTCTTCTTTTTCTTCTACTCCTATTATTCTTAGGTTTTGTCTTTTCATGGTGTCCTTGATTTCTTGGATGTTTTGTGTTTGGAACTTTTCTGATTTTATTTTTTCTTTGAGAGATGTGTCAATTTCCGCTAGTGTATCTTCGGCTCCTGAGATTCTTTCTTCCATCTCTTGTATTCTGTTGGTGATGCTTACCTTTGTAGTTCCTGATCTTTTCTCTATGTTCTCCAGCTCCTGGTTTTTCTCTATTTGTGTTTTCTTTATTGCTTCTAATTCTGTTTTCATGTCTTGCACCATTTCCTTCATCTGTTTGAATGTGGACTCCTGCTTTTCAATGATAGCTTCTATCTTTTTGTCCGTTTCCTCTCTATGTATCACTAATTGTGCCTCTACTTCTTTGGGTATAATTGCCTGTATTTCTATGAGAGCTTTGTTCATTTCTTCTTTATTTGCCTTCATTTGTGTGGACATTTCTTTGAGAGCTTTGTGCATTTCTTCTCTGTTTGCCTCAATTTTCATGGTCATTTCTCTGAGAGCACAATTTGTTTCCTCTTGGTTAGTCTCAATTTCTTTGGCTATTTCTCTGAGTGCTTTGTTCATTTCATCTTTATGGGCCTCTAATAGCTGGAGAAACATAGTTTTGAGGTCATTTTCTTGTATATCTAGTGAATTGAAGTGTCCATTGTTTTGTAGGGTTGCTGGTGAGGTCATTATGTCCTGATTTTTGTTGGTAGTGTTCTTATGTCTGCCTCTAGCCATCTGGTTATTTATAATCCTCACTGTTTGTTCCTTGAGATTGTAGTTCAGGCTATGATCGTCTCTTTCTATTTTCTGGACTGTTTTTTCAGGAAGATGAGAGAGGTTCAGTGGTTTGGGAGTGTGCACTGTGGTTTCAGTTTTGCCTAAGTAAGGAATGTGATGCTGGTGCTATTCACGTGTGCTTTTAGCGGGCGCAGTGTGCTTGCGCGGATTCTCTGACTATTGCAGTGGCCTGCAAGCCACTATTACGCAGTTCTGACTGAGATCCAGGGATTGTTTGCCTGGATTACACCGGTGGACCCGCAAGGCAGAGGCTTCAACATTGGGGTCGCTATCCCAAGAATCCCTATGATGCCCACACCAGGGGTGTGGGTGTCAGGGATCTCGTCTGATTGCTTCTGTGGAGAGGCCCTGGGTCTGGGGCAAACTCTCGCTAGAAGGCTCACTCACTCTCTTGCAGGACCAGTTGGAATGCACAGGGGTTCCCCTTGCTCACTACTCTCAGTTTTGGTCCTGCTGCAGAAGTGCACGGGTAGGCTAACAGTCAGCTCTGTGACACTGTGGCCGCAGGACTCGGTGTCCACCTTTGCTGTGTGCTGCCTCTTTGTCCTTTCCCTCTGCCAGGATGGGTTATGTTGGCTGGTCCCTGGGTGGCACTGGAAAGAGTTAGGTTGAGTGTACTCAATCCCAGATCCCGGGCCCAGATCTCTCTGCCAGAAGCAGTCTGGAGGTAGAATCTATGTTTGCTGATCCCGAGAGAGTACCAGGTAGGGTTGAGTGTCCTCAGATCCAGAGCTTGGGTTTCTCTGCTAGGGGCCACTGGGTGAGCTGGAGAGAGGGTGCTGTGTCCTTGGCAGGCTGCCTCTCTGTCCTTCCCCTCTGACCTTCCCCTCTGCTAGGGCAAGCTTATGGAGGTGCTCTCAGGGGAGTGCCAGCAGGGGTTGGGGCTTCTCAGTCGGATCCTGAGAGGGCGTTTCTCTGCCAGGGGTCGGGGGGGGGGTGCCGGTGATAGAACTTACTGCTAGACCTTATTGCGCTGGACCCAGGAGAATCTCAGGACGTGTAGAATGACCACAGTCCCAGATTCCGAGCTGTAGTTTGTTTGCTAGGAGCAGCTGACAGCACTGGATTTCCGGCCCTGTGAAGCCGCTGTGATCGGGTTTTTTCAGCCCCAATCTCGGGTTGGGGTACAGACAATGTGGTCTGTGGCAGATTCTACTGTCCGCCTTTTGCCTCCTCCCAAGAGGGAGTAGGGATTTTGAGCTGGGCGCGCAGCTGCAGCTGCTCTCCATGCGAGGCGGGAGCTCAGTTGTGATGGTGTTGGGTACCTGCGGTCAGTGAGACCTTCCAGGGAAAGACTGGGTGACCCGTGATCAGTCTAGCAACTTTCCTTCCCCGTGGGGTTTTCTTGCAATTGGGACTCTCAGCCTCATGCACCCTTGTGCCCACCGATCAGCCTAGGAAAGTGATCGGGACACGCAGGTTTGTGGCACCAGCCCGGAGACCCAAAGCCCACGTTAGCTGGGTTCTCTTCTGGGTTCTGGCTGGGCAGCCGAGAGTGGACCCGACCGATTCCCACGCCGTGGGAGCCTCCTCTCACCTGGGAAACACGATCGATCGCTGTTGTTTTAGGGCCCAGAGTTCAGTCTCCTGGTCGCTGTACGGAGTGTGTTGTCCCACTTCTCAGACATGGTGTTCTCCTGGCGCCACCATCCAAGTTCTGCTCTTAATCTATACATGCTAATACCTCCACCCAAGTTCTGCTCTTAATCTATACATGCTAATACCTCCCGAAAAAGACCTTGAATCCTGAATTTTTATTGTGGTGATAGGTCATTCATAGTTAGGACAACTAGGAGATAAGTATAGAAAAAGCTAGTTTTGTAGTCATTCAGTATGAATATGTATGCTGTCAGGGTCCCATGAAAGTGCAGGATTGTATAACAGGATGAAGCATTCACAGGAAGGTGTTAAATTCCCTGGTTCACACCCATTGCTTGTTCCCTGTGCATATGACCTTGGGTAGGTAGCTTAACTGTTCTTACTCCAGACTAGGGATAATGAAAGTCCTTGCTTCATTGTTGTAAGGGATTCATAAGACATGTAAAATGATTCAGTGTGTGGCAAAATACATTTTGTGAGCTTTGCACAGGCAGCAGTTTATGTCAGTTTAATTCATTCATGAATCTACACATCTAGGACAGTGCTTAGCATAATATAGATACTCAGTAAATAAATACATTGTTGATGAATATGTGAACGAATATAGAAAATTCTGAATAGGAAATACAGAATGAATAGGATTATAGGCTTAGTCTCTTTAGTAGGCACAGTAGCCAAAGCCTGTATAGCTTTGTGGCAGTGGTGCTCAGCTTGGAGACACATTAGGAATGCTTAGAAGCCTGTCCTTTCTTTTTTGTTTACTCCTTCCCAATTCCTCCTCGGGCACTGAGGACTGAATCCATAGCTTTCCACAAGCTAGGTACATATTTATTCTACCACCGAGCTGTGTCCCAGCCTCCTGGAAGCCTTTTAAAGGGACCAACTCAATCTCCACCATGGACAAGAGTTCAGGGTCTCAGTCTTACTGTTTTGGAAGTAACTACCAAGTAGCAAAGTCCAAACTCCACAGGTATGCTGTTTTCAAGACTCAATACTGAAGTAATTTTCTGATCAACTTAACACACTTCAGGACACTAAGCTCAACTTCTTTTTTTCAATAATAATTACATCATTGAAGATGTTGATGTGTATTTAAGAGCATCAAAAACTACTTTGAATTCATATGCACTTTAAAGAAGATTTTGGCTCAAGTAATCACACAATTTGTTCCCCTACAAAAATCACAGATGGAATATTTACACTCATGTGGGGCTTGGGACTGGTCCTTACTGCGTGGACTATTAGTACTTCACATGTTTGTTTAGGTTAATTGAGAAGCAATATGGGTTGCCTTGGGGAAAAGCAGTTAAAGTCTACATGGCACAAAGAAAAGCACACAGACACATATACCACACGTGTGCACTGTACAAGATGTCTCTCTGACTGTTTGAAGTACTGGGAATTGAACTCAGAGCCTTATATGTACTGCACAGGATGTCTCCTGAGGCACTTGGGGAATATAACCAAAAGACAGAGTAACTTTTTAGCTAGCTGGCTCCTTTCTAGACTGTTGAGGGGAATACATCGTTTCTGCTGTCAGTCTTTAGCTATCCTGGCCCAATGTCAAACCACACTCTTCATTCTCTGGCACATTCCCACTCAGAGCAGAGGAGCTCAATCTCATCTTTGTAGTAGATGCCCAGAGTGTGGAGCGTCAGGTATGGATGGCTTGAATCTGGGAGTCGTATTAGTTGCCATCAGAGTAGACTGAAATTCAGAAATGGATCTCAAGGTAGTACCATGTTTGAATAACGAGTCTTGTATGTCTTCTCATGAATTTTAAAATATTTTGTTTATGAAGAGTATTTATGCTACATATTTATTTGGGTGAGTACATTATAAAAGAATTAGTACCCTTGCTGGAGGTGGTGGTGCTCACCTTTAATCACAGCACTTGGGAGGCGGGGGCAGGAGGATCTGTGTGAGTCTGAGGCCAGCCTGGTCTACGAAATAACTTCAGGCAAGTCAGCTCTCCATGAGTACAGGGTGAGACGTTGTCTAAAATAAAAAAAAAATAATAATACTCTCATATGTCCTTTCTAAACAAGACAATGGGATGCTATTTCAGTGTTTGCTTTATATCAAAAAGATGAGCTGTTTTGTTAATTTCAAGGTTAGATTCTCTTTTTTTCTTCATTACTTACTTTTGCTTCCCCTTTTCCCTTCTCAGTCCTTTCCTCTTTACCTCCCTTCCCTCTTCCTTGCTTTGTCCCTCCATCTTCCCTCTTGTTCTCTGTTTTATTTTTTTATGAGATGGCTTGGTTCAGGCCTTGGATAACCTTGACATAGTAATCCTCCTGCTCCTACCTCCCCAGGGCAAGGATTACAAGCATGCCCCATCAATCCTGGATTGAAGGATGGATTCTACATCATCCATGTGTATTTATTTATTATTATTTTGGGGAGTGTTTAGAAAAGTCTTTCTATGTATACAGTCCAAGTTGGCTTTGAATATGCTATCCTCCTGTAACTTCCTTGGCCTGAGTGCTAGGATTAAAACCCTGGCATGTGCCACCATGCTCAGTTGCGTTTATTTTTAAATTGCTGCTTTGAAGGATTTCGGACCCTCTCAGCAAAAAGCATCTCTGAAGTATAAAGCCTGGGATATTACTCAAATCATCCTAAATGGATTTCTCAAGTTCTGATCTAATCAGCAAGCTGATTTGCTTAGCTTCTTGGTCAAGTTCATTCATTAATTTGGAAAGCATTTATTGAATATTTGCAGAGTCTACCTCTGGGCTAGACGTAACAGGATTAGTGGTTGAATGGAGCCCTGTCCTTCAGGAGTTTACAGTCTTAGTGAATGGAAGGAAGGGAATAATAGAATGCTATGTAAGATGTGCAATGGCTTTTGTACTTAAAATGTGTTCACAGTCTTTCATGTCAGGTAATTGACATTAACTGTGATTTTATGCTCTGGAAACCGAATTATGAAGTATTTTCTTTTCATATTTATTTCACAGTTAATATCACAGTTCTTTTCAGACACGCTCTTGTGAGAATATTCACTCCCCACAAAGTGATGCTGTGAAGTTAATAGAATCGTTGGCATTTCACGCTTTGCAGTCTGTGCATTTGGGAGGATTCTGAGCAGGAAGAAAGGATGGGAAGTTGAACACCCATTCATTGTTTAGCTGGTGAAAACTGTAGCATTAAACTAGTGCCCTCACCTTCCATCCATGCACCAAATTCTGCTAGAGTTTCATGCCATCTTCTACCACTATGATGGCTGTAGGTAGGAAACACACACACTGATTTTAGTTGAGGTCTCAGATCTAATGACATTCCTTTACTCTTTGAGGGAAAATGTCCGTTTATGTATGAACTATTAGAAAAATAATGTTGTGCTACTTAGAAGAGTAGAAAGCTGAACACAGTGCCTCCCATGCACCAATATTTTTTAATAATGATTTTTCTATTCTGTGTTTTACATATCAACTTTTCTAAAATGTACCTTTGGTCACAGACTGCTAGCTCCTCATGATGCCCCTTAACTCATTTTCCCTTCTAATTAATGTTTGTATGTGCATTAGATATACTGGAGTTTTTTGCTAATATTATAAATTCTACCTTAAATTTGTGTTCATAATGAGGAATAAATGAGAAATAAACAAAAGGCATAGTTGTTATTATCCACAGGCTAGAAAAGGGTATGCTTTGATGGGAGTTCTGGTGAAGTACTATCTGTGTCTCTCAAGGTGCAACAATGTCCTATATTGTATAAGTGCCCTGCCTTCAGATTCAGCAGTTTGAGTAGTTTGTTGCTAGGTTGTTTCCTAGTTATGAAGGGTGATGAAAGTTTGGCTCTCATGATCTATGGTTGCTCAGGGGCCGAACTAACTTTCTCGGTGTTTTCTACCAAGACTTGACAATGGAATTTTATTTCTTTCCTCCTCCTCTTCCTCTTCCACCTTTTCTTCCTCCTCCTTGTTGATTCTTTGATCTCTTTCTTTTCTCCTTCTTTCACCTCTTTTCCTCTTCCTCTTCTTTTTTGTGGCCACAACTCTCTGAGACAGTTTGTGAAACTCTGAAAGACTTGTTTTTCATCAAATTCATCTAGAATTTCAGAGTTTTTCAGCTATCCTAAGCCTTTCTGCTTGGTTATTAGGTGTGTGTGTGTGTGTGTGTGTGTGTGTGTGTGTGTGTGTGTCTGATGATCAAACGTAAACCCAAGGTTTTTCCGTTCCTCCCTTCTTCCTGCCCTCCCTCCCTTTTCCCCCAATCATTCTCTTTTTCTCTTGTTCCTCTTGCCCCACACCACCAAATAATATTTTAACTGGAGAATTTTACATACAGTTGCATTTTGATTCTTGCTAAGTTGTCCAGACTAGCCTCAAACTTGTCATGTAGCCCATTAGGCTTTGAAATTATAATTGTCACCCTCTTGCTATGGTATTTTTTAACACATAAATTTAGGTTGTAGAGACTCTTGAAGACCCAAAGGTAGAATCTATGTTTTTGAATCCACATATCCATATGTTTTCTTTTAATGGTGATAAGTGGGTTAGCACTGGGGAGGCTTTTGAAGCTAGAGAAAAACCCTAAGAAATATGCCAGAAGTCCCACAATGTGGGAGGATTTCCATAGAAGATTTTCTCTCCCTTTCTCTCTCCTCCTCACTCCTTTGTTTCTTATATTAGGCCATCTTACACCTTTGAGTGCCCACTTAACCTTTCATTTTCCAAGTCAATGTCTTGATATGTAGCCCAGAATAGCCTTGATCTTTCTGTGTTCAGATGCTCCTGAGCTAATGCTGCGATTCCAGGCCTGTGTCACCACACCTTGCCATTGTTTCTTTCACAAGAATTATGGCTAGAGGATATGGAATACACTTTGTTATGAGGAGCCAAGATTGATGTTGTAAATTACTTATCTTGGAGAACATTCAGGAAGGGAACACTGATTGGACTGTCTTTCTTCAAGTCTTCCATCCTTATGATGAGTCTGGGGGATTATTGCAGAGCAAATGTGTTGCCTGAGGCCTGTGGAAAGATTGGAAAAGTTGCTGGGCAAGCTGGTTGGGATAGTTTTCAACTACCAAAGACCTATTTCTGGAACTTCCTGGGTAGAACTCCAAAGAGACCCTAAAAGACACATAGAAAGCTGAACACTTGCTGAAATCTATGACACATTCAGAGAACAGTGGTGGCATGTGGTATGTTTATTCCTGTGTGTGGAGAGCAACTGTGTTGCCTAACCTTCCCAGTTCCATCGCTGGGTAGAGCCTGGATAGGTCAGTGAATATGCAAAGAGGCCACCTGCCCTTTAGGTGTAACACATCTTTCCTCATCTGCTCTTAGCCTTTTGTCTTTCTGCTGCCTGCACCCTTTCCCTCAGAGGCTCTGCCTTGAGGGTGTTCACAGCATCTGTGCCCCTTGCTGCTTTCCTCTGCTCCTCTTGCTGTGGGGTGGCTGAAGAAATGTGGGCTGTTTCTTGGCAGATGCCAGTAGTCTTTTCACTTTGAGAGCATTTAGCTCAATGAACACTGCTCCTCTGCAAGAAGGAAGATGCTCTCAGAAGAAGGGAGTAAGAGCAGACTTCCTTTGGTAACCAACCTGAACAGTGCTGTTTTGGGCAGTGGGGTTGCAGGAGGGGGCTTTGCTCATATTTCATCTGTGGCAACTTGAATTGTTTTCCAAGTATCATAAGTATCCAATTAATGAATTTGATTTTTGCTTGTTTGTCTGTTTTCTGTAAATGGAGAGGCTCTGCTCTTGCCCTCTACCCTAAAAAGAATTGGAACTTTCAGCTTCTGGCCCTGTAGTACTATTACAAAGGAGGTGCCACAAGCTCCCTGAATTGGGGGGATTTGTTCTTCTCTATCCTAGCAGGGGTGTATCTCACCACAGTTGTAAATGATATCAGATGAGTCTCTTCTATGCATGTCTGTCTGTATGTATGCAGGCATGTCTGCATCTATTTATTTATTTATTTATTTATTTATTTATTTATTTATTTATTTATTTATTTATTTTCTTGCTGCAGGAAAGCCATCTCCCGGACAGGCCTCCAGCATCTGGCTCCTGCACATCCTCTTGGCCTTCCTGTGGCAAATGGTCCAGCGAAGGAGCCCAGAGCAACTCTGGACTGGAGCGTAGGTGTCTGCTGTTTTGTTTTTGTTTCCCCCTCCCCCCCTCAGGTTGATTCCAGTTGCATGCTGGGTTTTCCTCCTGTCACCTTCAGGGTTCCATACGTCAGAACATGTCTACTGTGAGTCTTCAGTGGTCAAGTTAATGAGGTCACTAACTGTGGGCTGAAGTCTGTTGGCCCGACCTGAAACCACATGTGGGGCGATTCTTTAGTTCTTCCTCGCTGTCTCAACGATGAGCAGAATAGACTCATCCATATCTGTTTTTCGTTTTGGGAAAGATCTGTGGGAAAATGAGGGGAGTATTGTTTTTAACCAACTAAAACAAAAAACCATATGTGGTGTTTTGAAATGTACACAAGGTATAATGTTTAAATCAGAGTAAAGTATATCTACTCAGACATTGTTCAATTATGCTGAAGCATTCTAAAATTTTTTTTCTAGCCTTCTGCCAAAGACTATACTGTTTGTTCAGTAGCATTAAGAAATATCCATTGCATATGGTCGCTCTGCTGTGAAATGGTATCTAACTGTGACTTACTGTTAGATATCTTTCCCTTGATTATCTCTCGTCCCTCTCAGCTTCTGTTCACCACTGTCTCATTCTTCCTGTAAGATAAACCTTGTGATAATTTATATGTGAGTGAGACTGCATGGCACTCTCTTTCCCATGCCTCACTTATTTGACTAAACCCAAAAGTCTCCAGTTCTGTCTGTCACAAATGACAGATTTTCTTCTTCTGTGCGGATAAATAATATTCCACTCTGTATATGCATAACTCCTTTTCTTCACAAACAATATGACATTTTATTGAGTTAAAAGTAACACCCTTAGCAAAAGCCAGGGACTATAAAGAGTAATCTCTGAATTTCATGTCGGCCTAGAAGGGTCTTTAATTTGAACTAAGACTTGAAGGCACGCCTGTTTTCAATGCTCATGTATGTATGGGCAAATCTTATTTCCACAGTCTCTCAGCTTGGCAGAACTGAAATCCTTTAGAGGGTACTTATTGGCAGGGGATACTGGTAGATGCTTTTCCCATAAGCCAATGACACAGTCTGACAAATAGAAAAGGGCTTGCCCTATGGCAAGTGGGACTTGCTCTCAGCTTCCAGTGGGGAGGAATGGGAAATATTCATTTCATTTTTGCTGCTTTTAAAGCTAATAAATAAATAGCAAAATATTATTGGCACAAACATAATGTTAGATCCTTTTCTCCTGCCACTTAGTTGTCTGAATATTTGCTGGAGCAAGGGGAAAAAAGGCATTGCAGAATCTTCCTTCTTCAATTTTTGCTTCTAAATAACACTGCAACATACACAGTTACGCAAGACTTCTAAACATTTGAAATGAAAAGGATCTTAAATGATCTTCTGTGTAGTACTGGGTTTGAACCTAGAGCGTTACATGAGCTAGGCAAGCACTCTATCATTGAACTATATCTGAAACCCTTATTTTTGCTTATTCTGAGAGAAAAGTATCTCTCTCAGTAGCCCAGCTTGGCTTAGAATGCACTCTGTGACTCAAGCATTCTGGAACTCCTGAGCCTCCTAATCTAGTTAAGAGGCTAGATTAGAGACACATTCCACCAGCTCCAGCTTCACAACTCTTTATTAATAGGCCTTTCCAAAACTGCAACAGACCTTAGGGACTGTCTGTGTTTCACTTCCAATGTAAATTCCTTCCTTCTTTAAGTTTTCGATTATGTACATAGAAAGCCATTCACATCCTTCCAATAACCTTCATCATTTCTAAGTTACATTGTTCAGCATTTGCTTTGCACCCAGTAACCCCTCGCCTTTTACCAGTAAACACAAGCATGTGGACAAGTTGCGTTTTTGTGAGAGGAGAGGTGTGTGCACCCGTGAGTGCGCAGGCCAGCGGTCTACTCCTCAGGAGTGAATTTTTTTTTTTTTTGAAACTAGGTTTGTCATTGACCTGGAACTTGACAAGTATGTCAGGAGCCCCAGGCACTCACCTGTCTCTTCCTCCCAAACACTGAGATTCCCCTGTTGATGGACACTTAGGGTTATTTCCATTTTCTGGCTGTTGTGAGTAGTGTTTCAGTGAACATGGCGGTGCAGCTGTCTCTTCTAATTATTCAAATCGAAGGATTTTCACTTTGTATACACATCTGGGAGTGAGACTGTTAAGTCAGACTGTGGTTCAACTTTCGATTTGAGGAACGCCCATTGTGTTTTTGTGGCTATGCCGCTACCATTCCTACCAACAGCATGCAGGGTCCTTTACTGTGTGTGTGTTAACTTCTGGCTTTGGGATGAGAGCCACTGTTGTGGAAAAAGGGGCCATTCCATCGTGCTTTTGATTTCTATTGCTCTAATGATTAGTGATGTTTGCTTTTTAAAATTTTTGCTGCTGGTCACTTACATGTCTCTTTTGGAGACATGATTTATATCTACTACTCATTTTTGAAGCTTCAGTATACACACATGCACTCACTCTGTTTTTGTCTGTTTAAGTTGGTATGAGGTAGCTAGCATCGTTTTCTGCTTGTGGACACCCATTTTTATCAGTGTCTTTGCTGTAACGGCTGTCATCTCTCCAGCACATGTTCTCACACCCCTGTTTAAACCCAGCTGCCTGTTGATGCATTCTAGAGTGTGTCTGCCACAGTTGAATCTCCTGTGCATTGTGAGAGTCTTTTCTGCCCCCAGAAAATGCTACCATCATTGTTTTACATCCTGGGTGAGTTTCTTGGGATCGAGGGGTTGAAGAAGTTGTGGTTATTCCCTTCATAGAAATAAAATTCATGGAGAGAAAGTAATCAGCAATGGGAATACAACACAGCAATTCCTGGGCCAGGGCAGCTCACCAGGCGGTGGGGTGGATGGGAAGGGGCTGTCGCTGGGATTGCATGAGAAAGGACACTCTGCTGAAGGCTGATGCTGGAAATAGTGATCAACAAATGCTTTCAGTAAATTCCTTGCCTAAACCAGTGTTAGGCTAGCAGGCCTTACTTTCTGATTCCTATGGAGAGGCATGCACTATAGCATTCATCCATAAGTATTTTTGGCTAGTGGTGGGAAGCTGTGATACACAATAAGGACCAAATAAGGAGCTCAGGCTGGGTGTGGGTTGTGTCTTATGTTCCTCTTTCTCCTCCTCCCTGGTGATTGTGTGCACGATGTGATAGTGATCTGGTGAAAGTCCGGTAGGAAAGCAGAAGGCATCCGGACAACTCCTCATGGGGAAACTTTGGTGTGGCTCAGGAACATGCATCTCTTGTCTGTTATGGTGTTGGCAGACAGAAGCCCAGAAATGATCAGTACCCTATTGCGCAACATGTTCAGGAAGGAGGAGACAGCTAAACGTATTTCAGTGTCTTCTGATTTTTTTGTAAGAGTTTAAATGACTCCAGCTTTAAAATATGTCCTTTTTCTGTCAAACACACTGTGTGTTAACTTGCCCTTCTGCTCAAGGAACCAAATGAGGAATTAAGAAATTTCCTTGTTTTGTGTAAAACACAAGAAGACTCCTCAGGCTTGACCACCTCTCCACAACAACCTATTTTTTTTAATCCCCTCAGAGAAGCAGTCTGATAACACATCTGCTACCACTAGCTACTGAACTGCATTGCTAACTGATAAAACTTACACACTCAGTGATATTATTTATAAGGACTGGTTCGGCTTAGAGCCTCTTCAGAGTCTTCCAAATAGCTACTCCCAATTTTCTGAGAAAGTGCCCAGATTGATTTCCAAAGTGGCTGTCCAAGTTGGCACTCCTACAGGCAATGGAGGAGGGTTCCCCTTTCTCCACATCCTCGCCAGCATGTGCTGTCACTTGAGTTTTTGATCTAGCCATTCTGAGGGGTGTAAGATGGAATCTCAGAGTAATTTTGATTTACATTTCCCTGATAACTAAGGACACTGAGCATATCTTTAAGTGTTTCTCTGACATTCTAGCTTCCTCTGTTGAGAATTCTCTGTTTAGCTCTGTACCCCATTTTTTATTGGATTGTTTTCTTTGTTGGTGTTTTATTTCTTGAGCTCTTTATATATTTTGGATATTAGCTTTGTCAGATGTAGAATTGGTGAAGATCTGCAGACTGCTGTTTTGTTCTGATGACAGTGTCCTTTGCCTTATAGAAGCTTTTCAGTTTCAAGAGGTCCTGTTTATTAATTGTTGATATTAGAGCCTGAGCTGTTGGTGTTCAGTTCAGGAAGTTTTCTCTTTTACCAATGATTTCAAGGCTTTCGCTCACTTTCTCTTCTAGTAGATTTAGTGTATCTGGTTTTATGTTGAAGTTTTTGATCCACTTGGACTTGAATTTTGTGCAGGGTAATAAATATGGATCTATTTTCATTTTTCTACTTGTAGGTATCCAGTTAGCTCTATGTCAAGACACAGCTATACCACTCTTAGGCATATAGCCAAAAGATGCTTTACCATACCACAAGGACACTTGTTCAACTATGTTCATTGCAATTTTATTCATAATAGCCAAAATGTGAAAACAACCTAAATTTCCCTAAACTCAGGCTCCCTGTGGATTCCCTAGTAAGGGAAACAGGGGATGTCTCTGACATGGACTCTGTTGCCTGATTTCTGATCACTTCCCCCTGGCAGGGCTGCCTTGCCAGGTCAAAGGGAAAGAGGACATGCTCTGTCCTGGTGTGACTTGATGAGCTGGGGTGGGTTAGTTGGAGGAGAGGCTTCCCTTTTATTAGGAATAAGGGACTGGGAAGAGGAGAAGAGGGAGGAAGGGTGGGACGGAGAGGAGAGGAGGAAAGTGGCTACCATTAGGTATAAAGTGAGTAAATAAATAAATAGTCTCCCAAGTAAACATGAGAATAGCAAGGATTTTAAAAAAGAGATGAAAATACCAGCGATTGTGTTTCCTAGCTGAGAGGAAACCCCACTGTGTGGGAAGCCATTGGGTCCAATCTCAGCTAAACCCAGGAAGAATTTGGAGGTTCCCTACAGGCACTTGGTCACCAGCTCAGAGACACACACCTGCATGCTCTAATTATCTCAGACTGAGCTGTGAGCCCCACAACACCAGAAACTGGATTTTCCAGTTGAGAGGAAGCAATTGGGTTCGACCGACCTTAGGTCACCCAGCCAACACCCTGCAAAAGTTCCCAGGTCCTGGTATGTGCTCAGTTGGCATCCTAGAGCCACACAGATGCATGCTATGATCACCATCCCAGAGAGAACTGTGGGCCCCCAAACACCAGAGACTGGGGTTCCAAGTCGAGAAGAAATCCCATGGTGAAGGAAGCAATGGGGTTGGACTTCAGGTTACCCGCCAATGCACCCCCCCACAACCCTTTCCCCAGAAAAGTTTCTGGTTCTTGCAGGCATTCAGTCACCAGCACAGAGTCACACACCTGTGCATTCTACTCACCATTCCGGACTGAACGGTGGACCCTTAAATACCACAAACTGGGTATCCCAGTCATGGGAAAACCCTGTGGTGAGGGAAACAGCAGCTCCAACATTAGGGTATCCAGCTATTCCCCAGTAAAGCTCCTCGGTTCCCACAGGCTCAGCCTTCAGCCACATGCCTGTGTGCTATGCTCACCAGCAACTGATTACCTCTTGGGTACTGGGGCATAGAGCTCTAACTTCAGACCTACTGGTACCTGGGACCCACAGGATCAGCTCCCAAATGCTGCTCCAAAGCTCAACCTATCTCCCTAGTGAAACCGACCCAATCTTCAGGGCTCTCTGGTTCTTCAAGAAGGCTGTGCCCAGCAAAAACAGTGTATGAGCAGCAGCAGCTCATGGAGAGGGAGAACTTAGGGAAGAAAGAAACTTAGGAACTACAGAGGTAAGTATATCCAACAAAATACAAAAGATGGAAGAAAGAATCTCAGGTGTTGAAGATACAATGGAAGAAATCAATGCATCCATCAAAGAAAATGTCAAATCTAAAAGATTCCTGAAATCCAAGAAATCAAGGACATCATGAAAAGAAAAAACCTAAGAATAATAGGAATAGAGGAAAAAAGAAGATTCCCATCTCTAAAGCCCAGAAAATATCTTCAACAAAATCATAGAAGAAATTTTCCCCAATTTAAAGGAGAGGCCTATAAACATACAAGCGGCCTACAGAACATGTAATAGATCAGACCAGAAAAGAAAATCCTCCCACCACATACTAATCAAAACACTAAATATACAGAACAAAGAAAAAATACTAAAAGCTGCAAGGGGAAACGGCCAAATAACAAATAATGGCATCAGAATCACACCTGACTTCTTAATGGAGACTATGAAAGCCAGGAGGGCTTGGATGGATATCACACAGACCCTAAGAGAACACAGATGTCAGCCCAGACTACTATACCCAGCAAAACTCTCAATCATGATAGATGCAGAAAACAAGATATTGAGTGACAAAACAAACTTAAACAGTACCTACCCACAAATCCAACTTTACAGAAGATACTAGAAGGAAAGATGTAACCCAAGAAGACTAACAACACCCAGGAAAACACAGGAAATAAATAACTACCACAAAACTAAAAGTAGTCAAACACAAAAATACACTACCATAGCCAACATCAAAATAAAAGGAACTAACAGTCACTGGTCATTAACCTCCCTCAAAAATCAATGGACTCGCTGCTGAGCATATACCCAAAAGATGCCCCACAATTCAACAAGGACATTTGCTCAGCTATGTTCATAGCAGATTTATTTGTAGTAGCCAGAACCTGGAAGCAACCTAGATGTCCCTCAATGGAGGAATGGATACAGGAATTGTGGCACATTTACACAATAGAATACTTCTCAGCTCTTAAAAACAAGGAAATCATGAAATTTGCAGGCAAATGGTGGGATATAGAAAAGATTATCCTGAGTGAGGTATCCCAGAACCAGAAAGACACACACAGTACTTATAAGTACTCACTTATAAGTGGATACTAGACCTATAAGATAGGATAATCATACTAAAATCTGTACACCTAAGGAAGCTAATCAAGGAGGTCCCTGGGTAAGATGATCAATCTTCATTCAGAATGGCAAATGAGATGGACATCGAAAGAGGGAGAAAACAGGAAATAGGACATGAGCCTACCACAGGGCCCCCAAGACTCTACCCAACAGGGAATGTACGCAGATGTAGAGACTCACCGCCAAACGTGGGGCATGATTCAGGGAGTCTTGTGGAAAATGGGTTGGGGATAGAATGACACAGAAGGGACAGGAGCCCCACAAAGAGACCAACAAAGGTAAAAATTTATGTGCCCAGGGGGGCTTGCAGAGACTAATAGACCAACTGTGGACCATGCATAGAGAGGACCTAGTCCCCCTCTCAAATGTAGCCAATTGGCAGCTCAGTCTTCATGTGGGTACCCGGGTAAGGGGTGCAGGGGCAGTCACTAGCATGAACTCAATTGCCTGCTCTTTGACCATTTGCCCCTGGTGATGAGGCCTTGCCAGGCCACAGAGGAAGAGGATCCAGGCAGTCCTAATGAGACTTGATAAGCTATTGGCAGATGGCAGAGGAGGAGAAATAGCCCTTTCAGTGGATTGGGGTAAGGAGATAAGGGACACGAGGGAGGGAGGTGGGACTGGTGGGAGTTGAGGGAGGGGACTTCAATAGGGATATATAATTAAATTGTTAAAAAAAGACTACAAAAATCTGTACACCTTAAGAAGCCAGGCAAGAAGGAGAACCCTGTGTACGATGATCAATCCTCACTCAGAAAGGCAAACAAGATGGACATTGGAAGAAGGAGAAAACAGGAAACAAGACAGGAGCCTACTACAGAGGGCATCTGAAATATTCTACCTAGCAGTGCATCAAAGCAGATGCTGAGATTCATAACCAAACTTTGGGCAGAGTGCAAGGAATCTTATGAAAGAAGGGGGAGATAGTAAGACCTGGAGCAGACAAGAGCTCCACAGGGAGAACAACAGAACCAAAAAATCTGGGCCCAGTGGTCTTTTCTGAGACTTATATTCCAACCAAGGACCATGCATGGATATAACCTAGAACCTCTGTTCAGATGTAGCCCTGTTCAGATGCAGCTCAGCGTCCAAGTAGGTATCCTAGTAAGGGGAACAGGGACTGTCTCTGACATGAACTCAGTGGCTGGCTCTTTGACCATCTCCCTTTGAGGGGTGAGCAGCCTTGCCAGGCCACAAAGGAGGACAATGCAGCCAGTCCTGATGAGACCTGATAAGCTAGGGTCAAATGGAAGGGGAGGAGGACCTCCCCTATCAGTGGACTTGAAGAGCGGCTTGGGAGGATATGAAGTATCAGACTTCAATAAGGTGCCCCAGTCTCCTAAGGACAACAGCGACCACTAGGCTCAACCCAACATATGGACTGTTGTTTCCTGTAGCCCCTCTCTCTCAGTGTGGCTCTGTCTTTCTGTCTCTGTCTGTTTCCTGGTCCGTCTCCCTCCTCTAGGCCCCAATCATCTCTTTACTCATGCCATTTCCCTCATCCATGTCACTGTGTGCATTCCTCTGCTCATAGTGAGCTGTCTTACAAACAGAACCCAGTTAGTGCTTCTTGTTTGACTTATTTGAGTCCTTCAGTTAGGTCTCTGGCTAACTGAAGAGCTCATTTTCTCTTCAAAGTAGAGAGTGCAGGACTACGTAAGGGCTGCCTGGTCAATGATGCCAGGGCATGAATTGATCATAACTCCTATGCTCAGTCAATAAGAAGTGAACTCATCCTTGGAAACTGATGGGAACTCAGATAATCTCTACTTCCTGAAAAGCTTGCTAGACTTGACTCCAAAGGCAACTCAAAGGAAGCAAATACAACCTGTTTCAATGCCAAGTGACCTCCCTTTCAGGTTGTTCCTACTGCAGCCCAGTGAAGTGAATTATGCATGTGGAGAGATTTAGTCTTCCCACTCCTAATAGTGGCCTCTGTTCACCCTCCCAGTGACCACCAGTGGAGGCTGTTCTCTCTGACCCCATTAAGATACATGTCATCCAACCCAGTTTGGGAGGGAACAAGCTAAATTACTAGAATAGGGAGGAAGTGATGTTCAAAATAGAAACCAAAACTATTCTCATCTCCTGGGCTGGAATCCAAGCTCTCAGTTTCGAGTGAGTTAGCCCATTTAGAAGCATGTCAGTGCCAGAGATCATATTTGTCTTCTTAAGTGTCATGTGCCTCCTCTGCAAAGGTGACTCAATTTACAGTGAAAGCTCTCCTCTGTTTGTAAGAGTGTAGCCAACAACATTGGACGTGGTTCTCTCTTCTGTCATCACTGTTTTATAACTACGCTTTGCCTCATAAGGTACCTGGAGCAATCCACAGGCCAGTGTGGGAGATGGGGAACAGGACCCGGATCCACAAGCTCGTCTTTGAATCTTATGTCAATCTTAAGCTCAACATCTTTAGTTTCACCTTTCTTTTATTTATCTACTAGACCACATCCTTCCACCCAGTGTTCCCTAAGAGACAGAACTTCAGCTCAAACAAAAGCAACCCTCCATTCACACCAGTTTTCCTTTCTCTAGTTGATGACGCTAAGCAAAGATGTGCTTTGTCCCCAGCACAGTTGGTACATTGCCTCATAGTTCAGTTCAGGGAGAACATTAAGGAACCAGAGTTGCTTTAAACTAGGTTATGAAATTAGGTCACTTTATCTTTAGAGCCCTGAATGAACAGCCAGGAAGCAGCTGGGGCTTTTGTGTGCATGCGTGCCTGTGTGTGCATGCCAACATGGGCGTGTGCACACTTGCATATGTGAGCATCTCTGCATGTCTTCTCATGCCAGCCTGTTTTGTTTGTGAGCCTAGGAAACCTGTGCTCTGTTTCAGGCCTGGGTACCAACACCACAGCCCGCCCTGTTTCCCATAGCTCTTCAGCTCTCATCCCTACTTCAAAAACCTTAGGCTGTGAGAAAATGAGAAAAGCGCCTCTTAAGAAAGTGCAATGACACCTCTGGTCTTGTATAGCCATTCCAGTGTGGGGCTGATCTGCTTTGACTGGCCCTCTTTCTTGTCCTTCTGAGATCAGGGTAGTTTGGCATAAAGTCCTGTACTAGTTATCTTCTTTATCATTACTGCAACAACATTCTTGACAAACGCAAATTAAGGAAGGGTTATTCTCATTTGTGGTTCAAGAAGGGGTCTTGTCCACCAGAGCAGGGATGGCCGGTAGCTAGCCTGTGAGGCAACTGGTCAAACTGTGTCTACACCAGAAAGCAGAGAGATGAATTCTGTGCTCAGCTCACTTTCTCTTTTTTATTCAGTCTGGAACTCCAGACCATGGAATCAGTGTGCTGACATTTTGGATGGGTCTTTCTACCACAGTTAACCAGATTAGAAACTCCCTCTCAGCACAGCCCAAGGGCTTGTCTTTTAGGCATTCGTGGGGTGTGTCAATTTTGTATCCAGTATCAACCAAAATCAGTTGGTTTCTCAGAAAAATCACAGACACCTTTGCTCCTCAGTTCTATAGTAACTGTCTTGGTCCAAATGTTCTGACACTGAGAAAAATGATTGTTTAACACTCTTTAGTGGAAACAGATGTGAGCCATAAATTAAATGTAGATTGCTTAGGAATCACTTTAAAACAAAACGAATAAATAGGGACGCCCAGTTTTAGTACCGTGTTTTGTTTCACAGATCAGCCCCAAATGCTGTCATTTAACATTGAAGCGAAAGAGTGTGATCATATGAGGGCGTCAGCCCTTTCTTTTTCAGTCTCAGGCTTTACGTTGTGGCCCGTGTGCTGATGGCACAGCCCATCAGTGTGTTCAGCACACATTTCCAGTGTCCGGCAGCCATCCTCTGCACAGCCCCCGTGGGCACCACCCGAGGCAGTTCATCACCTGTTCCTAACGTGCAGGTTTTCAGGCAATCCACATTTAAATTTTTTGATTTTGCATGGATATCTGTGAAGAGTGTTTTATTTATAACTACAGTTATTTTAAAAAAAATTAAAATCATGTATGTTTGATTCTGTGGGTTATTTGCTTATGGTGCATATGCACTACTTTTTGTGCTTCCATTTTTGAAACAGAGTCTCCGTTTCTCCAGCAGCCTGCAATTCATTAGGTAGGCCAGACTGGCCCTAAATTTTTAGTAGTCCTCCTGTCTTAGACTCCTGGGTGCTGGAATTACATTTGTATAATCTTATGCGTAGCCCCTGCTTGTGTACCTGTAACATTCCCCGGTCTTTATCTTTTTATTTGTAACCATTACAGGACTTTCTCAAAACTTGGGCAAGTCATATCTCTATTTCTGAATATATGGTCATATATTTATAAATATAATATACAAATATATATATATATATGGTCTTAAGTAAATACATATATTGTGTAAATATAAATATACATGCTGGGGATCACAGATGTGTGTGTGTATTCAGGGAGATTTCTCTTCATATTCCAAAGACCAGGAAAAAAGCTCTATCTCTTAGAAATAAGGTTGTTATTTTTCTGTTTTCTAGGAATGGAGAATTTGTGAGATGCATAGTATTTGAGATGTCATTTCAAGGTAGATTTAAAGAGAAGCAAGAAAGATGTTCTCACATGGGCAGGATAAGCAATAAGATATGGTACTAGAAAGATATTATTAAAGAATAGTAATAATGGAGAAAAATAAGGTAAGTTAAGGGCAGACTGATTGGCAGGCCTGATGGAAGGTCTAGGTTGCCATATTGAGTCTGGACTTCATTTTATGTATAACAGAGAATCACATAAGCATTCAAAGCCATGGAGGGGCATAATCATAGGTATATTTTAAGGGAACTGAATGTATAATAATGTAAAATTAGTCAGAGCAGGTACCAGAGTTCAAAGAAAAAACTGGGAATTGATTAGATTTGCTGTCTAGTGAATACTAAGAAACTTGGGGACAGGCTTAGACATAAAAGAAAACCTAGACAAAAACAAGAACAAAGAAATGTCTGCATTCCTTGGGGATAAAGTGGGCTGCTGTGAGTAAGAGTCTTGGATGTGTAATGCGATAATATAAAAGTTATTTATCTCTCACTCATGCCTCAGACCAGCACAATTCTAGGTGGTTGCATGGGGACTAGACTTCTTTTCACAGTTATTCAAGGACAGATATCGACTGTCATGTTGACATTGGGAAGGTTTCTAAAACTATCCTAATGGCTGATGACCCCAATAAGCCAGCATGGCAGAAGCAATGCGGAGATACTTGTGGGAGAGGAGATGGACCCTGTCTGGAACATTTGCTTCTGTTCTTTTGCTTAGAACTTCGATTCATGGCCGCCCCTAGCTGCAGGCAGACTGGAAAATAACATGTAGTTATATGTTCAAAAAGAACAAAATGATTTTGGTGAATGTCAGTCTTGATGAAATTGAGCAAGGAGAGGAATTTGAATAATGCCAGCATATATAGAGTAGGAAGAAGAAAAACCAGAAAGTGATAGCAGCATGATAAAAGAAAAGAATACCTATTAACTCCTTATCATGTACATACTATTGACATATTTTCATTTGTGCACTGCAATATCACAGTGATCCCGGGATAGAGGAATAATTATTTTTATAATTTTACTGATAAATAAACTGGGGTTAAGGAAGTGAGAGGATCCTAAATCATACTGCTCTTAAGTAGTCTATCCACTTTACAACAGTTCCTGCTCATAGCTAGAGAAGGAGTCAGGAGAAGTGTACACAGTAAGCCAAAGGCATTCATTTGTTTAGTCCATTCTAATGCTCACACTGCCCAAGCATTCTTTATTCAGAATTCAGGAGTCCTCAGGACCACACTCACCTCTGACATTAGTTGTGATTTAGGAATCTCTTGACTATCCTGTGGTTGGGGAATTTGCTAGACAAATGTTTATAACTCACTGAAAGCTGTTATGCTTCTGGAGTGTCATCATGCAAACAAGATAGATATATAGTGAGAAAAGAGGGGTTGGGACAGTTAGTCTAGGTAAGAGTGTGTCATCATTCTCTTGCATGCCTCAACTATGCTGGGCTTCCATTAGTTGTAATTATAACCTCAAACTAATTCACAGAACATAGCGGTAATTAGTCCTTTCTGCCTCTGTTGGTTGGTCATGATAAAACTAGGTATTTATTTGTATAAATAAATTAAAACTATTTATTTATTTGTATACTCATTTCTTCAAAGATTTGTGGTTTTTGTTTTCCAAAATATATTGAAATTTTCTGATTATCAGGCAGTAATTTAGTTGTTGTAAACTTAAACTTTTGTGACTCTTAGAACTAGTACGAAAGGAAATGTTAATAAAAATTATGACAATATATAAATAAGTGTCAATTAAGGTAGGTAATGGGAAGGAAATATGAATTTATGACAGCAACTAACAGAATAGCTTGATTTGGATTATGGGTCATTGAGGACCTTTTGAGAAAATAACTCTTGACCTGATGACTAAACTACCAATAAAAATTAGTCTAGAGAATATATGTATATTCTAGAGAAAGGTAAAGAATTTTGATAAAAAATAAATAATAAATGCAAAAGAATTTTGATAAAGACAAAAAATATATACTGAACCATTTTTTTGATGGGGATACTTGAGCAAAGATGTGGATGAAATGAGGAGCACACAATACTGGCATCAGGTCTATGCAAAACATAAGCAAAGGGCAGCAAATTCAGTGGACTTGACTTGAGAAGCAGCCAGGAGAACAGGGCATCTGTAAGCTGGCCACTGGATGGAGGCATAGCAGAAGAGGTGAGGAGAAAAAGAATTGAGAGACTACAGATAGGAAAACTTCCTACAGACAGGAAAACTACGGAGCAACACCCAAGGACTATGTAAGGTTCTTGCATCCACATGAGTAGCGAATGAGTAGAAAGGCCGCTTGATCTGACTTATATTTGGAAGCTAGATATAAATGGGAAATTAGGGAGACATGGGAAGGAAAAGTAGCCACTTGCCCAGGAATGTGGTTGAAGTCTCTTTCCAGCTGAGTCAAAAATTCCAACACAGTTAATGTTAGTTCTGAAGGCTGCTGACATAGAGACAATGTTCTGTTAATATAAAGATGCTACAAATATAGGTGTTAACATCAGAGTAAACCATGTTTAAGGCCTAAGTGAGTATGACCATTACATATAACCGTTCTCTCTTCCCAGTAGCACACCTTCAGTTTTCTGTGAAATCTCACAAGAATCCTCTTCTGCAACCCTGTGACCAACCCCTGGTTTACCTTATTAAATTGTTTACCTTATTCAATCCTACCCAAAGTACTCCTGTAGTGTCATTTTATTGAGAAGGGGGTAAAGGGAAGAATAAAGTTTCTTAGCAACTATTTGAGATTAAGTCAAGAGCCACCAAAATCACGTATATTCACAAGGCTTGGTGGCTTACTTGGGATGTTGAAGCAGGTGGATAAAGTTTTAAACGTAGTATGTTTGAGCTATGTACATGTTTAAGGACAGCCTGGGCTACATGAAATCCTGCCTCGGAAAAACCAAAACCAAACCAGACCAGACCAATCAAGACATATTTATGGCTCTTGCTAAAATACTTCAGCTCCAGCCTCTTTTGAGAAGCCTGTCTACACTCAGGTATGTTTTGTCCTTCCCTCAGAGTGTCACTCTTTCTGTTAATCTCTGTGCTGCAGACCATCAAAGTCTCTTCTTAATACACTCCAACTCTGCTTCATTCTGGTGTACCATGACATTCTTACTTCATCAGACCTCAGCTTCACCTCAGTGAAGGTCTCCAAATTGAGCTCCCTAGGTTGATGCGTGTATAGCCACAGAACAGTAGAAAGTCCCAGGCTTTCATCTCAACTACTGCTGATGTGGCAGTAGTTTTGAAAAATAGACACCAGGAGTGGAGACAGAAGTAGGGACACCAGCTGTGGTTGGATATTGAGTTATTGTAAGCCAAAGCTGGTGCAATTGTAGAAGTGGGGAGTAGTAACGGGGCTACACATGCATCTTGAAATTATGATTTAATGAGATTGGCCGTAAATAGGAAAGAACTATAGAAGGACTCCCAGTTTTCAGCCAAAATAGTAAGAATGGAAATTCCACTTACTGAAAATCCAGAGAAAAGACAAGAACAAATCAGAGGAGGAAATCCAGTTCTTGCAAATATAAAAATTTGAGATTCTTATTGGATCTCCCAAAGAGATGCTGTGGACAATAGTTTATTAGTGAAGCTAAAAAAAAAAGCAGTTATATTGAGTAAATAATTTGAAGTTAACAATTAGTGAGTAGTAAAGCTGAGAGAGAACTCAATGCAGTAATTTAAGGATCAAATGTAGATAGAAGAGAGTGAAGATCTGAACGTTGAGCTTTAGAACACCTCAGCGTTGAAAATTTGGGCACAGGAAGATCCAACCAATGAAACTGGGAAGGAGTAACCACAGAGGCATCAGAAAACCCAGCAGAGAAGAAGAAAGTGCATCTGGATCAATGTTGAAGTTGCTAATGCACATGAAGATTGATCATTGGCCATTGGGTTCAGCCATGTGACATCACTGGTGATCTGGAAAACAGTATTGGCATGTGAAGGAAGAACACCTAGAACTGGGCTCAACCAGTCTTAATGGTGTGGAAAGGAAGAGACAGAATGTAAGAATTCTCTGTTGGGCTTTCCCTCTAGAGGGAGAAGAATGAAAATGTGTGTCAAGAACTCAACAAATGGTAAACTTAGTTGTTTTCAGCTCTTATTTCTATGTGTATCTATAACTATGATGCAAGTCAGTTCTGAATTTTACTCTATACCGTGAAGTTCTGTAAATGGCCCATCTCCATATTTGTATTTCTTGACAGTACAACATTCTATTGTGTTGTAGTTCTTGTAACTAGTTTTTACCCATTGAGGAGTTTTAGATAGGTATATACTTATCTTTTTCTTCCATTAGAACTATTTTTTTATGAACTGTTTCTCAAAGTAAGCATACTCATTTAAGCAATGAATGTATTACCCTGTCTTTTTTTCTTTCGTTTGTTTTTTGTTTTTTCAAGACAGGGTTTTCTGTGTAGCCTTGGTTGTTCTGGACTTGCTTTGTAGATCAGGCTGGCCTCACACTCACAGGGATCCGCCTGCCTCTGCCTCCCGAGTGCTAGAATTACAGGCATGTTTCACCTGGCCCCGTACTTTGTCTTTTTTTTTTTTTTTTCTATATGTTGCTTTCCTTTCCGTCACTTTCAGGCTTTTCACAGTGATCTCCAGATCTGCGTGTATGGACTTATGACTTTGTTTCTTTCCTTAAAATTATCAGAGATACTTCATGCCATGTTTCTCTTATTCTTATTTTCTGGTGACTGTACAAGACAGAGAAGAATGCAGTGTCGTATTTTGTCTCACAGACATGCTCTAGAATCTATTACCTAAAAGCTTAAAGAGGTCTCTTGGGTCATAGACTCCAAAGCATATTAGAGCCACCTCAGGACCTTTGAGCAATTATTATATACAAGTGTTATTGAGATTCACTGGCACAGACTCTCTGGAATATACCCACATATTTTTAAGATTTTACCAGGCCATTGAGTAGATAGCTCAAACTGAGAACCAGTGCACTAGATGGTGACAGGATGCATTAGGCTCCTTCTTTTTCCTTCCAAAGGTCCATCTCTTTTATATTAAGTTCACATCCATAAATGAGCCTAACTGAAAGTAGCAGTCTGGCAAGCCTCTGAAAGCTTGCAAAGAAGCCTGAGGCCCAGGAATTCCTGGCCTTTGGTAAGCCAGGGATGTGGAGCTTTTCTGCCCTTCCAGGACTCCATTATGGGCCCATTATAGGTTGTTCTTGACACTCGCTCCATGAGAACAGTTTTATGTTGGACTCCTTAAAATCATTGGCCGCATTTCTTCTAAAGTCCTTCCTCTAGTATTTGCTGTTATGATGTCATGTTTAGTTTCCAACTTTTCTAGTCAGTTTGCCATGGTGAGATATCACAGCGTGCCCATGACTAGTGCCGGCATTGAAGAGCAAATGTCTGCTGAATGAGATGAACAAGAAAATGAAAATGGTATTTTCGTATAACTGGTTAGAAGATAAAGTCAGATGTTAACTTCTCTGTAGTGTTTTAGATTGTGAGCATGGATTTCTTTATGATATCTTGTAAAGAACTGCCTTTGTATCTTATTCTCTAATGATGTTATTATTTTTAAAAAACTTTAAAGATTCAGCCCTATGTCTAGTTTTCCTTTGTTCTGTTAGTATTCCACAACAAGAAGAGAGGTATACTTTCATGTGAAAGTCTATGTGTGAACTGAGTATCTATGTGTGAACTGAGCATTATTCACCAAAGGACAATATTATTGAGGAAAAGAAAAAAAATCAGAAAAAAAGTTGCTCTTTGGTAGTGGGTGACGATCATTCTCAACAGCCTTGTTTTCATTTTAGGAACCTTTGCTCTGTTTTGTAATCTGAGACAAGGCCTCACTGCATATCTCAGGCTGGCCTTGAACACTTGATCAGGACTCCTGCCCCAACACTATTGGTATCACACATGTGCACCACTCTAGGAATGGTTTTGAGGCACTTGGGGTTGGGTGTGGCATATCCTCATTTCAGGGTCTCTCTGAGCCTTTGACATCTATATGCCTGATTACTTTCCCCACATGTTCACTTCTCATCTTGATATTTTGAGGTTTATTTCTTTGGATCTTGAAGCATCTAGATCTTAGGTCAGAATGTGGCCTGTGGATTTTCTTGCCTGAAATCATTTGAGACCCTTTACTCTGAAGGGAAAATGTATTCTATTTGCATCTGAAAAAAATGTATTCATTGTATAAACCAACCAACCAACCAACCAACCAACCAACCAACCAACCAACCAACCAACCACAAGACAATTGGCACTCTTTCCCTCTCCATGCTGGAAACATTTGGTCTACATCTCTGCTTCTCTCTTTTAAGCCTTGAAATTGGGAAGGCTGTTGTGTGGATGCATCTAGAGTGAATTATCCCAAGATGGACCTCTAAATTATTTAGTTATTCTGTGAAACTCTTTATTGAAGTCATCCTTTGTTGCCTGTTCAGACTGTTATCACCAAATGCCAGACTTGGTGGCTTAAGCCACAGACATTGATTTCCCAGCATTTTCAAGCCTAGAAGGTATAAGGACAAGGTGCTGGCACACTGAGTTCCTGAGGGCCCCCTTCCTGTCTGGCAGGTAGTTGTTTTCTTGCTGTGACCTCAGGTAGCTTTTTTTTTTTCAGGGCATGCCTGTGGAGAAAGGAAGAACTCTCTTGGGTTTCTTCCTAGAAGGGCACTGATCCCATAGTGAAACCTCCATCCTTTCTGACCTTACTGCTTACCAAAGTCCCTGTCCTAATACTATCACAGTGTGGTTTAGATTTTTAAGATATGAATTGGGGACAGAGGCACAGTGTAGCCCATAGCATCCCCCATCAAAAGATAACTGCTAACCCTTGATGTCATAAAATAAAACAACAGGACTTTTCCTATAAACCCTGTAGGTGTTAGTCTCATGTCCCTTTGTGATTAGTCCACGACAGTGTTTTTCTCAATATCCCATCCTCTCAGCAAATAAAAAGAATATATAATTAGTATATAAATTCACATTCTCTAAAGTGGCTATCAGGAAAAAAACCATGGAATTCAATTTGCTATATTTAAACACCAAATGATTGCCCGCCTCCCCATTGCGCTCCACACATTTATGGATAAAATGGGCCTGTTGCTCATTGTGTTGTACATCACAGCAGCTCCACTCACGAACATAAGTGTGTATTTTAGGAAGCAAACAAATTACTCTGTTTGTAAAATTTAGAATTAATTGGGTGGAAGGCCTCACCGAATTAGCAATATGTTTGGAGTAGTAGAAATGTGCTGTGTTTTGAGCTCTAGAGAGGCAACGTAAATATGAATGCATTGTCAGCCAGTCTTACCTGAAGGATTTTAATATTATCAGCCTCCTTCTTAGTTAATTTTAGTCTCCTGTGTCATTACATCAACAGTGTGGGGTCTGGGTAAATAAGTCTTTACACAGAGCCAAAAACAGTTGTCTTTTCCTTGTTGAAAATGTTTCAAGGTGATGCATCCATAGACAAGGTCTTTATAGATCTCGTATAGGTTTTCGTTATAAATCAGAGGTCCCAAACACTATTTTCCCTTTCTGGAATTTCCGTAGGGTCTACTCCAGCAGTGTCTTTGAAGATCCCATGAAGAATATTTAAACTCCTCAGAATCACTAAGTATTTTGCATAAAAATTCAGAGCAAAAAGTCTTCCCTTGATGCTGAAGAGAAAACTGAAGTGGGTGGATCTTTTTCTTCCAGGAGAATGCTGTGAATGGGGAACACCTTTGGCTGGAGACCAATGTCTCAGGCGACCTCTGCTACCTGGGAGAGGAGAACTGCCAAGTCCGATTTGCAGTGAGTATGTCCCATTGTGCCCACTTAATCTTTTCAGGAAACAGTCTCTATGTCTGTGGGTGGTAGGGATGAGAGGTGAGCTGTGCCCAAATATCCCAGATGGGCTTGGAAAGGCTCTATCCTCATGACACAGAACTTTCCATTTGCTTTTAAAGTTTATAGATTGTGTATCAAGTTCACATGGCTCCGGATTGTCAATTGTAATGACTTTAGGGTTTTACTGGGTAAGCTACACATTAGTATAATACACTTACCACCATAGTGGTTGTGGGAATGTCATATAATTTGGGAGTTAGAGAGAGGGTGAATGAGGGAGTGCCACTTATGGTGGGTTATGGAGCAGCAGGAGGTCTGTGTGGAGAGGAAGTGGGTAATTTCTCTGCAGGGCAGTGGCCATGGGCTGGGAATACTGGTGGTGAAGGTGGAAAGAGTTATGTGGAATGTGAATTAGGTTAGCCCATTTCTGCACTGAGATCTGCAAAAATTTTTGGAAATGATTTGATAAATAAATAACCAGGTAAGTAGGAGTGGCTTTTGCTCATTAAAAATCAGTCTGTTTCCCTATTTAGGGTTTAAACATCTCTTCGGGAGCTTGGCATGAGAGCACAGACCTAAAATCACAGCACTGAGGAGGAAGATGTAGGAAGACAAGTTTGAGACCAGCCTGGGTTACAGCGTGTCCTAGTTTTGTTTTCCTGTTACTGTGACAGAATACACTTTGATGGGGAAAGGTTTATTAAGTTTACAATGCCAGGTTATCGTCTGTCACTTCAGGGGAGGAACTTGAAACATCCAGTCTACAATGGAGAACAGAGAGTGTGTGAATACATGCTTTCTTGTGCTTAGCCCATCTCTACATTTACACTGTCTAGGGAATCATGCCACCCACAGTGGGCTGGGTCCTCCTGCCTCAAAGTAACCAAGACAATCCCCTACAGGCATGCCCACAGCCCAGCCTAATCTAGACAATCCTTTATTGACCTTATTTTTCTGGATTGTGCCAAGGTAATAATTACAACTAAACACTGCATTATAGTAAGACCCTATTCCAAAAAAAATTCAAGGGCAGAAGATGCAGCTCAATAGTAGAATACTTGTCTGGCATGTGTAAAGCTCTAGGTCCCAATGATTAAAAAAGGGAAAATAAACTGTGAAGAAGGACCAGTGACTATATCATAGGTTATGGAGAGACTGAAAGTTTAATGTTGAGAAAGTAGGCTTAATTTTTGCCTAAGAAAAAATTTAAAATTAGTTACAGAAAACTTCGAATAAAAAAAGAAACAGAGAAGACTTCCTTCCCATTTAAGAAAATGCTGACATGTAACTTGCAAAGCACTTTGTATGTTTATTTATTTATTTTTATTAGGCATGGAGATGGTTTGAGAACAATGTAGGGCATTGAAATAATGAGCAAACATGTTTCTGTTAACAAGGTAGAGGCCAAATTCTTTCAGAGCTTACAGAGGAGTACAGCACTCAAGGCCCTTCTCAGGTGCTAAACCAACTAAGTCTCAGAATCAAGACCTCTTTCATTCACAACGGGAGCTTTGATCCCCTCACTGGTACATAATTGTTGAGGAAAAGTTTGTTGGGTTTTGGTGAAAGTCATTTAATGGATACAGTGAACAACTGAAGGTCCTGGAATGGACCTTCAGATAAACAAGCTGTGGATTTGAAGTCAAGAAACTTGGATTTGAATCTCTGGGTTTCCACCCACTGTATGACATTGAGGATTCATGACCTTTGGGTCATGGTGACATGCTAGACAGAAAAAGAGATTAAATTGCTTTAAATTTTGTTTTTAATTTGGTTCCGTAATTAATCGTTTGCATTTCTTCTAATCTTGTTGTGAATTCAACTGATTTGAATATCAGCATTTCAACTTTATGCATATGTAGTTTTAATTAAATTATAATTGCATGGAGTTTGATTAAATTAACCGAATCTGTGAGAAGCTCAGCTGTTTGGACTAAAATGCTATAAATAATGAATTAACATTAAAGTTTTAGATAATTGTATAAACATTGGTTTGGGGATATCAAATAATATAAAATGGAAGACATGAAGGCTAGCTTTGCCTGTGCATATGTGCTATATAGATCCTCTCTCAACAGGCAGACTCATTATCTAGTCCTGTTCCGCTCCAAATTGCTCCCCTTGGTCCTATTCTGGGCACTCATTTTGGGACAGCTGCTTGTTACTTCTCTTGACGATATATGAATTAATACAGGCACTTCCTTTTCCTAGCATGCCACTAGATAGGACAGGCTGACCTTGAACTGACTGTATAGTTAGTGCTGAGGTCCTTCTGCCTCAGCTGCCCTAGTGTTGCACTTGTAGGTATGCCCTCACAGCCACCTCCATACTCATCCTACTATTCTATGTCTACAGTTAACATTTCAGTCCATCATTGTTGGGACACTGTTACCTCTAGGCTAGGAGAAACACAAAGCAAACAATGAGAATGTCAGCAGGAGATCCAGGGTAGAGCTTTGAAAATTCACGTCTTTTCACCTTCATCTTGAATTTTACCCCAGGCACTTAGCTCTTTCAACCCAGTTTTTAAAATGTCTGCAAAATGAATAGTTATCTTCCAAAAAGATGTTGATTAAGCTAAGTCACAAATAAATGAGGAAGTGGAATGACCCTTTGTTTCCCCATGGCAAGGTCCTTACTGCTAAGTAGAGTCTCCTCCCCTGTAAAGTGGGAAACGCAGTGTGAGAATTTGATGCTGTGCGTAGGCAGCATGTTCTTGGCAAAGCAATTGCCATAGTGAGTTAAAATAAAAGACAGGACAGGAACAGACAATACACAAAGGAATACATTGCCAATCTATATATGCGGCATATAAGCAAAGCCACCCCCCCCAAAAAAAAAAAGTTCAAGGAGGGAGTCAGCCTCATGTGCCTCTTTAATCAGCTGAGGCTTATAAAGCCATAAGCCCTCATGCTGACTGGTTTGGGCTGAGATGGCCTGCCTTGTGATCACTTAGCTGGAATGTAAAGGAATAGTTCACCACATAACTGGCAGTATCTCGTAAAGGCATTCGGGACCTTCTAGCTCTCTACCTGTTTCATATTGGAATGTATGACTATCTTGAATGCCATATTTTGGGAGAGACATTGAAAAGTAATTAAAGATCCAGAGGACAGTAATCAAGTTGGTTTAGAGTATGGAACTTTTCAGCTTGATTACAAGTGAGTATTAAAGAGAAAGTGTGTAGAGAAACACTTTCTGTATTTGAAGAGCTGCGTTGAATAAAAGGGAAGTGACTGTCCATCCATGAAGAAGATGGAGCTCAACTCTAGGTCTAGACCCAGTGCCTCATAACAGTGTTCATGACCCTCAGTGGTCATAAGGTTCCCCTGGACACTTGTAAGCAGTTTAATGTACAGTTTCCCCTCCTTGCTCCAAGTACTGACTCAGCTGTGTCTGGAGTTAGACTTTTAAACAAGTGATTTCAAAAGCACATTAAATACTCTGATGCACGTGGCACCTTACTGTAAAAGCCACTGTAGCACAGTATTGTCCATCAAAGTTCCTAGCTACATGGAGAAGTAGGCTCAAAAGATGTGTTTAGGCATGATGTAGATGGCTGTCTTGCAAGGATACTGGGAGAAAGGTAATAGGTGCCTGCTTCCAGCAAAAGTTCAGACAAGGAAGATGCTATTCTTGCAACTTCCTTAGAAGTGAATAAAATTTTTGTGAAAAAGCATGGACATATAGATTATACATTATACTTACGCTTCCTTTCATATACCATCTTTGAAGAACGAAGACCTGTTTGACATTATTGTAGCCAGGTAATACCAGACTGCTTGGAGAGGAAGGAATACATCTCTGAAGACAGACTTTTCCCAACTTACCCTGTTTTAGCAAAGCAAAGATCATGTAAAAGAGAAATCCATGTGACTGGATAAAGACAGAGGTTGCTTTACAGACACAGAAATAATTATACGAGAAGAGTAATGGAAAGAGAATATGTCAGATAGAAGAACATGAGCAATCTCAGAGGCAGGAATAAGATGTTTAATATGAGACAATAGAAATGGTGTTTATTGTCAGGAGGAATGGAAAGGATGGAAAGGACAGGTGGGCTTGGGTATGTCTCCATGATTCTGAATCAAAACAGGAAGCATGCTATAAAAGTCAACAAACTAACAAAGTATGACCACATACTATGTTGTTTAAACCAAGACAAATTTAAAAGTGAGCGTGGATATATATATATTCAGTATCTATAGCCCAAAGGGTGAATGAGAGCTGTATCTTGGATACAGAGATGTTACCCTAATTTGCTTGGACATTGGAACATCTATTTAACACCAAAGCTGGTGCTATGGATGTAGGTCAAATGATGTAAGGTTTGTCTAACATGAGTATCACTTGAGGCAGGCTTTGAGAGTTTATAGTCGGACTGCACTTCCAGTTCACTTTCTGCTCCTGTGGGTTAAGAGGCTTCCTGCACCTGTTGCCATGCTTTCTTCACTATTGTGACACTCTAGCCATCTGGAAACATAAGCCAAAATAAGCTCTACCATAAGTTGCCACAAAAATGTAACTTACAGAAGTTGATACCAGGAGAAATAGAGTTGTTGCTGTCAAGAATTTTACTGTTTGTTTGTTTGTTTGTTTGTTTGTTTGAGGAATGTGGAAGACTTTGGAAGTTTGGACTAGAAAAATGTAAGCAGAGCTTAACAGTCCATTCTGGTAGAAGCCTGGAAATTTGTATATGGTGCTGAGAGTAATGTGGATTGTGGGAGCCTGACTCAGAGGATTCAGGAGGAAATAAGAATTTTATGAGCAACTGGGCTGAAGTCCATTCAGGTGATACTTTAACAAAGAACCTACTTGTCTTCTGCCCATGCCCTAAGAATGTGCATGAGATCAAATGAAAAGTAATGGACCCAGTTAGTTTCTTTAGTGGAAGAAATTTTAGGACAGCATCAGAGTCTTTAGCATGGTTATTATTTATTAGTTTTAGTCTTATGCAGGTCTACAATTTAAAAAAAAACAGCAAGTGGAGCTGAAAGAAATATAAAATGTAGAAATTTTAGAGGAAATGTACTATAATGGCAACAAGGTGAAGAAAAGGTTGTAATTGTTGAGGGGACTGATGCCATTAAAGAAAAGCCCCTACTCTGCATTAAAATAGGAAGTTGCTCCCAGGGAAAGACCCCACCCATCTATCTTCCAACTTGTGAAAGGAAAAGACATAAGGAGTTTCCCAGTTTCTAGAACACAGCAGCAGGAAGCTCCTATACACACAGTTCAGGGAAACGAGGGTCTTTCCCAAGTTGGCAGCCATACTTGATATTGTTCTCCATGTAGCACTTGCTTTTGAGGCAAGATCTGCCTCATGAGAGTCTTCAGTGCATGGAATAAAGTAGCAAGTCTCTTCAGACTGTGCACTGTCAGGATAGAAAGCTACTCATCAGCTTTATACAAAGATCAGGACCAGTCAGGTAGACTGCCTTTTTCACCTGGCAAATGGTAGCAGTCAGTGCACTCATTTTTGTACTTGTGCATGGTACACTGATGTTCTCATAGCCAGAACTCCCTAATAATGTCCTTATTTTGGAATTATGTGATGCTAGCTGGCAATCCATTAGAATAGGGTCATACTGGAGGAGAGCACACACTAATCTATGTGAAGAGTATCTTCATGAGAACACACACACACAGAGAAGACCATTTGACAGTGGAGGCAAAGGCTGGACGGATGCAGCTACAAGCCCAGAATAATGAGGCTCAAACGCTGCTGTCAGGAGCTCAGAGAAAAGCACAGAAGCTTCAAGAGGATCTTCACCTATGTTAACACCTTGATTTTTGTACAAAGTCCTTTGGGACTTTGAGAGAAAACAGTTGTGTGTGTTTTTTTTTTTTCATCCAGCTTGTGGCACTAAAAACATTGCTCAAAAATGAGCACCACAGCCTTCCTGCAATCTCTGTTAGCTTGTCTAGCTAGACAGACACCCCTGTTACACAGGCTCACAGGTACTCATCAAGACAGACAATTTCAGCAATCTTGAGGATCTAGGTGGAGGGGCATATGATTTTGGAGGAAGCAAGCACATAAGCAGGTAGGTGTGAGCTGCAGGGAGAGAGTAGGTAGGTGGTTAGGTGACTGAACATACGTAGGTTGAGTGAGAAGGAAAAGGAACTGTCAGACTTCAGAACTCTTTTATCAGATATATCTTCTCTATTTTTAGGCATGCTTATGTCACCCTGTGTCTTGGCTAATGGATGCTGTTTTTCTTTCTTTGCTCTTTCCTTTTGTGTAAGATTTTGTGAAAAGAGATAAACCTTGTGACACCTGACCTTCATTCTCAGTTATCTTCATTGTTCCTTATAATTTGACAAATATAGTCTTATTGGGAAAGTGAATGTACTGCATTTGGGAGGCTGTGTGACAAGGAATTGGCTGAGAGATTGCTATTTACAGACCCATGTGCCAAAGTCCTGCTTGGCTTCTCTGGGTCTTAGCATTTTCTTTGAAACAGTGATGCCTGCTTCTAGCATTAGAATCATGAAATGACTGAGTTAATTAACAAATGTCCATGTTCTCCTTCTTCCACTTCCATTCTTAGTTATAGTTCAGTGTAATTAACTTGAATTAGATAGGTATTTTGTCAGATATTGGTTTTTAACAAGGTCTGACGTTTAGGATAAGTCTGTTTAGCTGTCACCTTTATTTTGCTCCTATGTGTGATCTTTGTCTTTTCGTTAGGCCATGAATGGGTGAACCATATATGACAAATCAAAGTATTTCATTATGGGACACATCTCATAGAGTGTGTCTTTTGGGGGGAGTGTCAGAATCCCCATCAGTTCAGCCATAGGGTACTATGACATCCATTCATACGATGGCTTTGGGTTCTTCAAGTAGACTTGGAAGAAGCCAGCAAGGACAGCCACCATCTGGCATATATAAAGGAAACTTTTACCTTTCTGGTGCTTCAAATGTACAAGGAGAAGTTTGGGGGTGATATCTCACTTGGTAGAGGGCTGGCCTTGCAAGCAGGAGAACCTGAGTTTGATGCCTAGCACTCATGTGAAAAACAAACAAACAAACAAACAAACAAACAAACAAACAAACAAACAAACTGGATGTGGTAGATATGTTTAGAAACAGGCAGATCTCTGGCTTTCTGGTCTCTCCTGGTCTGTGAGCCCTGGGTCAAAAAAAAAAGATGATGGCTTCTAGTGAATGACACATAAGGTTCAAGTCTGGCCTCCAAATGTTTGTAACACACACACACACACACACACACACACACACACACACACACACACACGAGACAATGACCATGAACTTAGTCTGGCTATATTTCTCTTCGTGTATTGTTCCAGTAAGAAGAACGATAGAATCGTGGCCTAGCATGTGTTGCTACGGACTGTCTTTCCAGCTATGTGTTCAGGCCTGGCAGGTTTTACCACTAAGCTACCCACACTCTATTAGAAGCAAAGCAAGCCTCACCTGCATGTGATCTGCTCGGGATCGATCTACACACAAAGGTTGGTTTGTCCAGCCTGGCAGATTGATGACCCACATCCAGCTGGCACGCAGCTGGGCTGCAGTCAGTGCAGGCTGTTAGAGTCATGTGTTTGTGTGGTAGGATTGTCCAGGAGGCAAAGCCAGCTTTTAGAATTGTTTGGGTGCCAGTCTGAAGCTGACTCAGCCAGGGACTGCCAAGGCTGCTGTCTGCCAGAGGCTGCTCCTCTATCAGGATACGGAGGGTCTAATGAATCAAGATGACTCAGGGAAAGCAGAGCCAGAAGCAACAATGGTTTACAGAGAGATTTTCATAAACAGACTCTCTACTACTGGTTACCTTTTGCATCGGGTATGTGTGGGAAAAAGGAAGTGGGGTCTCCCATGAAGGGAAGTGACATTGTCCTTTGTGTGTCTGGTGGAAGATGGCTGGACATGCCAATGAGATCACCCATTTGTATGTTTAGAATAACACATGGGTGGTCCATCTGCAGTAGCTCTTAACCACTGCTACTGTCGCAGCTATTGTGATGGTGTTACAATTGCTATCTGTACAGAATACTGCCCATATGTACTACTGATCATCCTATTTAACACGGGAGAGGCTGTTATAGGGTAAGTAGGGTGTGAAGTCTGGGGATTATTAAGATTCAGTTACTTAGGTGACCTGGATCAGTAGTCCCATTGTCCATTTGCACAGTCCATTTCACTTCCAAATCATATTCTAGAAAGCATTAAAGTCACATACAAAAATAGGGTTTGCTGTTTGCAGAAACGATCTTGTTTGTAATAAAACACTAAACACCTTTAATACATTCTTTGTCTTAGGAAGCTCAAAGTTGCTGCTTTACTGAGGGAAGGAGGGATTATTATTATTATTATTATGAAGGAAGGACCCTTCATAACATGTGCCAGCATCTCATGGGCTCCCAGTCTTCAGCAGAAATTTGCTTGAGTGATGACCCAAAGATGCTTTGCAGTTTTTCTGGGACTCTTGCTTATCTCTGACCCATAACAATAACCCTGAAGGATGCTCATACTAGGCAGTTCTCATTCATGAAAAGTAAAATGTTAAACCTCATCCTAATTACCCTAACAGCTTCAAACTTTTCTTCTTGTATTTTTGTGCAGCTATTTTAGCTTTATATTAAACTTTTATGTTGAACCACAGTGTGTCTATGTGCTTATGTATGCGTGTGTGTATGTGTGTGTGTGTGTGTGTGTGTGTGTGTGAAGTGTCTGAGACCCTGAGTAACTAATCATCTCTAAAGGCAACGTTAGACTGAGGCTATGTTTGTGTTTGTATGTGGGTTTGTGTTTACATGAAGTGGTTCTGTTTTTGCTTGATATTATATAATCCTGTTCTTTAATGATAAAGATAACTTGCATCCAATTCAGTGCTGTGTTTGCATGCCACCCAGGCCACACCCAAGTGCACAGAGCTCTCCCCTATTCAGAGTTTTTTCATGCCAAGAACAGGAGACTGTTAGCAATACTCTTTCTCTCTGCATGCTGACTGGCGGGTTTCTGTATTATCACCTTCTACTACAAAAATAAACTTTGATGATAGAGGCTCGGAGGCGTAACAGTCTGTGGGTATGGAGATGAAAACGTAGGGGCAGTTTGTTACTATGTCATTTAGCATAGTAATACGGTCGGGCTGTTGGCTTAGCCAGCCACCATTTTTTTCCCCAGTTAATGGGACCAGGCATGGGCTTCACTTAGATGGTGAGTAACACAGAGATCCACAACTAGTCAACGTGCAGAGAATGAGAGCCTGTGGAGTGCTCAGCTCTAAATGGGATGTCTGTATCACACCCCCTCCTCCCAAAGCTCACAGATACTGTGGAAGAAGAAGAAGGAAGCTAGTAAGAGACAGAGGAAGTAGATGTCTGCAGCAAGAGTATATGTTGGGCATGGTAGCTCAGTTGCACATGAATTCACAGTGTCTGGAGCTACATGTACAAGACTTTTGTAAAAGATCAAGCCAGCCAAACTCCCAGCATGTACTGGGGGAAGGGCTCATGAAGTTCTGCCCCTGTTTAGCAGCTCTTGGCAAGTGATGGCTGTTCACGGGAAATGGAGTCCATTTTCTTCAGAGATGTGGTCCTGGAGAGACTCCCCAGGCTCCACTAGATGGTCCTACACCAGGCACTTATATTCAGTGCTAAGTGAACTCAGATGGTGGTTGTGGTGGTGGTTGTTGTTGTTTAAAAGAGAAATCACATGAAATTGGGAAGGGAAAGTGGTGGGAGAGATAAGAGAAATTGAAAGGGGAGGGAATGGGGTAGATTTGATTCAAATACATTATATGCATGTCTGAATATTAAATAAAATTAAAAAATACCCCTGTTTCTCTAAGACACTCAATTTTGGTATAGTATTTGGATCTGCTATTACTGAAAATTGTTACCTGCCTCTAAGGTTGTTGTTTCTGTGTGTGTATGTGGGGAGGAATTCACATGTGTATTTGTGTGTGCATGTGCTGAAGGTCAGCTTCATCAGGTTAGGATAAACTGAGGCCAGGCATAGAATCGGGGATTTTTGATTGCTCAGCAGACTTTTCCCTGAGGGAATAAAGCTTGATACACTGTGACCTAGGTGAAACTCTTTGGGGGCTGGCAAAAAATGAGGAGAAGAATCATACATCCCTCCTCCCTTCACACACACACTTAGTGGATGAAGCAAGCTTCAACACGCTCAAACAACTTCACACATACACATACATACATACACACACGCTTTGCACATATACATATACATACACAAATTTTAGTGGATGGAGCAAAGCTTCAAACACCCCACATATACATTTACATACATTTGGTGAATGGAGCAAAACTCCAACAAGAATGATAAAAATTACAATGTGACTATATTCTATTTTTCTTCTAGTGAATGACTAAAAAACAAACAAACAAACAAACAAACACACAAACACACACACAGTATGCTCCCTAATTCCTCTTATGAAAAACCTTTTATGTACAGGAGAAGAAAACAAATTATTCCTAAGAATGCACATACATTAAACAAATTGTTATAGAATAGCAAAGTATATGCAAGCAATTTTCTCAGCCAGTTTCTCTTTACTGGTAGGCTACAATTTACAGTTATAAACAAAGGATCAATTATATTGTTTATCTTAAAGTGATCTTATAAAAATATTTAAAAAAAATCTTAAAATAATAACAAATATAAACTTTTATATAAAACCAGTTATTTTTTACTTGAAATCCTCAAGGTGCACATCTACTCATTAACAATTTTATATTAATCATACCAGGAAGCTGAGGGCAAAATTTGGTATAAGAAAATAATCATCGGGACTGTAGAGATGGCTCAGGGGTTAAGAGCACTGTCTGTTCTTCTAAAGGACCCAGGTTCAATTCCCAGCACCCACATGGCAGCTCACAACTGTCTGTGATGCCAATTCCAAGGGATCTGACACTAATGCACATAAAATAAAATTAATTATTTAAAAAAGAAAAAAGTAATTAATCATCATCTTGATCACCAGCCCAGCTTTAGCAAGAAAGTTACATCAGCCAGTGCCTGTCAGCTGCCATTGTGCTTGTTTCCTCAACGTCAAATTACTTTCTAAGATTTTCTACTTCAGAGCCACTAATAAAGATATCTTAACCTAACCTTAATAACAGTCTACTTCTCCAAATTCTTTCTAGGGGCTGTGGTCATTGCTAACAATCTACACTTCTAAGTCCTTTCTGTGGGTGATGGATGAATCACAAATCTGCTCCAGCAGCAATACTTGAAAAAGATCAAGCACTATTATTGAATGTGCCGATGATACTGCCCAGGGAGGGGCTGGAGCCCCCTTAGAATTTTCATACAATTCATAGATTAGGAAAGATGTGAAGACCAAAGGCAACAAGAGGAGGAATGCTACATAACAACTTGAAGTCCTCAGGACACATAGTCCTTGGGGCTCTGCCTCTCTAAGGCATATCCATCTTGGTTGTGCCAACTGGCGGGTCCAATTCCATGAGTCCTATAGCTGTTTTGCTGTTCTGCCTAAATGGCCACCAATATTCATGGCCATAATTGTATGTGCGGAGTTCATAGGTTGACATTGGGTGTTTTCCTTTATTGCTCTTTTAGCTTCCACTGTATTTTTTTTTTTTTTTGAGAGAGAGAGCCTCCTATTGAGCTGAAGTTTGATATTTTGTCTACACTGCTGACCATTGGGATCCCAAGATGAGTGTGTCTCCTGGGCAGTGCTGGGCAGAGGCATCATCACCATACCTGGCTTTATGTGGGTTCCGGGGAACAACACTCCGGTCCCCGAGGTTGTACAGCCACCACTTTACCCACTGAGCTGTCTCCCCAGTCCCTTATCTCTGTCTTGTAGCAACATTTTGCTGTTGTTGCTCCTGCCTCTTAGACTAGGATAGAATTATTTTAAAACATAAGGAAATGGAAACGCATGCCTTAATACCTTCATTTAAGAAGAGAAGGGTGCTGTCAAGCTGGGTGGATTTTGAAACTTAATGATCTAGTCTTTAATCTAGGTGCTGAAATTTCCAGGATTTGAGTAATATAATGTTCAGTATTGTTTTCATGTTCTTTAAGCATGAGTTTCCCATCTGGACAGAATGCATTACATACAACTGGCTTCTTCTTTTTCACTTAATAATTGTAAAACATAATGTCTGCAGCCTTGTGTTAAAGCCATAAATACTCCATAAGAAATCACTATAATCATTCTATCATGAGTGGTATGGTTCAAAGACATTGAGTTCTCAAGTATATCTTGAGTGGCTTCAAGACACGATGGTCCCATAGTGTAATAGGCTTGTAGTGACTTAAAGTCAACTGCTGTGCTTGCGTCACTGAAGAAAATTGAGGTCAAGCTCTTACGTGGTGAAATAACCAACTTTGTCAAAGTCATGCTGTCCTTTGGCTCAGCTCCTCTTCTATTCTTTCTTCCTTTCCCTCATAGTTAAACAAATATTTGTCCTTTTACTCATTTGTGTGTCTTCACTGATAGACCGTAAACCTCCATTTTGCTTGCTTCTTGGCTCTCCAACACTGAGAACAAGTGCTTTCGCTGCATATGCACCCAATGAGTTTTCGGTGAAAGAATGAGTGAGTTTAGTGACATGATTGTTGAAAGACATACACATACAGACACATGTCATGCGATCAACTTTGACATTTCTGATATTTAACTGTCACCACATGTACAAGCTGGGATGCCTAAATTCCTATTTTAAGGGTCTGGAGAGCCTTACTGCTGCCTTCTGTGGCCGGAGCTCTGCCTACTGAAACCGTTTACTTAGTTTTCTTGGGTTTTGGAGACTGCATTTCATCATCAGCTTACAGGTGGTGACAGTGATTGCTAAAAGTTCTTCCACAGAGAACAGAGTAAATAAACCAATTTATCAAATCAGGTATATTTTTCCTGATCTGTCTGGATTCCCCAATTGACCACTGGCAGCAAAAATAATTGAAATCTAACACAGTGACAGGCAAGGGACTTGTCTAGTCCTTCTTGAGCCAGTTCACTAACACCACTGAGTCTTAGTTCCTTTATCTCTAAAATGACTCAAAAGGGGCTGGATTTATATAGTACATGTCTTCACCCCAAGACATGGTTTCTTTCTTTGCCTCTTTGTTTTTCTTCTTTCTTTCTTTCTTTCTTTCTTTCTTTCTTTCTTTCTTTCTTTCTTTCTTTCTTTCTTTCTTTCTTTCTCTTTCTCTCTTTCTTTCTTGTTTGTTTTTCAAATAAGGTTTCTCTGTGTAGCCTTGGCTGGCCTGGAACTCACTGTGTAGATCAGGCTGGCCTTGAATTCAGAGATCCTCCTGCCTCTGCTTACTGAGTGCCAGGAACAAAAGTGTACACTTCCACTGCCCAACTTGATATCTTGATATGTTCTCTTTTTTTTCTATCTATCTATCTATCTATCTATCTATCTATCTATCTATCTATCTATCTATCTATCTATCTGTGTATTGCAATTTATTAACTTTGTATCCTGGCTGTGGCGCCCTCCCTCATCTCTTCCCAATCCTATCCTCCCTCCCTCTTCTCCCCTTATGCCCTTCCCCTAATCCACTGATAGGAGAGGTCTTCCTCCCCTTCTATCTGAACCTAGCCTATCAGGTCTCAATAGGACTGGCTGCATTGCCTTCTTCTGTGGCCTGTTAAGGCTGTGCCCCCACCGGGGGGTGATCAAAGAGCTGGCCACTGAGTTCTTGACATGTTTTCTAAGTAGACATGGTAATATATATTAAAGCAGATACCTCTAAATAGGGTTGTAAACATTTACATGTGAACTTTGTAAAATATATGTTTCTACAAAGTAAGCTAATAACTGTGTAACAAGAAAAATAACATAAATGGTACTTCACATTTACAAGGACTGAAGCTTAAGTTATATAATTTTTACTTAGTTTTAAGCCTTAAATCTCTGCTATGTCCATGATATGCTTACCTGGAAAACGAGAAAACCATTGAGATGATCTCAGAACACCATTTCCTATTAATTTCTATACCTTATGACTTTTGCAATACATGCAGCCATTATCAATTATATCTCTGTGCTTAAATAAATGTGTGTGTTTGAGTGTGTATGTGTGTGTTGTGGGCCTCTTTAAGCCCTATTTATTGGTGTCTGCATATTGTAATAATATATATACATGCATCATCAATTCATTCAACTCCCTCTGAGCCATATAGCAGCTTTGTTCCGTAGTACAAATCAAGCTTTCAACAGAACATATAACTCTAACATAGAGAACCCACAAAAGCAATGGTGACAGAGCCAAAGACACAGCAAAAGTTTGCCTATGATTAAAGTTTGTATTTGGTGACTGCATAAAACAAGACCTTTCATGAAACATAGAGAAGCAAATATGAAGAAGAAAGAAAAGGCAAACAGATTCCAGGCTGTAGGGGGAAAACAATATCAGAAAGCAACAACATCCAGAGATAGCCAGTAACAGTGGTCATAAAACTATGAGATATTCTTGGGTAAGAGGAGAGGTAGGAAGAGGACTACAACTCTTCAGGAATTTCTTTGAGTTCATTGGGCTGAAATCCTTTCCCTTATGGAATAACTGTGTGAGAGGAAGGAGAAGGACTACCTAAGAAGGACAGCAACTTAGGACCAGTCAGTGGAGGGGAACAGAAAGCAACAGTGTACCATCTCCACCTCTATCTCTCATGTCTGTGTGTCGATACCACTTTATTCCCCTGTGACAACTCACGCACAGTTACAGGGCCATTCTCCACACTTCTCATAAGCAACACTCAAAAGTCACTACTTGTTCCATGTCTCAATAACTGGACCTGAATTTTAGGTAGGGGTAAAGACCGGGGATTCATGTGGTAGCTTTTTATTAAAGTCTACCAGGGAATCCCTGGACTACAGTCTTGTACTGTTTAATGACGGGGATATGCTCTGGAAAGAAATGAATCATTAAGTAAGTTCATCATTGCATAAACATCAAAGAATGTGCTTATCCAAACATGGTATAGGCTACAGGTCTACAGGTATCGGTATAATGTACACATTATACTACAACACATGGTGTATATATGAGGGCTGTTACTGGCCAAATATTCTGCAGTGTGTGAATGTACTTACCATCCTTTTAACATTAAAAAATATTAAACATACCAACATCAATCATTGGAAAGATGGCTCAGTGGTTAAGAGCATTGGCTGCTCTTCCAGAGGAGCTGGGTGGAGCTGGGTTCAATCTCCAGCACCCATGTGGCAGGTGACAACTGTCTGTAACAGTTTCAGGGGATCTGTCACCCTCACACAGACATACATGCAGGCAAAACACCGATACAGATAAAATAAAAATAAATTTAAAAAATCACTCCCTAATTATTTTTCGAAGAGTGAGATTTGTAATATAAAAGCAGGTTGTTGAGATACACGTTCCTGTTTCTCCATACCTCCACTGTCCTGGTAGCTTTCTTTGATACCGAGTGCTGGAGACAGGACTGGGTACTATTGCTAACCAGCCATCAGCTTTCAATCAACACGGTTCTAGGAATCTGGTCCTTACCAAATTGCTTTGCTGGTAAGTCCAGGTTGGTCACTTCTCAAGGGAAGGAAAAGTAACCCCTTTCTATCCTTGCCGTCAGCTGGCTCACAAAATCCACTGCCTCCCTTTGCTTTGTCTTCTAAGATCTGGGTGGTTTTATTTTCAGATGAGAACTATGCTGCTGCAGGAACGATGCACTTTTAGTTTGTGTCCACACAATGTTGAGAAGGTGCTGTTCTTCTTTATTCCTTTGTGTCGCTTAGGCAGCTGTGCAAGCTTGCCTTTCTGGGCATCAGCTCAGGGAGGGGTCCTGGCTCAGCTCAAGATTTCTGAGCAGACCTGAGGCTACTCAGCAGAAGCGCCTCTGGGAACACAGACACTTCACAAACAGAGTGCTTGGCTGATGTTCCTAGGAATGAAACACAGTGCTAGAAGTGCATATTAAATGGATTTTATCATAATACTCCAAGGCAATTCAGCCACAGCCCAGAAGGAAACCACAAGATGTGCAGTCAGCCAGGTGTACTTCAGAGTGAAGTTGACCAGGGCATGGGATGACGCCATCTCAGACTACAGATTGTTCTATTGCAAAGAGGGTGAAAATGTGGGAGGTGAGTGCCGACCTTGGCAGAGACTTGTGGTAGACTAGAAAGAGCTATTGTTCTCAGTCACTACTATGTTTGGATACAACCCCCCCCCCCCCAAAAAAAAATCTCATGTTAAAGATTTGGACTCTCAGCACATGCCTCTGTGGGGAGGTGGTACAGCCTTCTGGAGATGGTTCTAATGGAAGGAGGATGAGTTCCTGGGGACTTGCCTTTGAAGAGTCCTGGTTCCTCATGTCTTCTTCTGTTTCCCAGCAGCCACCATCACCACACATGCATGGTTATGATACACCATGGCCCAAAGAAGCAGGGCCAAAGGCCTGAGGACTGAGAAATCTGAAATCATGATTCAAAAGAAATCTTGTCTGGCACCCTGGCTACTCTTCAAATGTGCCTCTGTCCTCATGCCTCTGAGCTTTGCTTCTCACATGCTCGCCACCCACGTGGGCTGCTTTACTGAGTTCACACCCAGCCTCCAAACATTGTGTCTGGTAACACATGGAAATAGGCCCCTGTGAGCCCAGCAATTCTGTGCCCAGCAGACACACCAGAATTGGCCTCTTCTCCTGTTAGGAGCCAGTAGTTGCTCCTAAACAGGATTTGATGTCTTCCCCTACTGGAATGTATTGGAGTTTCCAAATGTCTATCTTTTAAGGCTTAAATCAAGATTCCACCGAGTCCTTTAGATCAGCCTCTGAGCTCCCTCCTCTTCTATGTAACATCTTTTCTTATCTGAACCATTCCTTTAATATAGACATAGCATGGCTCTGCCCTGTTAGATGGCAGTATTTCTCAAGTTCATCTTGTCTTGAACAGTGTACTTTTCTCAGATGATGGAGGTTTCTTTCTCTTTGTGGTTTCCATGACCCCTTCCCTGTGGTGCATACATGATGATGTATGCAAAAACCAGTACTCTCTTTGCAAAAACCAGTACTCAACATGTTGTTACAGCCACATGGGGAATTTACTTCTGTAGGGACACATCCGAGCGCCATGGCACAGGGGAACTCAGGTGCATTGTTATTTAATGAACATGGTCTGAGGGATTCGGTGCACCCCTCTAATTCTCCACTGACTATCCAGTTGTCCCCGCTTCCCTTTCTCTCAGATATTCTGAGGAATTCTGGGTATTATTTAATGACTGTGGTATTTGCTAGAGCTGTCTCTGAGGGACATTACCCTCATGGGCTCTTCCCAGAGGATACTCCTCAGTTCGTTGCTACCCACAGTAATGATGGATGAAGGTGTCCTCTTTAGCATGGCCAGCGTGACTCAGGATGACTGCTGGCAACTTGTAACTTAGAGCCAACGTCCTACAGCAAAAATTCTAGGGCAACCTCTGAGTTGCTATATGAGTCACAGACTCCTGAGGAAATGTGCTCCTTTGTCTAAGGTCATGAGTCACACAAAGACTTGGTGATAGCATGAGCTCTTGTCATGGCAGTATGCTGGAATTCCAGCTGACCGCCCTCCTGGCTTTTCTAAAAAGTTCTGTATTGTGTGAGTAGAAAAGAAGAGACACCAAGAATGATGATGGAGATTTAGCTTGGGCTATGAAGTCACATAAATGGGACTTTCAGATAATGTCAGTGTTCATTTTTTCCAATGCCAATTTACAGATTGCATCCCAGGTTCCCCAGAGAAGCAGGACTTGCCAAGTATGCTTGTCATTTTTTCTAATCAGAAATTAAAATAAATCAAAGAACTCTTGTTTTCTTGTACCTTGAATTATACAGCAACAAAATTTTGTTTACGTTGCACAGAGATGCAGTTTTCTCTTAAAGGATAATATCTTCCTGGCATTCTAAAGGCTTTATTAAGCCTCCTTTAGCCTCTGGCCCAGAGACAAAAAGAGGATTACACCAGCCTCATGGGAGTGTGAGTTCTTCTCTCTGCCCTGCCACCAGTGCTGCCACTGCTAGGCTTTGTGGTCTGTGGCTTGGGGTGTGGGAACCGCTTTCACCACTTGGCTGGAATGCTGTATCTTTTGTTTGGTTTCCAGTTCTCAATTTCTGGTCCAGGAAGGCCAAGGGGCTGAGGAACTGATTCATGGGGACTCAGTATCTTGGAGGTAAATCTTCTCTGGCACATCCGTACCCCTACTCCCACCCCTACCCCTACCAGCAGCCTCCTTATCACTCTCTTTCTTGGGCCAGGCCCAGTAGATCTTGATAGTGTCCTAAATACCTTGCCAAGCTCCTAGCACTGTGGGTTCCTGTCTGGAGCTCTTTCTCAGGCCAATCACCTCTTTCTCACCAAAGCCTCCTCACAGCTCCCAAGCAAAGATCAGCAGAAGTAGCTATTCCCCACATTGTATATGATCAGGTGTCTTGGGAATGACCAGAGGAGGCTGGCGACCCATGGCCCCCAATTCCTGCTGATGCAGGAAAAGAGCTGTCATGCAGGCCTCTCAGCTGCCCTCTCCACTCGTGACGGAGATGGGCAAGGGCAGGTGGAGTCAGGTCTTAAGACTTCAGCAGGTCTGCAGTCAGTGTGTGCAGGATAACGTGTTCCATCATTAAGGAAGTGTGAAAAAGTTTGAAAACTTCATCGTTCAAGTAACGCTTAAAACTGATGTAACAGAATAAAGAGCTTGGTTTGTACTATAAGCCCTGGTTGTAACAGGTATTACTGTTTTCATTTTTGGAAGAAGCCATCTAGGTCACTGCCGGTAGGCAGATGGGTAGTTACCCTGACATGTTTAGGGGTTTTCAAATTGTGCAGTAACAAAAGTAATTACAATTTTGCATAATTTATGGAGTCTCTGTTTCATACCAGGGAAGTCTCTAGCACAGCTTGCTAACATTTTTCTTCCTGTATTTTGACTTTAATGTTGTAGAAATCCGCTCTCAGGAGGAAGTGTGCGGTCTGCAAAATCGTGGTGCACACAGCCTGCATTGAGCAACTCGAGAAGGTAAGAGCGCCACCTGCTGAGAAGTATATTCACTGCAGCCACTTGCCAAGATCTGGTGTCAATTTCTAATTTTTTGAAAACAACACCCCTAAAAACAGCAAAAACAAAAATTGTGAGTTCAATATGATTACCAGAGTAACAATGACAATAAAATACATAAAGGCCATTCTTCCTACTGCGTCGCTCAGTTTAATTTGATATTATATCGTCTTGACTGCTGGGCAAGCTTGGCATGCGTGAGTTTTCTCTTCTTCCACAAGATGTTTCCTTTAAAGGAAGAAAAAAAAATGCAATACGGTTTTTTAAGATCGTAGCTTCCATATGTTTCTCTTTGTGAGTTCACATCTTCCTAAAGTAGCTCTAAGGAAGAGAGCCAAGCCTGCTGAAGGCACCTCCCAGACTCCGCCGCAGACCTCACCAGCTGCGTTTTTGCTGGTGCAGCAGGCGCTAGCGAGCTGGGAGTGGCATCCGAAGGCGAAGTCTTGTCTCCAGAAGTGGGTTCTGAATAGTCTATTCCTTTATCATCGGGGGAATGGAAGATCTGCAATAGAGAGCGGCTTGCCGCGCTAATTTTTAAAGCTTGCTCTGTGTCCAGGCGAGGCCTCTTCATGTTACCCGTGTGCCCATGCTGCCCTGGTAAATACGGGGCTGTTTTAGCTCTGCACGTTTGCTTAGCATCACCAGCACCCCCAGCTGCTGCCAACATATGTCTTACTGCCATGCCCAACACTTTAAACATATTCTTTCTCATTCCCACTCCACTGCAGTATGTACAGGAGCCAGAGTGGCCACAAGGACACGACTGCCCACTGTGGAGGGCAGTGTCGAGTCCATTTACAGGGAATACCTGTGCATTTGTGTTTGAATGGTTATTGCAGCAGTTAGAACTTGTCAGCTTTATGTTTTCTACTTCTCAAAATCTAAGTCAACTGGATAGGTTCAGCTGCTGCGTGTTCTGCCTCTGCCTCTCTCCGTGCTTTCTCAGGCTCACAGGCCAGCAGCATTTTTGTTTAAAGTTAGAGTCCATCAATGAGAACGCGGGCTGGAGGTGTGAGATGGCTCAGCACCACTGTAAGGAGGCTAGGGAGAGAGTGAAATAGATTCCTTATTCCTTGTGGGTTTTGTTTTATAGTGTTAATGTTTACCACTATTGTTTGTTTGTTTGTTTTTTGGTTTCAGGTAATTCTATTCAACTTGATGTTCATCATTAACATAACATACTTTTTTTTTTTTTTCAAATGGCAGATTAATTTCAGATGTAAACCAACATTCCGGGAAGGAGGCTCCAGATCACCAAGAGAAGTGAGTTTTGTGAGCTGCTTGAGAGATTACCCTGAACTCTCATAGGTGCAATTAAACCTCCAGGGATTTATGTAGGATTGACAAATGGGTTCTGTCACCCTTCATTATACAGCAGTTTCTTCTTACTATACAATAAATACAAAGAATGTCCAAGTCCCTTCAGCACACCGCACTGCACTTTATCCTGCCAACAGTGTGTTTGGGAGCCACAGGCTTAATGAATGAAGCAGAAAAGTGGGGATGGGGGAATGGTGGAACTCGAGAGGTAAGAAAACAGAATCTTTGTCTTTTGGCCAACTTCTCTTCTGGAGTGGGTTTAAGCTATTGTGGGGGTAAAGGGCAGCACAGTTACCAGTTATCCTTGCTGGAGTTGGGCTGCTAATTTCAGAGCCAGCTTCAGTGATGTGAGACCCAGGGGATTTTAGCTATTCTGCCTCTACTACTATTTTCATCTGTGAAGTAATGCACAGATCCATCGTAGGAGTAAGTTAGGTTCAGAACTCAGAACATCACCTGATAGCCATTTTGTGAAGACAGATTGGAATGGAGAACAGTCTGTTTGGTGATGGAAGTATGAGGGAGAGGAGGAGCCAGCACGGAGATAGGAATGTTTCTGCTTTTTTGTGGAGGAGACAGCTACTACAGTTCAGAGAAAGGGGGAAGGATCTGCCCCTCTCTCTGTATTGTTCTAGATGGTCTAGAACCAGGCCCCAAATGGAATTCTCTAGTTCACAAAGCAAAGGCTTTCAAGTTGCAGAATCCACCCTCCTTAGAAGAAAGTGTAGTGTGCTCAGTACAGCCCACTGCTTCCCAGGCACTGTCAGCTTGTATTTCCTCTTTATGACTAAGACTTCTTGGTTAGCATGCTTCCTCCACTTTATTTACATTCCTACTGAGACAAGTTTCAGTTTCCCTTGAAGATTTACCCCTTGGAACCCAGCTAACATACTCCTCAAATCACCCCTGAGAGAGAGAGAGAGAGAGAGAGAGAGAGAGAGAGAGAGAGAACAACTTGTCCAGATGAAGATCTTCCTGAAAGACGTGGGCACTGAATGAATCTTTCAGGACCTATCTAGGGCAAGGGGTGAGATGTGATAGATACAAGGTGACAGCCTTCTAGGCAGAAATGACAGCAGCACACAAGCATGGGAAGATGTGTTACTTGGTTGATGAGTAAGAGCTAGACAGTGACAGTCCTTGGAAGCCAGGCTAGAAGTCATCATGGATTTGGAAGTGGACATTGCACTATTTAAGTAGAATATATTATGCTGACTGCAGTGGGGAGGGGGCATCATGTAGTTCTGGGCTAATACTATTGGGGTCCTAGAGAACTTGAGCAGCTCTTACTATAGACTGGTTAGGAAATAATTTCACTTGAGCTAAGAGAAACATGGCCAGATGGGATGAGTTTAGAGGTGGTAAATTGGCAGGAATGAATAAAGTGTGGATTTGGGGGGGTTATCCTTGCAATAAATCAAACTTCAGTTGAACAACATTATTACATTTGGTAAGAAGATGATTTGAGGGTGCGCCTGATTTGAGGATGCATTTGTGAGGTGATGAGTTTGAGGGCTCCCCTTTGCCCTCAGATGAATTTGCCTGGTAGATATCTGTAGTGACAATGTGAGTTTGGACCTTGCAAGAAATAGTGCTAAGATATTTGTGAATGGTCATGACATGTAGAGACCAGTTAGTACTACGAGACTAGAAAAATGCACAGAGGAAGGGTAGAAAATGTGTGACTAAAGAGAAGATCATAACAGTTTGAAACACAATGAAGAAAGAAAGACCCCGTCCGTAGAGGCCAGACAGGTGGTGACCACTCCTGGTATCAGGGACTGAGACTGGAGGGTCCCTTCACTCGAGGACTTTGAGGCTACTCCGGACAATACGTGAGAAGATGTCTCAAAAACTAAAAGGGGAAAAATAGTAGTGTTTCATTATAGTGAAAATAAGAGGGTTGAGAAACAGCAGGGTGAGAGGGGAGCTGGGGAGCTGGGAAAGGTAGTGGTGGGGGAGAGGGATGTTTAACCCAGTCATCAGTTGTTTTCTCCCAGTGTTTGTCCAATACAGCAACAGTGGGTGGGGGCATGTAGAAAAATGGTGGTGTTGTTCTGCCTTTGGGGCTTGCCTGCCGAGCTGCCATGCTGACTGGAAGGTCCCTCAGTGGCAGCTCAAATGAAGATGATTTCCTCAGGAAAGTCAAAGAGACAAGTTGTGTTGAGTTGGAGGTACTAAAGTGCTGACCAAGGAATGAATATGGCTATCATTCGTTTCCTGCCCTTCGCTCTGTCTCTCCGTGACTTTTTCTCTGCCTCTTTCTCAGTTATAACTGTATGTAAAATGTCTCTATTTCAAGTCTCAAGGAACATTTTCATTTGGTTTCATTGGTTTCATTTTCATTGGTTCTTTTCTCTAAAACTGGACCTTCAATGAAAGCCTGTAGTCCTTTTCTGCCTCTCAACCTCTACCTGCCCTGTCTAGAGTATTTCCATCAGCAAAAGCATCTTGTCATCATTTCCAGTTGAAAGAAAAGCATTAGCATTTCTTAGCTATCAACTGTGTGCTAGCTGCCCCTGAGATACTCAGCTCTGTGCCCTCGGCCAAACTTCCAGAAACTGTTATCTGGGTGGATTATTATTAGTATGTCATCTTCTAGCACATTTACCTGCTATTGTTTAGTCTCTATTCAGTCTGTTTTCTGAAAATGTGTCTGTCAGTGTTGCTAATAACCATATAAACTCCAGTGGTATTTTTCTATTTTTTATCCAATCTCACATAAATGCCCAGAACATTCACAGAGTCCATTCTTGAGGACCTCCTCTCTAGACATCAGCAGCACTCTTTCATCTCTTTTGGACTTTCCCCTTTCCTTGGCCATCCCTGCCTGCTTTCATGCCCCTCCCCTGCCCTCTGCATCTATGCAGAACCCTGTGGGCTTAGGTCTTGTCTGTATTATCTGGCCTCTGCCCACTACATTAAAAGATCTGACCATGTTCATAGCAGCTTTGTTCATAATAGCCAGAATCTGGAAACAACCTAGATGTCCCTTAACGGAGGAATGGATACAGAAATTGTGGTACATTTACACAATGGAATACTACTCAGCAATTAAAAACAAGAAAATCATGACATTTGCAGGCAAATGGATGGAACTAGAAAAGATCATCCTGAGTGTGGTAACCCAGAAACAGAAAGACACACATGGTATATACTCACTTATAAGTGGATATTAAACATATAATACTGGATAAACATACTAAAATCTATAGTCCTAAAGAAGTTAAACAATAAGGAGGACCCACAGAAGATGCTCACTCCTCATTCAGAAATGCAAACAGGAAGTTAGGCAACAGGACAGGAACCTTCAACAGAGGACTCTGAAAAACTCTACGTACCAGGGTATTGAAGCAGATGCGGAGACTCATAACCAAACTTTGGGCATAGTGCAGGAAATCTTCTGGAAGGAGGGAGAGATAGAGAGACCTGGAGGGGACAGGAACTCCACAAGGAGACCAACAGAGGAAAAAAAAAAACCTGGGCCCAGGAGGCCCTGCAGAGATTGATACTCCATCCAAGTACCATGCATGGAGAGGACCTAAACCCCCTGCTCAGAGGAAGCCCATAGGCTGCTCAATTTTGAAATAGTTACTCCAGTAAGGGGATCAGTGGCTGTCTCTTTGATCACCTCTCCTTGAGGGGTGTAGCTTTGCCAGGACACAGAGGATGATACAGCCAACCTTGATGAGACCTGATAGACTAGGGTCAGATAGAAGGGGAGGAGGTCCTCCCTATCAGTGGATTAGGGGAGGGAATAGGGGGAGAAGACAGAGGGAGGGTGGGACTGGGAGGAGACGAGGGAGGAGGCCACAGCCGGGACACAAAGTGAATAAATTGTAATAATAAATAAACAAACAAACAAACAAATAAATAAATAAATAAATAAAATTGTACAGAAAAAGAGCTGACAACTCCCGCCTTTCCATTTATTTCCAGTTTATATTTTTGAAATTCTATTTGACAAGTCCATTTAACATATCATGGTCATCTGAAATATAGTAGATCAAAACCTAAATTATTATGACCACACAACTTTTTTTTTCTAGATCTATTTTCGTCTTATAAAATAAGCTGTCCAATTGAGAACACTGGGTGAGGGTAATATTGATGCTTGCTTTCTAGTACTTTCAACCTCGAAAGTATTTTACCAGTTCAGTCAGTTTTATTTACAAATGTATTTCAAATTTATTCATTTACCTGCATATCTGCTGTCAGCAACTTTGACTAAGATATGCTTATTTCCCACCACCACTACTGCAGTAGCTTTCCCATGGTTTTCCAGCTGCTGCTTCCATCTTGCTCACAATTTAAGGGGTGTGGTTTGTTTCTTTCTTTGTTTGATTAAAAATCAGACCAGGACCTTTCTACTCGTTTCTATAGCATCCAGAGCTTGAAAGACCTCTGTAGTCTGACCATGCATATGTCTCAGCCCTTTCCAGCTGCCAAAGGGACATTCAGGTCCAGAGACATGTAACAGGTATTCCCTATTCTTGGATACTTATGTACTCCATGGCAATATTAAGATTTCTTAGCTTCTTCTTAACTTTTCAGCTCAACCATCCTGTCCTCAGAGGTTGTCCTAGTCAGCTGTAGCTGTTGTAACCAAATGCCATAGACTATTTCATTATCAATAGAGATTTAAAACAAACAAACAGCTGTAGCGGCTGGGAAGTCTAAGATCAGAGTGTCAGCATGGTATGGTGCTGCTAAGAACACTCTTGTAGGTTTCAGATTGCTTCCATTTTGTATCCTTGCAGAGAGGAAGGAGGCAAAGGGTCCCTAAGGTCCCTAGGGACTCTTTTATAAGGGCCTTTTATAAGGCATTAATTCTATTAATGAGGGCTCTATCCTCCTGACCCAAGTATGTTGCAAAGGTCTTCCATCCTGGCCATGATTTCTGGGTTTAGAATATCAACATATGAATATTTTGGGGTAACCCACCAGCCCATTGTAAAGCTCTTCATTGTTGAACCTTATGAAGAGGAAGCTTATCCATTTTTGCTTACTGCCTTGTCCTGTTCATTCAGGTCATGCTGTGTGTCATAATTAATTCACATTGCCATTGGCTTGTCTGACAGTGTTTCTCTCCATTAGTGTAAACCTTAGGGATTTCCCATGGAATTTGTCCCAAAATAATTGTTCCAGGATATAGACGGACCAGGTGATCAATGAGTATGTGCTGCCTGGATGCATTTATAAAAAGGTTATTTCTTGCAAAATTAATCAGAACGCTTGTTTTATGGAGGGCTTCTGAAGATGAAGCTTGCGACCATGACTCACTTCATTAACGGTTTTTAAGTCGATCACTCAATGTACGTGAAAGAAGATTTTTGTTAGACTTAGTCTGACCTGGGCTCAAATCCGCCTCTACTTTTTTGCTACTAATTGATCAGTCTGGAGACTCAAGACTACTTGCTGATGACTGAGTCTTACTTTTGTCAGGCAGTTTCTTAATTGCTATTTGTTGGACTCCTTATGTGTTCTGCATTTGTACATCAAGTTTCTTATTCATAGTCTATATGGATTGGATTATGACTGCTAAGATTTTTTTTTTTGGAACATTCAGTGAATAGTATTTTGAACTGAATTGGCTGTTTGAAAGTAACTGAACAGTTATATTATATATTTTTTCTATACTGAATGTGAACCTTGAAATAATATATCACTGATATTTTAACACTCCTAAGTAATAACTTTTTTCTTACATCCTACTTGAAGTGATATATAAATAATTCAGAAAATATGATAGACAATAAAAAGTCATTGTTTTAGAAGTGTTGGTTGGCCTTCTCAACAACAATATATCAGTAGTCACATATGCAATGTAAGGATCTCAAATCTAATACCAGTTCACCAACATAAGGTACATGAATTATGGTCAGAAGAACAGAGTGTGAAAATCCAATTTCAGCCCAAAAATTCTGAAACTCTGAATAATCATCTAAAGAAAAAAGTGTGAAGAATCTGATTTCAGTCATAATTTAGGAGAAATCAGTAACAGTCAGAAGAAATGGTGTGAAAATTGAAAGTCCATGGGCAAGAGGGCTAGAGAACAATACTGATTTGATAGTAATGGCTCCTGTTTTTCTTATTGATGAAGACAGCTGATGGTCCTCCTCCTCCCACAAGTGGTAACCACATGGTTTAATTGTCAAATAAATAAGGTTTAGGGTTCTATTTGATTCAGCAAACATTTATTGACTATTGACTTAATTTCAATGATGTTTAAGCTGCAGAATAAATTCATGTTAGGCCTAAGAAGAACTATAAGCAGAAAGGTGTGTGACATCTCAAATCATACAACCAAAGATTGCAGGAAGCTCCTCAGCTTCTCCTATAACGCGATTCCAATCAGTTTATCTGTGCCTTCACGTTTCTAGTTTCCTATTTACTCTTAGGAAGGGAAATCGTGATGATATCTAATGGTAAATTCACATAAACATTTCCCATAAAGCTAGGGCTTTCTTTTAGGATGGTTTTTTAATTTCATAAATGAACTGAACTTCAGGATGCTGTAAATCTGCTTGCCAAATGGTCTATGTTGTGGTACAAATGATCATGTTGACCATCTCACTGTTGATTTTTGGTAATTATTGGTTTAATCTTTGAGTGGAGCTGTCACTAGCTAAATGATCCCATGAGTCAGTTGTGATTTCTCATAGATAATTACATCCTATTTTCCCAACGTGCCTCTTCTTAAATTGATAGGCACTCAGTGATTTGTAATCTCACCAAATACGGAATTTCTCTTCATATCAAGGGTAGTGTTCATTTTCTTTCAGTTTTTTTGCTAAACCAACAGCTATTATATTAAACATTTCTATGCCTGTTAATTATTGTGTGACATTTTTCTGTATTCAACATTTCCATTCCTGTCACTGCAGTTGTTTACTGGAATGTCATGTGGAAGTAATGGATCTAATCTTTCAGAGAAGAGAGGCAAATAGTGGGTGGGAGGGGAGCTGCTCCCCGTCAGGGAGAATAAGTTCCTCTTATTCTTACATTCTAAGTGACTCCTCTATACTTAAGTAAAATCAGTCCTTTGGAAGAGGTGCCCTACAGTAATATAAGTTTGGGTATACTGAGGTGGGCAGAGACTCCTGTCCTCCCCAGTCCTTATTCACAAGCAAGTACTGATCTTTAGAAGAGGCAGAGGGTTCAGCATCAGTATCAACTGCCCTGCTGTGTGAATAGCTGGAGGGTCCAGGACCTTTACTCCCAGTCGGTATAGGTTTTGGGCTGATCTGATGGGATTAAACACCAACAACTCAACACAGTCCTGCAGTTGCTGTCTTGAAAGCCATAGCCAGACTTTGTCCATCTGGGTGCTGAAGCTTATGCAGGCATCTGGCATCACCTGTGCCAAGCCCAGTCTTTTGAGGTTCTTCAGGGAGAGCAAAAAGTTTTGCTCAGTTATCCTGGTAGTTCATTGGAAGGGGATCCCTATACTAGATAGCTCAGACAGTTGCATTCTAAATGCTTACTAATGAAGAGGTTGGCATGGTTTCCAGGGCTGAAGGAGGTGTGGCAGTCATTATGGCAGCAAGAGAGCAGGCAGAAAATGGTGAGGACACTAAATTACAATTCACTGATCCAAAACTTTCAGTATTTCAACAGCTCTGAAACTTTACTGGTGCACTCCTACTGAGAAGTGTCTCTATCCATTATCATTCTCATGAAGATGAAAACAATTACTACATATAAAACTTCCTAAAAGTGTGAAGGACTACTTAGTAAGGATCAGCTATTCCTATTAGTGTCTTCCTGAGGATGATGTAAATTGTGTCTTTCTTTCACTGAATGGCAGCAGTGGGAAAAGATGAAAAGCGACATTGGTTCCTGGGACCATTCTGTTTCTATATCTTACTATTATCAAAAGGTCATTTTCTCTCCAGGGACCTTGTTTTATTTTACTTTAAATTGGTTTGATATTATTAAAAAAATGGAAGTGACATTTTAGTATTAAAAATGCTAATGTTTGTTGGAGATCTTCTTGTCACCTGAAATTTTATGCCTTGACTCAACCAACCATCCAACCAACCTCCTTCCCCTTGCTCCTTCCTCCCTTTCTCTCCTTCTCTCTCCCTTCCCTTTCTTGCCTTTCCCTTCCCTCCCTTTCTTCTTTTCTTCCATCTTTCTTTCTTTCCTCTCTCCCTTCCTTCCTTCTTTCTTTCCTTCTTTCCTTCCTTCCTTCCTTCCTTCCTTCCTTCCTTCCTTCCTTCCTTCTTCCTTCCTTCCTTCATTCTACACTGGCTTATTTTCTCCTATCTCTATTAGATATGTCCAAGATACTGTGCTTCTAGGCTGATCTGCCTTCTTTGTCTGTCTCCACTTAGAACAGTGTCTATACCATGTAATAGGCAATCTGTTGACAACATACATTAAGGATTCTGTTAAAGGGAGAATATGGTTTGTGGCTAAATTCTATAAGAGTCGTGCTAGTTTTAGGCAAAGTATAGTTTCCCAAGAAAGGGCAGGGGTCAAAGAAAAGGAAGTACTTCACATTGTTGGTTTAAGAAGGATACAGCGCCCTAAGGCTTCTCTTTATCTTTAATGCTGTCGATCACGCATCCTTTTGTAGTGAACTCTGACAGCCAGAAGAGATGGAATCTCTTGACCCCAATAATTATCATTTACTTGGGGTGGAAAAGACTTCCCTATAGTTTATGACAAGAATCAACCTTGAAAGCTAGTCTAGTTCAAGGTGAAAAAGGATGACGTATAAACAACTGTTACCCGTATGTCAATCCTCTTGTCTTTAATAACTCTTTTCTTTGGTGTTTCTCTTCTTTCATGTTATCTAGTGATTCTCAATGTCCCATATCAGGACATGTTTCTGAGCATTTGATCCTTTTAAATGAAGCATTACATGTGCATTTGTTCAATTGTACTGAAGATTATTCCATCAGCTTTTAAAAATTTCACCACTCTTTGGGGTTTTCTTTTATAGTCTTTGTCGCCTCCAAACTGAAGATCATTTAGCCCATTCACTAACCTGTATAGTTTTTAACATTAAGAAAGTGCAGCGAGTGCAATCTGCTGTGCCCTGGGCACTAGAGAGACGAGGAGGTAAGGATCCTCTACACACAGTGCAGAGGATCACTGTGTGTGGAGAATGAACTCTATTTATTCTGAGTGTGTTCACGTTTATTGTTGAACAAGTCACACCTACACATGCTTGCTTTTGTGCGTCATGGGTTTGGATGATAGCTTATAGAAATCCACAATCCAAATTGTCAAACAATGAATACCAAGGACTGCAAATTAAAACTTAACTCATTTCACTTTGTTTTCTCGCAGAACTTTGTGCGTCACCACTGGGTTCACAGGCGGCGGCAGGAGGGAAAATGTAAGCAGTGTGGTAAGGTAAGGGCCCAGCCACCCACGGCCACTTCAGCGGGCTCCTTGGGCCTTGGCGAGCGAGCACCAGGGTAGATGAGTACTGTCTCATCTAAATGTGAGATGTGATGTCCCTTGCATCTTTTTTCCCGAGAGGCTTTCTTTCTTCAAGTCTCCCTTTTAGTTCTTCTAGAAGTCTCTACAAACAGTAACTATCTAAATAAAAGGAAATGACAATTATTTTTTTCCAGAGAGATGACTACATTGATGCAGGGACTGGCTGAGTTTTAAAAATGGAAGTTTTCTGACTTTGCTAGTTGTCCTTCATGAAAGTTACCAGACCATCCTATTCATTTGATCAGCAATATTAAAATAAAAAATAAAAAAGAAGGTGGTTGAGCTGATACACAAGTGTGGGCATGTATATCACGATACATAATTCTGTGCAGAACTGTCTAGCATAGCACATGCTTAGAATCTAGAAACATGGTGCTTCTTCAAGACACTGTTTGGTTTCTGATAAAATGATGTTTTCTTCAATGGTGGGTCTTTATGCCCCCTGGGATTCAGTGACACTTTCAAGAGTGAGGTGGTCAAGGGTGACAGGCAGTGTGACTAGGTGCCATAAAATGTCATACATTCTCCATGGTGCTGACTTGGTTTATTTGAGATTCAGCTTTTTCTAGTGTATAAAGATTGACTCTGCAGATGCCTCTGTCTTCTGGGACAATGAAAGTATAGCACACAACATGGACTCTACTGAATGCTATCAACAAGAAGCAGATGAGCACCAGCTGATGGGAGTGATGCTTTTGCAGAGAGTGGTATAGTTTTGGGGAAAATATTCCTCATCAATTGATTGCGTTTTTGTTTGCTTCTTTGTTTTGTTTTGTTTTTTCTTATTCACATTACTCCTTTGGGTTAAGCATCAGGCTGAGTTGATTGGCATTTTTTTTTTTTTTTTTTTAAATAATACAGGCATACTGGCAGTCTGGGGCAGGGTATGGACTCACATGGGAAATTTACATTGATTTTTCTGTTTCGCCCTCTCTCTGGGAAGAAAATATGCCGTAGCCATTGGTTACAGAGCTCTTTTCTGGAAAGCGGTAGGGCATGGCCTCCATTATAACTAGTGTCATTTGTTCTGTTCAGCGCTGTGGCTTTCAGTCAGGTTGCAGTCTGGGGAGAGGGTGGGCAGAGTGGGTTCAAGGTGGACAGTGGAGTGGAAAGGGGTGAGAAAGGAGGAAGTGGGAAGAAAATTGCATCTTTAGTCTGGAGAAGAAGGTTAGCTCCCTGGTCTTACATGAGTGCCCTGCATTGGGTCCCTGTACTTTGTCTTCTGTGGTGTGGACTTAGGGCTTATGGTGTTTTACTTCAGAGACTGTAGGCTGTCTATAATGGGGAAGAAATGGGGGTGGGGAGAAAGAGGAGAGGATGTGGAAGGAGAGACTGATACTCAGAGTAGCTAGTTTTGGAGTCGAGGGTGTGACTATGGTGATGCGTTACGTGAATAAATTTCTTTCTTTGGAAAAAACACCATCCTGTAGAACTCTAACTCTAACTAGATCCTGTAGACCAAACTCACTGGTTTGGGTCATGGTAGAGTTGGAGGAATTTCATTAAATGAGAACCCAGAAACACATTGTCTTTTGTGAGGAATATTCCCTGGAGCCATATTGCATGTTCTTTGTAGCCACCTCCCCCCCCCTTTTTTTTCTTTCTTAGAGGATGTTTATTTGCTTTTTTTAAAAAAATATTTTTTAAGTTTTATTTTTCTCATTAGTTACATTTTGTTAATTCTGTATCCCAGCTGTATCCCTCATTCCCTCCCCAGTCCCACCCTCCCTCCCTCATCTCCTCCCTGCCCCTTTCCAAGTCCACTGATAGGGGAGGACCTCCTCCCCTTTCATATGACTACGTTTTGTCAGGTATTTTCAGGACTGGCTGCAAAGTCCTCCTCTGTGGCCTAACAGTACTGCTTTTATTAATTACACTTTATTCACTTTGTATCCCCCCATAAGCCCCTCCCTCCTCCCCTCCTAATCCCACCCTCCCTCCCCCTTCTTCACGCATATCCCTTCCCAAGTCCACTGATAGGAGAGGTCCGTGCAGCCACTCCTGATGAGATCTGATAGACTAAGATCAGAAGGAAGGAGAGGGGAACCTCCCCTATCTGTAGCCCTCTTTTATGGTGGCCTAGTCAACTAAAAGGGAAGTACTGGACTCTCTGTGCCCTGTGCTGCTGTGGCCTTGCCTCCTTCCCTGGCCAGTGCTATTAGGCAGCAGCCACAAGTGCTCACAGCTTCCTAAGCACCAGGGGTATCAGCTGACACATCTTGGCTCATCACACAATGTTCCCATAAAAGAGTGCTATTGTGTTCATCTGTTTATATTCCTGTTGCCTATAAATTCTTAGACTCAAGCAGTTTTGAGATGGATGCTTTTAGATACGTGTCTCCTTGCTGGGTAATAAATAGCCCTGCTCTGGATACCAGCCTCTACCCTGGACTGGAGGCAAGCTAATGACTCTGTTTCCATTTATAGAGGATAGGACTGAAAAATCACTTAAAGCCCAGGTGCTTTATGTAACGTCTATTAGTATGCTTGCCAATTCTTACACTTTCTTAGGTTCTAAACCTGACTCATCCTCTCCCTCACACACAGGTGAGCGAGCATGCAAGCATGTGTGTGTGTGCATACACACACAGGGAGGGAGGGAGAGAGAGCACTCAAGACAGCAGAGGAGGAGAGTGTGTTTATTATTCTGTAACTTACTCATTGGGATAGGATTAGAAAATAAACACTTAAGTCATTCAGGACAACTTTTGTATGTGTGTATAATTTTGCATGTGTTTTCTGGTGGTTTGTAAACTTTGAGGATTTCAAAGGCGTGTTAGTGGGTTATTAGTGGTTTCAACTTCTGCTTGTTAATTCAATAAGAAAATAAATATTTTGCCTTCACGTTCTCTTGAACCTGGAATGTGCAATTGACTGTGTATGTATGGATATTAGTGACTGTCTCATGAGGGAGTCCCTGACGCAATCACATAGGTCTTTAACATGAGCCGATTCCCAGCCAACCAAGTTTATAACCATTATACACAGTTTTACATTGTCATTCATAGCTCTGGGTTATGAAAGAGGCAGAATTGAGTCAGAAAAGAGATGAGACTCTCATACTCAAGTCATTCGATGTGATGAGGGTTTGATAAATAAGAATATTTAAAATGAGTGAATAACGTGTGTTGGGGAAACTTCAAGACACGATGAGGATCACAAAAATGATTTCTGATAGGGGATGAAGAGATGGGACTATGAAGGTCACTATGAGATTCCCTTCCTGCTAGGAACATACACATCTTTATTTGCTTCCGGTCAATAATGGCCCAAACCAATGCAAAAATAGAATCCAAGACCAGTCTTTACAGGCCAACTTTGTATTATGGGATGTAGGCCTATGGTTAGGCCAACCAGAATACATGCTAAGTCTGCCTGTAACTAACTCCTCTTCACCATAGCCACTGTATTCATTCAGCCGAAAAGCATGCAGCAATGAGTTCTTTTAAATGTCAAAATGTGGAGAAAAAGTATATTAATGATTATGGTTGACTGTACTCTTCATTCCTTTAGAAGACCAGACATTTAAACCTACACAGTTATTGTAATTGTAGAGACATGTTTGTTAATCACAGTTTGAAAACATCTTTTATGTCTTTGTTCAGGAACATAAAAATATTGCAAAACAATGCTATTCTTAAAAACATTGTAAAAACAGCTACTTTTTAAAACTCACAAGTCATTTTTTAGATATTTAATATTTTTAAAACATTAAGCGTACTTTAATAAAATTTGCATTTTTTTTGTTTTTGATTTTTTTTTTAATGACAGGGTTTCTCTGTGTGGCCTTGGCTGTCCTGGACTCGATTTGCAGAGCAGGCTGGCCTCAGACTCACAGAGATCCACCTGCCTCTGCCTTCCCGAGTGCTGGAATTACAGGTATGTGCCACTGTCCCCAGCTGCAAATAGTATTTCTCTTTGTGTGTATAGGTGCTTTGCCTGCATGTATGTCTGTGCACCACAAACATGCAGTACCCCCCCACAGAGGCCAGAAGAGAGTGTCAGCTTCTCTGGAACTGGAGTTACAGACAGCTGTTAGCCCTCATGTGGGTGCTGGGAACCGAGCCTGGATCTGCTGTTAGAACAAGTGATCTTAACCACCGAGCTGACAGGCCCCAGACAGCAAATCTTCAAGCAGTGTTTCATACCACGATGCTTAATGAAATATGGGTCTGGAGTTCTGATGCTTTTCAGTTTCCTAACTAAACAGGACACATAAGTATGAATTATTTGTTCATAAAACATGTACATTCAACATGGATGCATTTTGGAACGTTGAGTACAGGAAAATGTGAAAACTACTCTGATTGGAGTGGATACTGTTAAAAACTAACTTCAGATGAATATGAGTAGTAGTATGTAAAATTCTCACTTAAAGTATACAAATAGCATTTGTAATAGGTAAATGAGAAGGTAATTAAAAACTTGATGTGGGGGTATGCTTGAGATATAATAATGAAAGAGGTTATAGGGTTGAGAAATAGTGGCGGATACTCACCTGGAGCATTGGGGGATGTTTCATTAAAGAAACAAAAGACCCATTCTATAGTGATGTGAAAATGTGTGTGCAGAGCCAACTTTCTTTATACTCTGCTAGGTTTGGGATGAGGAATGGAAGCGCCCTGGTAAGTCTATGTGCGCTGGTGAGGCAGATTTTGTTGTCTGCCTGCTTGCATATTTGTCCTGATGTAACAGAAGTAGCTTTTCCCACTAACCATAGGAAGATCATGGAGGCAGTGTAGACTGGCCAATTGAATAGGGGCACAAAATCTGTCTAAGCTCTCTGCGGTACTCTGCCAAGAGAACTGCTAGAGGCCTGGCTTTTCCCCTGTCTGTAGCTGAGGGAGCAGGAGAGGAATGGTGACAGTCACCACTTTGCTCTTTATGTAGTGTAGAGATGGTTTCATGCTGTCCTTCTTTGACATCTGGCTTATTTCAATTAGTGAATGACATTGTGTTCATGTAAGGAGGAAGGAATTGGAGGTAGTAGTCAAAGGGCACAGTCATTTTACATGTTTCAGCCATGCAAAATGAGTAACTCCTAGAGATCTACTGCCTAGCATGGTCCCAATAGTCAACAGTGCTGTGTTGGACACATGACATTTTGCTAAGAGGGTAGATCTTATGTAAGCTAGCTTTTTTCCTCCCTTCCCCCTTTCTTTCCTTCCACTTTCTCTCCCACCTTTTTAAAATTCCTTCCTTTCTTCTTTCCTTCCTTGCCTGACTGCCTACCTGCATGCTTACTTACTTGCTTTCTTGCTTTTTGGGGTGATAGAAATTCAACCTAGGGCTTTGGGACTGCTAGACAACCATTGTACCACTGAGCTGCACCCCCGGCCTTTATGTAAGCTTTCTTATTTCTGAAAATGAAGCAGGTGGGAGAAAACTTTTGGAAGCAATGAATATGTTATTGGCACAGTTTGTAGATCTAGTTTTACAGGTATATGCTTATCTCTAAGTTCATCAAGTTTTATATTTAAAATCTTCAGCCTTTTTCATTTTATTTGCATCACAAAGGCATTAAAAATAAAGAGACAGATGCTCAAGGTTTCGCTAAAGTCCTTAGGTGGATATATCCTTTGGTTTCAAACTGAAGAGCCATTTTTGTGATTGTTCCTCTTTCTCTGTCTTTGGCCTGTCAGCTTCCTCATAGGTACAGCCATGAGGTACCATGATTATCCCAGAACACTTTGTTCTTTCTTTAGTAGTGATCCACTCTCACATTCTTTTCTGGTCGTTGCTCCTGGCGCTGTTGGTGTATGTGAACTCAAGTCACCAAATGTAGAAAAGTCATAAAATGCAGGGCATAGCCTGAATGGGGACACTTCATGATGTCCCAGCCAATGTCAGTATCTCTCATGCTGTGGCTCTTTTGATCCCAAGGCAGATAATCCTAAGACAAATGTCCTCCCTTCACTGCTTTCCTTTGATGGGTATACATCATATCCCCCTTTTGCCTTTTTCTTTTTTGTTCCCCAGAATCTGACTCTAGGCATAAACCTGGTAATAATCTTCAATTTTGATTTCTAACCTTTCACTACCCTGATCTCCACACACTCTGTACATGCACTGCCATTCCATGAGTACCAAAATATAATATGATACACTACTCACAAGGAAAAAGATTGTTATAAAATAACCACTTCAAGTATAGTAATTGAGACGCAAACTATGAAAAGTTAATCAAGAACTTTTGAAATATTTGCATTTTTTCTGTCATTAAAAGGCACAAGCATATTATGAGAAAAAAAGCCTTCCTGGTGTTCAATATACATAACTATGAGACTCAGATGTTAACTGACAAGAGCTAGTTTCCTTTTGAAAATGAAAAGTCTATCACAAACTATATCCAAATAACAATAAAAATGTAATATCAGGGAGGAGGAAATATACAGCTTCTTTGCTTTTTAAGTTGATAAAGCATACATACCCACTGCCTGATGCTCCTGCCATCCAGCCCCCTCTGCCTTGACAGCCTGTCTCTGTGAGCCCGCATAACCCTTCCTTCCTCAAGTTGCTTTTGTCAGCTAGTTTGCTACAGCAATGGGAAACACACCTAGACATCCACAGAAATAAGAACTGAAGAGACAAAGGAAAAGAAAGGATAGAAGAGAATTAGAGGCCGGGCATGGTGGCACACTCTTGTAATCCTAGTTCTCTGAAAGGCAGAGGCAGACAGATCGATGTGAGTTCTAGGCCAGCCTGGGCTACAAAGCAAGTCCAGGACAGCCAAGGCTACACAGGAAAATCCTGTCCCAAATAAACAAACAAAACAAAACAAAACAAAATTATAGAAAGAAAGAAGGAAAAAAAGAGAATTAGAGGAGAAGGGGGTGTTTTGTTTTGTTTTTGTTTTTAAATCCCAAACATGTAAGCACTGCTTTACCAGGAGAGGAAGGAAGGTAGAAAGGAGATGGCCTGGGTGAGAGAAAAGGGGACTGTAGCGTAGGAGCAGCCAGTGACTGGACAAGGCTGCCCAGAGCATGAAAGTTCTGATACCACCAAGCTGACCTTTACCAGCTGGACTGTGCACATTCCACCGACATCCTGAAACCACCCCCTGGATCACCAGGCTGGGAGTGTCTGCTTTTGGAAGACCCCATCTGTGGATGGTCTTTGATGCTCATCACCTTTGCAGGTCGCTTTTCTTGATTCACCTTCTGAGGGAAAGCATACGTCTCATCCTGCCTTGATGTAGAGCTTAGGCACATCAGGCACTTTAGACAGTGATGTCATAAAAAGCCCCCTTCAATTTAAAAGTTGAGCAATATGAGAGAAGGCTCAACAGTTAAGAGCACTGACTGCTCTTGCAGAGGACACAGGTTCAGTTCCCAGCATCTGCATGGCAGCTCACAACAACCTGTAACTCAGGTTCCCAAGGATGAGGTGTCCTCATCTACCCCTGTGGACACCAGACACAAAAGTGCTGTACATGCATGCATACAGGCAAATACTCTTACACATAAAATAAAAAGGTATAAAATGTAAAAATAAAGCAACATGTGCTGAAATTCAATGAAAGAGGGCTTGTTTAGCATACTTGAAGTCTCAGGTTCTATCTCAGTACTGAAAAAGAAAAAGTATGATGAAATATGATAAGAAATCACATATGAGTTAAATTATCTTATTAAGGGGAACTTTCCTTATGTATTTTAAACCAGTCTCTATAGCAATAAAGCCATTGCTTCATTTTCCAATCCAGGCATAGAAATGCACACTGAGTAGCTAGCTGAGAAGAGGAGTCCAGGTTCAACTTAGAAGTGGAGCTTTTACTCCTGTAGGGTAGAACTACCCCCAAACAACCTGAATTTATTTAAACAAGTTATGTAAGTCTAAATGTATGTCCAAGTGGGCTAGGATATTGGCCAGGAAAGACTGGTTAATTCCTTTGGTAAAAGTCCAGGATGTAGGTCTATCTTTCCCAATTATGCATCCGTTTTTGCTGGCTAGAGACGATTACGGTGCAGCAGCACTCCATTTTGATATGGACTAGCCCAGTGCTGATGAAGGGGTCATTGTAGATTTGCCTCACTCTCAACTTGCCATTCTGGTATAAACAGCCTTGTCTTGTATGGGTCTGGAGAACAGGGCCGCTTCCCTTGGGCAGTTTGACCCCAGGTGTTGCCTTCTGTAATGTTCTGCTTATCATGAAAGATGTTCAGAGTCACAAAGGATCCCAGGTACCAAGTGTAATCTTTTGGTCTCCACTGTCAAATAACAGCTATGTTTCCCCAATAATGAGGCTTCAACAGTGTAGCGGCTCCTTTCTGTGCCTGCTGGTCTCTTGACACAAAAACCCTGAATGATTAGTGGCAATGATAATTCAAGGTTTGAGATCTTCTATTTACATCCCGTGATGGAGATATTCTGCATGTGACCTCAGATTCTTAGAACCTAGAGACATGAATGTGAGAATGACGAATTACCCAGGTGGGACAGTGGGAGTTAGTTCTTAGTTTCTGCAAGCGTGTGTTTCATCATGGAAGCACAGCCCCGGGAAGTGGCCGTGGGCTTTGTGAGCGTGGTGCTCGTAGAATGTCTTCTGAGAGCTCCAGCCTCTGATATTTTACCTTCGGAAGACCACTGCATCTTTGACAGCTGAGGAGCTTCTGGGTGGGATGTCACACGACAAGAGCACTATATCTCATTCTTGTTCTCACTCCTGCACTTCAGTCTCCATGAATATTTTCTCTGTAGTGGCGCAGGGTCGGCACAGGAATGCCAGACAGGTAGGTGTGTAGATTCCAGTCAAGGTGAGTTGCTGTGTTTTCTAGCAAAGGCTTCAGGGTCATCATTTTTCTACTAGGTAACTGGTTATTCTGTTTGAGAGATGATGCCACATTAGGTGCTCAGAGTTGGTGTCGCTCACTGGCAGGTGACATTCAGCAGTGACAGTAGGTAGCTCAGTTTTGGTGAGCAGAGCCCACATTGTTGGATCTAAATATGGCATCTCTCACTGCTACAGCATGTGATCTACACAGAACCAAATGGTGCTGGCAACAGCAGACTGTGGCACTAAGAATTATATCTGTATTTTTAGTTCTTACAAAGTGAGTTCTCTCTGTTGGCTATTAACACAAAGAAACCAATGATCTTCATGGTTTTTACTCTCATCTGTTTACCCACAGTATTCTTCTCCAGAACTCTTGTTTTTTTGGTTTGTTTGTTTGTTTTTCTATGCTCCTGATGAATTAGCTGAGCCATTCAATATCACTGTAAGCCAAAATATGTTTGAATGCCAGGCCACTACCTTTTTATACAATGAACACAGTCAGTTGTTTCACCTGAATTTATGCCCACGGTAAAGAGTTCTTACTTGTGGCTCTGGAGGACTTTAAGCAGACCTTGTGCTGTAAGAGTCCACTTTTGTCCTGAACTTACATACGAAGTTGACCCATCTATGCTCCAGTCTCAGATGCTTCCTCTTCTTCCATAAGGACAGAACAGTCCCTCTGTGAATGTGAATGCAGTGAAAGAGCTGATTCTGTACGGAGATGACGGGCTTCTGAGACATGCCCCTGTTGCATTCTGGATCCTGCTCATACCAGAGCTCACGTGGTTCCAATTACTACAGCCTCTGGGACAGAACCCAGCTCATGACACCTGGCTACTCATGGCAGGTATTCCTGCACCAGCGCACAACACAACCCTCGCTGCATTTGCAAGGTGTGCAGTCCTTTCCTGCAGAGGGTACACACTTATTTGGAATCCTAGAATCCGTGTTGTAATTTTTCTTGTGTCATAAGGGTCATCCCCCCCCCCCCCATTCCTCTAAATATGTGGAGTTGCAGGGCTGCTGTTATTGCAGGAAGGTCCTATGGCAAAGCTCTTTCCTGTTTTGGATCCTTCTGTAAGCTCGAAATATTTAATATCATTCACCAAGGAATTGTGACAGTCAGTGTTCTTGAGTGTGGAATACACTGTCTCTACAAACCAAAGAAGTTGTCGAGATTGTTGAAATGCAATAATTTGCTCTTTGTATTGGAGAGGAATATTTTAGCATGCCTTGGATCCCTGAACCTCATCAGCTTTCCTAACATGAGCATCTGTGATTGTTTGTAGGCCTTGCCTGCCTGCCTTCTCTCCTTCTCTAACACCTTCAATGTGCCTGACATTTCCCATTCATTCACTTTAACTTGATGTTGCTGTTATGACAGAACAAGTGATAGGCAAAGTATTCTTTGTTTCCGTGCTTGTCACTGCACTTGGAAGACATCCAAGGGATTTACCAGCTTAGAAAAAAAGTATATCGCTAACCCTACACATGAATGCAAATAGTTTTTTAAAGTTTCCTTTCATAGAAGGCTGGAAAAAAATTTAGCCAAAAAATCAGTAGCCTAAATGCTGAGCAATCCTGAACATAGTCGCTGTAATCACAGTGTGCTGGTTCAATTCATGCTACTTCAGCATTTTTCTTCAGTAGAACCTTGTGTTTTGTAGTGCCTGAACTGGTGACTGGAGTGGAAATGTGTAGGGGTGCACACTTCTGCCTACACACACACACCAATCTCACACAAATGCACCTACACCCGTAGAGGAAAATAAGTAAACGACACTGATATCATAACTCAGTTAATTATGGGAAGTTATGTAACACCAGTACTTTTGAGAATTCATAGTTCTTGATTTGTGTATGGCTGGAAGGGTTTCATGAGGTTCACTTGGGCATTGTTGCTATGCTAGTCCTTCTAGAAGGGGGCGAGCAAACAGCGTTGAGAGCTGCCAGTTGTCAGGTGTGCCCTTTTTATCATGTAATTAAAGACACAGGCACAACCATCGCACAAGTCAGCCTTAGTCTTAGACTTCCTTTTTCATCCTCTCTTCTTCTCCATTCACCACTCCTATCTCCCCTTTGTTCTTTTTCCTTCCTTTTCTTTTTCCTCCTGCCATCCTTCCCTTCTCTTCTTCCCCTTCCCTTCATTTTCTTCCTTTCCTTTTGTTCTCTCCTTTCGCTCTTTCTCTTTGCTTGAGATTGAACTCAGAATCTTGCATCTTTAAAACAACAACAAACCAAACGCCGGTCCCTTGCTGTTTTTACTAGAGAATAATTTTATTGCCTCACATCAGAACAGATGTGTTAACTTGAACACTTACCAATTTTCTTCAAATTATTTGAATACTTCTGTCTCCTCAGTTTTTAACTACCTACATTATGGCCACAAGTCCTCTTAATTAGAGACAGTGAAATATTACCATGGACCTTGCTGTGGCCCAGGGATCCTGCCTGCTCCTTTAATCCATGGGTTCCATCTTTGACAATTGACAAGGGACAGAACAAAAGACTGTGACTCTTTATTGGACCATCTGCCCACTCCCTGTCTTTATGATCCTTTATCCACGCTTTCTTTTGATTCTATTGATTGTACAATATCTCTTTTATCAGAAGTAGCTTCTGTACATATTGGGCATACTAACTGGCTATGAATACTTGCAGCATCAGTCCACGGCCAGGAAAGCATTGTGCTTTGATGGCTGAGTGCTGCCATATCCCTATGGATTTTCAATTCTGTAAATCTGAGTCCTATCAGACTGTCCACTCTGTGAGGCATTTCTTTCCATCAGGACTAAGACTCTTGACATGATGACGACTTTCTTAACAACACAAATATTATAGCTTTGATCAATGTTGTGTCCTATGGTCAACTGTGTTTTCCTGCTGTACCCAATACAACTCTCTACCTGGTAGTTCCTGTGAGCTTTCAATTGCTTCTGCCTCTGTTGCTGCAATTCAGCCACCTCTACCGCACATAGATGGATCGCCTCTTTGTTCAGATTCTCATTCTAGTGTTAGTGTTAGAATGTCGTCTGTGGTTCCTGATAATTCATCTATTATTGGTTTCACAATTATGTCTAATGTGTGTCATATAACTAAGGTTATGTTATAACTAACAAAACTAACATAACAAAACAAACGCCTTATGTTATAGAAGAATGTTCCCAACCGGAGAAGCTCTCTAAACATTTGAGTCTGGCCACTCTTTATCCTGCACCCTCCAGTCTCAGGTTTTCCTACTCTGCGACTCCTGCTTATTAGGGATTATGTAGCAGGCCTTTTGAGGTACATATAGCCTTTAAGATATCTTTAGATGCCTCTTAGAAGATTACAGTACAACCCCAAAACAAAGTCAGAATTATGTCAAGATATCAGGCTTCTTTTCTCCCAAAGGCGTTACTCACCTCTATTACCCTCAACACAACTGTGAAGAAAGGAGGAACAGGGTCTAACTAATTTTAGAGAATATTAAAAGTCCCTTTCTCAATTGTCTTGCTATGTATGTGTGTGTGTGTGTGTGTGTGTGTATGGTTAAGGTTCACACAAAAATAAATGATATATTTTTTTTTTGTACAGCATAAAGTTGGCATGATTATCGGTTGCATGGCTCTGGTCAAGCTGTCCTGATTTTTTTGTTGATAACTATGTTAACATCACTTCTACTCTACAGCTTAAATTTTAAACTATTTTAACCAACCTCTTTCTGTCTTGGAACTCAAGCTTTTTTATTTTTTATTTCTTTTTCTAAACATTATCAGGGTAAAATGATGTTTTCACTGGTAAACATGTCAATTATGGGTCAATCAAAGGTAGAAATAAGTTTCCATTGGAAGAACATTATCATAATTGTAGTCAGTTGCATTGATAGGAAAATGCTTTCACTTAAACCTCCTGGGATACGGAAAACTCAGCATTTAAGGTCTTATACAGCTTGGTCATTATTGACAGAGTACTCATTATCTGCAGCTAGTGCCAGGGACTGGGGAGAGGCGTCCTGGTTAAGAGAGCTTGCTGCACAAACATGAGGGTGCATGAGCTGAGTGTGGACTCATAGCAGGGTAGGAGGAACCACAACAAAACACAGTGTGCTTCTGGTTCAGTGAGAAATCCCGACTCAAGGAAAGAAAGGCAGAGAGCGATAAAGGAGAGCACAGCTTAGTACACCCACACATATACATGTGTTATATACAGACACTCACTCACACACATATACACACACACTTTTGGTCCTCAAATTAGGATGACCACAAAAGACAAGTATCATAGCTAGATAGATGCATCCATACATAAATTTAAATATAAGCTGGTAGCGATTCTTAGGTTTCTGCCCAAGCCTCAAGGTCCTGGGCTAAGCTGTGTACTTCTGTGATGTCACAGGCATGCGAAACAGCACCTGGGATCAAGTGTTCCTCCATATAGATAGTAATACCCCGAGGAGGGATATTAAGTTGTACTGAGAACCCCCTGGGTTGTTTTTTTATTTGTTTGTTGCTTCCCAAACTCCAGGAGAGTCAATTTATGATCTTCAGTTTGTAGCAAGGATCTTCAGACAAATGAATGAAAAAAAAAAAAAAGCAGAAATGATCATCTCGTTGACCAGTTCTGATTAGTATATGTTAATTACCAGTGATACTGGAAAGGAACAACTTGATATGCTACTGAGAAAGAATAACTGTCAATCAGCAAGTTTTTTATGGACTGTAAGGTCAACCAAAAATGTGCAGAGCCATGGTTTAATTAGTGCCACAGTTAAAGAACTTGGAATAAAAAAAATATTCTTACATTCTTACAAAGTGACCTAAAATCAACTATATTGAAACAGTCATAGGATTTAGGAAGACACTACTCAGTCTGATCCATTTTTGAAGGGTGCTGTTTCTCCTGATCTGTTCAGGTGAACACACACATTTCTACTTTTAAAATCTTAAATATTTGCACCAATTTTTGCTTAAGACAGGCATCATTGTAAGAAATGAAGAAAGTCCAGGTAAATTGAACCCACTATGAATAAATAAACTTTAGTCTTGCAAAAAGCAGACTGTTACTAACAGTTTTTACACTCTGCTGCCCAAGTAAGGAAAAGACGTATTATCATCCTGGCCTCATTTCCAAGGGTTCACAATGCCTGGCCAGAGTACACATAACACTAGAAAACTAGACTAAATACTTTGTTAAAGAGGAAATTTCAATTATTTTTGAAATTAGGTTCTTGGTACCTTTGCTAAGTAAGGATCAAAGCGTCCTCTTCAGATGAGCTTATTCTAAAAGGTCATGGACAATGGGCTAACACAAATGCCATGTTTTTTTGTTTTGTTTTCTTCTGTTTGTAAGGTTATTTTGAGTCTGCACCTCAGTCACTTGAAGGCCTATGTTAATAAACAGATTCAGCTGGTGAGAGGAGGTTCTGTTGAAAGAACTCAAGCTAAGTCTTACTTAAAATGGAAAGGTTTCTTTTTCCATCATTGAGTCCCGAAACACTTGGTGTTTCTACCCTTTGAGACACGGTTAAAAGAGAAGTATGCAACCGCAGTGTAAGATTTCAGCCTTGTGTTGCTAGGCATTGTGAGCTTTGCACCTCCCTACTATGAGTATTTCAGAGATACAGGTTTAAAATGAATGAATGTATGTTTACTTGTATATATATTTCAAGACTTGGGAAATATTTGGATAAAACTACTTGAAGTTCTCTTTTCAAAAACAATTATGAATGGGACAAATCAAGTGAGTCTTATTTTCAAATTACCTTGGCTTTGGACTTTTTACCACTTTATGAGCTTTGGGCATATTGGTGGATACTGGAAGAGACTGACTTTGTTGCTGTTTAAAGTTTTGGAGGCATGTAGAATACCTAAGAAACTGGCCTCAAGCCAAGAGATTCTCCTACCTCAAACCTCAGTTAAATGCAAAATTAATAAAATAAATTCAACCCAATTTATGTAAGGCCCCTTCTGTAGTTTCAGCCAAGGCTGTACAACTGAGTGTCATTTCTTACATTCCATAGATGGTAGAAGAGAGAGAGCACAACATTTAAAGTCACCAAGAATGAATCTTATTTAAACTTTTTTTCAAAGGCTCAGTTTGATTGAAAAAAAAAATCTCAGAAGAACCAACAAAGTCATTTTGTTGATATTTTTAAATCTGGAGTCAGTTGGATCCAAAGCATCTGGGCTCATGTCCTTATTTTCCTCCAAGAAACCACAGAGTCATTTGAAATTCAGTCAGAGAATCTGTACATGCTATAAAAGCAGATCTGGACCAGAATTAAGGATCTGGCTCTTTTTTATTATGCTTAAGAGGCTGGCTAAAACTCCCCATAGCAGGTAGTATGTGGGAATGTGGTCCACAAAGGCTGTGAACTAGTTCTGTTTATGTCTATGAATTAGATAACAGCCCTGAAGCCATGGTCTCTGTGACTGTGCTAGAATAGCGTCCAAAATAAAGTACCAAGCTGTTTACCAGGAAGCTCATTTCCTAGGGACCCATCAGCGTTCTATATAACCATTATGTTCGGTGCCCTAGTTGTGACTAGCCTTGTTGGTTTTGGGTATCTGTGGCTGTCGGCACCACAGTAGAGTGTCTCTGTTTTCTTCGTGAAGCTGCAAGGCTAGTATGCAATACAATGGGGGGTGCAACTGGATGCCCTCAAGTTGTATTAGTGAATAGAGTAGGACCCAGTCTGACCTTAGAAAGGAGAAGGCTTTCTTGGAAAAGAGGTAGAGGGGGGCCCCACTGATAGGGTTTAGCAGTAAAAGTATTCTTTCATGTGTATACACAGATATCCCCATATATGTGTATATGTAGTATTATAACAATAGATTGTGTCACAATCAATAGATTGTGTCATTTGATGCTTATCACCATTGGAGGAGATTTTGAATTGTTCGCAATTTGTGTTCAAAGAGCAGTTAGAAGTCTATGAATTGCCTAAAATCAAATTAAGCAATAAGAAGATCCAAGAACTGTTTTCAGCTTTTTCATCCCTCTTCTTCTACAACCATTTGATTTGTATGAACAGAGGAGCTGGAACCTGGGTCATAATGCTTAGTAGAACTCTCAGTGAGGTCCCAGGTGCTATCATGCCACACATTTTACCTTTTTCTATCTGACAAACAACATTGCATTATTGAGCACTTATGATGAAATTTAGAAATCCAGCATGTTTGCACTGTCTCTAGGGGCTGGTCTTCCCCTTGGGTGAGGCTACTGAGAGGAAGCATAGTTTCAGATAACTTTGAGTAAGATGTTTAAAGCTTGGAGAACGCAATGTTCATAGCTGAGTTAAGACGTGCTAACAGCAACTTTCTCATTCGGTTAATAACAAAATGGGTACACTGTGCCCATATTTAAAGAACTATTCTAAATTTCCAAGAACTACAGAGTGGCCTACTTCAGGACCTTACAGTTTCACTGCAGAGGGACAAGCATATCAAACCACCAGTAATTCAAGACAACTAAACAATGGCAAGAGTAAGATCCAGATGACATAGCCCATAGCCAATGGAGAGATTCATGCAAAGTGAAGTGACCTGGGAGGACTTTTTTTTTTTTTTTCTGGGAGGACTTTTTTTTTATCATGGATTTGAAATGTAGATACAGCATATAGAATGATGACAGCTTTCTAGGTGGTTGGTTGAGAATAAAGAAGGAGGATGGGCCCAGAGTTGTAAATTTAAAAGAACAAGGCATGACATGAATAGAATTAGACCGATCTAAGTTTGTAGACATGTTTACACTAAGAGTGGAATATTAATGTCAAAATCTTGATCTGGGAAAGGGAAGATGGCAAAGTGGATAAAGTGCTTGCCATGCAACTGTGAGTAGAAGAATTTGGAGCTCCAGCATCCACATAAAAGCTGGGTGAGTTTGACTGACTGCTTGTAATCCCAGCCCTGGGGAGGCAGAGAGCCGTGATCCCTAGGCCAAGATGGCTAGCTCCACTAGCTGAGTCAGCAAGTGCCAGGCTGAGTGGGAGACCCTGCCACAGAAAATAAAGTAGAGAACGACTGAGGAGGACACCTACGGTTAACTTGTGGCCTCCAGACGCACATGCACCCATGTACATGTGCGCTCACACATGCGTGTGCTCACACACATACAAATGTGCACACAGACACAGATACACATGCACACAGACACACGGAACAACCTAAAGTTAATTGGAAGGATTATAGGAGATGCTAAATGCCTGAATGAATGGTTTGTTCTTTAAAAAAAAAAAAAAGGTGTCATTGAAGACTTTGATCAGGAGGTACATGGTGAAAGAACACCAGCTTACCTTGTGACAGTAAAGAAGGAGGGAGGAGCTGTTGGTACAGAGACAAGTCAAAACAGGAGCACATCAGCATGGGTCACACCAAATGATGGGTGTGGGGTCCAGGGCCTGAGAAACTCCTGTGCTCTGTCCCATCCTAGCTCTATTATACTTTCTCCTACACACTTGTTACTATCATCAGACAGTGTCAAAAATTGTTGCTCTAGCTCTGAAGAAATGCACCATCTGTTTCTTTTATTGCTCCCTCAAAAGTAACTTGAATGAACTTTCCAAGTGTCTCCAACGCAAAGCCATTTTGGCCTCTTTGGGACATACTGAGTGTGATGCTTTTGAAAAGCTTTGTACACCTCATCCTGTAGCCCATTAGATTTTGTGTTCTTTCCGTAATATTCCTGTCAGGGTTTTGATACTTTATCACTGGAGGTAGAATGGTGATTGCTGTGGGTATATGGATGTCCAATATTTCAATTCACGTGTGACAGAGAATCAATATTGTCTTGGGGGAAAGCCACTGCTGTTGACAGGAGGAGGTTCTTCAAGTCATAGCTCAAGAGGCTGTTTCAGGGTCCTGAAGATCACCAGAGGTGCTTTGCTTTACAAGGGAGCTCGCAGAAGGCAGCATATAGAGCTCCTGACTATGGTTTATTATAACACAAAGATACAAAGCAAGGTCAGCAAAAAAGGAAACAGAGGGAAGTCTGGAAGAAACCAGATACTGCCAGCTCCCCCTTGGAGTCCTATATAATATGCTAAGTTCCCCCAGCTGTGAAACACATATGAAATTATTTACCTGTCTCATCAAGACTCTCTGCCCCGGGACTTCAGTGAAGCTTGTTTGTCTAAGTATCTTTTGCATAACACACAACAAAATACTAGATGCTCAGAAGGGAAGCAGAGTTCAGCATGAACAGTATTAGCCAGGAGCCATTCAAATTGTTCTGGGAAATGAACAAAGTCTCCTAAAGGGTCAGATGCCAGATTCTAGTCCTGAGCCAATTTTGTAAGCACTTTTCGTAAGGATAGGAGCCGCTCTAAGGGTAGTTAACTCTTCCCTGAACAGTGAGCAAAAACATTATCACTGTTGTTGATTGTTATGTAGAAATCATTACAAAGCCAAGAGAGTCTTACAAATCCAAGTTAAGAAGTCATATTTGCAGTTTCTTCTTTTCTCCCTTTTTTATTACCTTGGTGGGAGGGGCTTTTTTGTGGAGGCCAATATAGGAGAGGGAGGGAGTAAGGAATAATAACACAATTCCACTAATCATGCCTGAAAAAGCCATAAGGAATTGTTATTTTTTATTTATCAAAATTTACATATAATACATATAAGTCCATGTGTACACACACAGTTTAAATGAAATTATGTCACTTAGGGTGATAATGTCACACCCAAGAGCCATAGAGCATCAGGCATGAGAAGTCTCCTTTAGAGTTGTTGGTCATGGAGATCTGAAAGACTGCCAATATAGGCTATATCTATTGTCCTTATTTATTCCCAGAAGTAGAAGGTAAGTTCCGATTGCTGAAGACATTGAGTACTTTAGACAGAAATTGAGCTCAATCTGACTTAAAACTTCCTCCTTGAGGATTAGCTTTTGTAATACCATAAGGTGCTAATTAAGTTGCTTAAGGAGAAAATCATTTAATAGTCCTACCCAATCACAACAATGGTCAGCACAGAAACATATTCATAAAGGTGGAATAGTGGCACTTACATCTCGGTGGTAACCAACAGCTGCCGAAATCCAACAGCTGCCTGCATTGGACCTAAGACCAACTAAAGAGGAAGGAAATCATGCCTGGTGCTGGAAACCTAACCAATTACCTGGGACTAGTGCGGTCAGAGGTCTCACAGGAAAGCCTAGCACTGCCACTTTCCTAAACCGTGATGATTTCTAACTGTATTCTAAATACTTCCTTTTGTATACAGAGTTAAGGTAGCTCTCATCTCTACCAAAGACACTTTTTTTTCACCACAGATGTAGACCACCACAGAAAGCCACAACTAGTCAGAATGCAGAGAACAATTCACTCTGGGGTGTCCAGCCCCAAGTGATACATCTGAATTACAACCCCTACACTTAAGGCTCAGAGAACATTTTGGAAGAGGTTGTAGAACAAGTGTAAGAGCCAGAAGATCAGGAAGTTTGCTGCAAGACTGAGTCTTTTAGACTTGACATGGAAGCTACACAGAAAACGTGAAATGGATGAATTTGAGAAAAGATTCTTTTGAGAATTATTGTGTTCTCCTTATGAAGGATTTCCTTTCTTGATGGAAGAGCCAGTTTGCTGGTTCATCTAAGGCAGTGGTTCTCAACCTGTGGGTCCTGAATATTATCTATTACATGATGATTCATAATTACAATTATGAGGTAGCAATGAAAATAATTTTGTGGTTGGGGGGTCACCACAACATGAGGAACTGTATTAGAAGGTTACAGAATTAGGAAGGGTGAGAACCACTGCTCTAAGGAGACTCTTTGGCAGTTGACTCTTTGTTACTGCTTGCTGGGTAAGAACGAAACTGAAAAGCTGACTGTTTTGAGAACAGACATCCCAAGGAGAGGGTGGAAGTCTTTGAATTTATTACTCTAAGCTTGGACTTTTCCCAGACCCTGAAATCTTTGATATTTAATTTCTGTTTTCTCAAGTTCTCAGATAGTCTCTATAGTATGTGACCAGGTGAAACAATGACTTTTTAAACTAAAATATAAATAGTTTATAATATGTGGTTTACGGTATTTGTGAGCACACATTTATTTTATGTGCATATCTATGTATAGCTATGAGACACTTCCTTTCTTAAGGAAAATCTCTTGTTTTAGTACGGATGGCTTAGAAAAGCTTGTTGTATGGGAGACACCACTGCCTCCTTTGTCTCATGCTCCAGATGGCTCAGAAATCAAAATCACTGCCTGGCAGAAAGTGGAGAGGATAAGGCTGTGTGGCACTTGCAGTAATGGTTACTATTGCAATGGATGACAATTCTGGCCTCTTTCATTTCAGTGAACCTCAGGAGGGCAAACGTGGGCTATGATGAAGGAGGTTTAAACTCTCTGTCTCTTGTCCTACTGTCTCAGGGCTTCCAGCAAAAGTTCTCCTTCCACAGTAAAGAGATTGTGGCCATCAGCTGCTCTTGGTGCAAGCAGGCGGTAAGTAAGGCTGAAATAAGCAGCACGGGCTCACATGTGACCAGAACTGGTGGCTTCAGTGCTTGGGTTTCTCGCTATATGTGGGATACTACTCTAACTCAATTCAAATTTCTCAGATAGCAGTCTTAGAAGAAGAAAGAGAATAAAATTATAGAAAAGTAAATATAAGTAGGGGAAAAAAACAGAGAAAAAATTTACTTTTTTGTATAACTCAGAAACCCTTCCTGATTCACCCTGGGACTGGAATCTAGTGCTCCTTTCCGTTGAGCACCCACATGTCTTCCCTGTCCACTAGACTGCTAAGGAGTCCTCATCATACCAAATTCAACATGGGAAGCCTCGAGTGAAGTCTGTAACACAGGAGTCCAGGCATATTCGTTCTCCTGGTCTTCATGTGGGTGGCTTTGTTATGGGGGCTGTGAAGAATGAATATCTCTTGTGTTCTTTTTAGGTTTAGATTTTTTTTTGTAGCTATCCATGTGCCCACTAAAATATCGCCCTTCCTTACATTTGACTGTGTCTATTCATTAAGATCTCATGATAATGTCCCGTTTACTCTTTTTGTTTTAAATCTTCCATCTTATCTATTCTTAAAAGCACTTGACCCCTCTATCCAAAATAGACCCTGCACTTTCTTATTTGCTTGCCTCTACACCTGCTTTTTATCTCACTCTAACACAGTTGGCAAACTATAGCATCAGGGCTAAATATGGCTACCACTTTTTATATATAATAATTGCAGCATACCCAGTTATTTATGAATTATCTGTAACTTTGTTAATATTTCAATGATGACTTGAGTATTTCAACACAAGTAGGCCTTTACAGAAACAGTTTGTTAACCCTTCCTCTAGTCTCTCAAGTCTATCTATTCTTTGTTTTTTTAAGATAGAGTCTTGCTTTGTAGAATATCCTATCCTTTTGTTTGTGATCCTCCTGCCTAAGCCACCTGAATGCTAGGATTATATGCCTGCATTAGCATATCAGCATTCCATCTACTTTTCTGAGTGTCTGTGTAGATAGAAATATATCACCCATTTATTATAAAGAAGACCTAAAAAGAAAGTCTGTTTTCTGTTAGCTAGATTAAAGGTTCACAGGTCTACACACAGCAGAATCAACTCCCCAAACCAGCAACAGAGCTGGAATAGATTTAGTTTGAAAGAACTGCAGTTAACATTTTTGTGGGTCAAACTCTTTGCATTATAGTGTGTCTATAAGATCCAACGTAATAGGCTCACTAGCATAATTTCCCCAGGTCTTCATTTGTCAAGAGCCTCCAGTTATTAGGTATGGGCTCACTGGTCCGGAAAGTTCAGACAGCATCACAGCAGGTGTTTTGATAGACTGCTGTTCCTATGACCCTGGAGTGAGATATCTTGTTGAGATGTCAGCTAATTTGGAACACTTTTAAAATAAGCACCCATATTCTCTTCATTAATCTGTGATCTAACTGAGTCACAACAAAGAGTGGCTTTTCACTTGACCATTGAGGTAGAGCTTTGGCCAATTTCACATAATTTTAATATCCCGGGAAGTATGGAAGTTGACTTTTCAAGGTCTTATATGCAAAATATATTCACACAGATTACAGTCTTGATATATTTTAACAGTACAACTAATTTCTTCCAGGGAATTTGCTGTCAAATAATTGACCTTTTTATGATGCAGGAAGAAAATCTTGGGCTATGGAGCTGGGTTTCCTATGTATGTCTCTGCTCCAACATTTAAAGATTTGCAGTCTTGACTGTATCTCTTAGTCTATAGCTTGTAGATGACACAAGTACAAGTTAAAAGAGTTGCTTAGGCAATGTTGGAAGCCTTTGACATTGCAGAAATGCAATGGGCATGCATTGGGGTTTAATTTGATTTGCTTAAAAAAACCAATCATTTTGAAAGGAAGTATTCAAATATTTTTGTGGTGTGGCATTCCTCTTGTTTAATTTGATTGCAGATTCCAAATAATGGATGGCATGTTGAATTATTAATTATTTCATTAGTATTTTATCCTTAATTGATATAAATTAGCTACTGGGTCACAGGAGATCTTGACAATATGTAGAAATAAAAAGAAAATCCTTGTGATAGCATAGAATAAAATTAGAATGGCTATGTTTGCCAGTTTTCCTCAGACAGCTCTAATTGATGTCTGTTTTCCCCAACATTGTTATTATCAGTGGTCTCTTTCACTCTTAAATAGCTCCAGTTGAAATGGTGAATTGTGCATTGGTCACAATAAGTACAATTCAAGTTCGATCTAATTTAAATAAAAGTCCCCATGATTAGAACTTAAGTCCTTTAATTATTGCATAAGCTAATTTTGTGTTTATTAGAAATGAAATATTCTCACACATGACTATCACCTCACAGCCAAAAGGTGATTGAAATGTGATTAGAGTGAGGTCACAGAGCCAGCCTCACAACAGAGTGGTGAGTTAAGCCCCTCAGTCACACTGGGGCATTGTGGTGACTGTTAATAGTTTATGCTTCCTTCCTTCCTGTAATGAACAAGCTGCTCAGGTCCATCGAGTATAACAGAGCCACTGTATTTTTAAGAACTCTAGATAAGCCCAGTAGAAGCAATCTTTTTGTGTTTTGTAACCACTGAGATTAACAGCTTTCTAGAAGAGACCTCTTGATTATTCCTGGCTCCCTAAACTGGAACAATTACTGGGGAGGATTTACAACTATGGTAGAAACAAAAAAGCAGGAGATGGTGGGCATTGCCTTCCCAAATGTCTTCATTTTCCTTTCTATGGTTTTTGTGCATAGTTAGATTGGTAGAGCCTTCAATACTCAGGATCTGTAAGTAAATAGTCCATTAAACAGTTAGAATGCCTTCGCAGGCTTCATCCTGCTAGGCTCCTGTTAACAACTGTTATGTGTACACTGCATTGAATAGAATCACTCCAGTCTCTAAACTCCTGGGCTGCTTGAATGCTGATGAGATGCCTGTGTTCTTGATGTATGCTTGTGTGTGCGTGTGTGATTCTGTGCAAGTGTGTGTGTGTGCTCACACTTCTCCCTTCTTGCTGTGAATTACGTTTTACTCAGAATTGCTTATTAGCCTATTTTTCTCTTCAGTTTCACAATAAGGTGACCTGCTTCATGCTGCATCATATTGAGGAACCCTGCTCCCTGGGGGCTCATGCTGCTGTTATTGTCCCACCCACCTGGATCATTAAGGTGAAGAAACCTCAGGTAACTGCAGGATCCTGGTACTGCTGGCCTAGTGCAGAGAAAAATTAACTGCTGAGATTTGCTTTTCTCCCTCAATAGTCTTGGACTCTTGTGACCTCATGGTCTGATGCTTAGTCACTGAGCTTATCTCATTGGCCCATCACTTGACTTCATTGGGCTTTTTCATGGAACCAGATTCTTATCCTCCTCAAAACCCAGTGTCAGAGCAAGGATATTTCCTCCTCACCTATGAGTAACGATGTTCTATGAAGGCATGTCTCCTGGCACATTTCAGTGAGCACCACTGAGTGTATAGCAGCTTCTTTCTTACATGTTCGCTTCTCTTCGAGCCTAAGAGGCGTCAACAGAGCAAGATTTGCAAGCATCATAGTTTAGTTAAGGTTTCTGTCAATCCAAAGGACAGACTGTGAGTCACCTCCATTACATGAAAGCCTGCTGAGAGAGCCACAGTCTTTTCTTAACATTAATTGAGTCTGCTATCTTAGTGCCTAATCTCATTCTGTGCTCTTAGGAGCTTTCCTGTTTAAGCCAATCTCCTTTCATTAGTGTGGGGGAACTTCCTGGGGATGTAGGGCTTATCCTTGTAGGGATTATCCTTCTGTTTTTTAAAAGGTGGGTGGGATTGAGAGCAGTAGAATAAAGAGTAGCAAGGAGAACAACAGCACCCTGTGTAGAAAATTGTATTCCTGGGCTTGTGAGCTGAGTTGGATCATGCTAGGGCTTTGTGAAGTGTGTAGAAGAAGACAGCAGGAGGCCACTCTTGATTAAAGGTGTATACATGGCTGAGTTCCTATTCCAGAGTCTGCAATAATGTTTTAGGTATATTGGTGTTTCCCTAGAAAGTATAACCTTTGTGGAGTTAGATCTTATCTCATTCATCTTTAGATGTCATATTGAATATAATGGTGTCCTGGAACATGGTTAATTAAATGTTTAATTAAGAATCTTCTTGACTTCTTATATTTTGAAGTAATGTGTAGAAGAACATTAGAATATAAATACAGATGTGATTATACATTTATATAACTATACACAGACACATATATATGTAGAGAAAGATGAGGTGGATAGACAGATGATAGACAGACAAGCAGACAACAGAGAGTACCAAAGTTGGATGGCTAGTCTACTCTGCTATGCCCTGACTACTTTACTTTAAGCTTCTTCTCTATGGGAGGGATTTTCTGCCTCCATGTTGTTAACAGCTTGTCGCTCATGCTTTGGACTCCACAATTTATAGGTCTCTCAATCATGGTCTGGTCACAAGGGCAAGGCACTACTGTCAATCCCTGAATTTATGGTTTTGGAATTCAACATGGGGGACCACCCTATTTTTCTTTCTGTCTTTAATAATGGAACTGTGCCAACAGCATTATCCCTGCTTGGTAGGGCCGTCTTCTTTGATTGTTACCCTACACACTTTGGCTGGGTTTTTCTTCTAGAACACTGTTCTTACTCTATCATTTCTTTTCTGTAAATAAAGCCACTGCTTCAGAACAAAGTCCACACGTATCAATAATCTTTCCACCATCAAGACTAAGCAACATACAGCTCTGTGTGCAAGCCTGCCTCCCTCTCCCAGAATCTACAAATAACATTTTAGTGGCATTTATGTCCCTAGGGAATATAAACTCACAGGACTGAGTTGGGACACTGTAGTCTCTTTAAAGGGAAGATTGTAGTTCTGTGTTTTTTAGCTTTAATGCTTAGAGCATAATGAATAATATACATGAATTATCTTTGCACAAAAGAAACTTCAGATAAAAATGTCTGCTTTCACTAACATAAAGTTTTAGACACCTCTTCTGGTTTTTCCATTACATATTCATGTTTTTACTACCAGTTCACATGAACAAACTTGCACAATTAGAACAGATACAGAACTGCAGTGTTCACAGGTTGACAGATGTTAATGAGTGCTGCTGTGCTGCAGATAATTCTTCAGAATTTGCTCAGTTTTCTTTAGGTTGTTTTCTTTCTTTCTTTCTTTCTTTCTTTCTTTCTTTCTTTCTTTCTTT
>NW_026586550.1:7967862-7968171 GCF_907164565.1 Psammomys obesus
TTTCTTTCTTTCTTTCTTTCTTTCTTTCTTTCTTTCTTTCTTTCTTTCTTTCTTTCTTTCTTTCTTTCCTTCCTTCCTTCCTTCTTGAGTAGATGCCTCTAACCTGCCATCCTGGCTCAATCTAAGTTATCCCCACTCACAAGATATTTCACGGTTGGTCCATACTCCTGCGTGTAGATGTTTATACTGTTTCTAATGTCCTGTTTACAGACAGTGCAATGTCCACCTTTCCTGCTTCTGGATGAGGTTTCCTTCCTGCTTGCCTTCCTTCCTTCCTTCCTTCCTTCCTTCCTTCCTTCCTTCCTTCCT
>NW_026586550.1:7968181-7970845 GCF_907164565.1 Psammomys obesus
CCTTCCTTCCTTCCTTCCTTCCTTCCTTCCTTCCTTCCTTCCTTCCTTCCTTCCTTCCTTCCTTCCTTTTTGCTAACTTTCTTTCTTAATTGTCTTTTTATGTCTGAATGATCTTTTATTGTCAGAGTCCTGTGAAATAGAATGACAGATTTTATTCACTAACTAACACAATTGCTCAGATTTGCTTAAACCATTTCCTTGGGTGAATGTTGAAGATCAACTAGCACGTATGTTTTGATATTACTTGGAGCCCTTGACTTGCTCATCAACATCAGGGACAAGTTTTCTTTGTTCTTTGCTGTCGTCAGAACCACTTTTATTGAGTAGGAGACCTGGAGCAGGAGTGAGCATCCCTTAAATACACAAAGCTTAGGCTTCTTCCTTCTCTGACCTGTCAAACTGTAGTCTGGTGTCTGTGGGAGAGACTTCCTTGGTTATAATGAAGTGATATATCATTTTTAGGTCTTTTAATATAACCAGTTATTTATGATCCCATAACCTAGATCATATCCCTCAAAGGTAATAAGAGCTAAAGTTTCATTTACGGTTAAATGATTCATCCATAAGGACTTCTTAACTGCCCAGGAAGGAGTCATAAGTCTGACAATGGTAGCTGGTTGGATTACTTCTGTGGCAAGATAAAATTGCCCTGACACCTGGTCCAGGAAGACAAAGAGCCTTTATCTTTTCTGATGTCTTTCATAGAATGCCTAAAGAACAACTGCTGTTGAGATTAAACAACCACAGAAAACCAGTCTGAGTGGTGTTGGTCTTATAAGGAGATCACTTAGGCCACTCTGTTAGCTGCCCTTGCTAGAACAGGCAGGCTTTGTTTTAGAACATCAAAGAAGCGTGAAACGTTTCTTGACTCTTTCATCACCAATACTTTACAATTTTTTGACATTGCCTCTGTATTCTTGCAAAGCAGTTTACTTTGCTGATTTCCCTAGTACCAACCAAGGTAGGGCAAGCTTTACTGTTAATTAGAGAGGCAGATTCTTAGCTTGTCATGTCTGTGGTTCATCCCGAATCTGCCTTGAGCCATCTGTTCCACACAAGATGCTGCTGCCTTGTAGTAAAGTGATGTTGGACATTTGTACGCAAACAGAAGGGAGCTGTGGGAAGAGTGAGGTGTGCTGGGAAATTCCAGACTACTTGCTACTGCTTTTTGACCATTCTTGGTAATAAAAACTTTCTTAGATCTCACATACACACACTCAGGTACTGGAAGTCAGTCACTATACTTGTTTTGTTAAAAAAGCCTCAGATGTATTGGTCTTGGTGAGTCTCAGAGACACTTGCTACATCGATGCTGAAAGGCTGTTTTCTGCTTCTTACTAGAATTGAGTTCCTTGCCTACTCGGTTTTCACATTTTCCCCTCATTTCTAATTCCATATTTCCCAAATGTGCTTGACCATGAAATTACCCCAAATGCTATACATTTTATGGTTAGTTTAAGAAAGTTATGTAGGGTTTTCACCTGATGCAGTAGAATTACGTCTTGGAATTTAATTGTTGAGCTCTATCAAGAACCAAGGCCCTTGGTGTATTCCTGCAAGCAACTGGTATTTGCATTTAATTTGTCTAGACAGGAAATGAACCAACACACTGAAGCAGCGAGGAGACAAACCATTATATTCTGAGCATGATTCTTGAAACTAGAAGAGGCTTAGTAAATATTGTTAGTCATATAGTATTTATTCTTTTTTAAAATCATGACTAGGATGTGGTTTTGCACTAAGGACTTCTGCTAGGTAGTAAGGCTGACAGATGTGAGCAGATGCATATCATGGAACGGATGCAAAACTTACTTACTATTTCACATATATTTTCTTGCTTAAACTTTACAACTGTCGTGTGAGGTATCATCACTTGATGTGAAAACTAAGAGCCTGTTACTTTAAACATTTGCCTGAGTCAGTTAATTGCATGCATCTCATTGTAGAGAGCTGCTGGTGGATTTGTAGCAAGTCCATCAGATTCATGGTCCTCCTGGAAATCGGCTTTACTGGGGTTTCCTTGATGCCACTTCTCAGGTACAGGCCCATCTTTCCAGCATCAGATGCATCACTCATGAGGCTTTTAAAAAGGGGGGTTGCTTTGGTTTCACATCAAGACAGACTGAGTATTTTACAGGGACTTGATCTGAGCATTTTTCAAAGCTCTCTGAGGGAAGCCGGTATGTAATGCTGGTTGAGAAGTGTTTGGAGCAACAGTTGATGGCACCCAATAGGAGCTTCTTCGGCAGCCACAGCTTTTCCAGGTTCCAGATCATCCCTTTTCCGTAAGATGAAATTTACCAAAAGATATCATTGACTTTTATAATGAAAAAGAGACAAGAACATGATAAGAGATTCCATTAGCCTAGGAATTTCAAAGCCAGTAGATCCATTTGAAGGGCAAGTGTAGTTAACAGGAGGCAAGTAGACAAGGGAAGCTCCAGAGTCAGGAGCACCCAGTTTCCTGAATCTCTGTCCTGGAGAGTCTGTGAGGTCCTGAAGACATTTTCCCTTGATGGAAGAAGAAAACGCACGGACGTACGGTGGTTCTTCAAAGAGTTCCCCAGTCCTGGTGAACACAGGCTGCACAGCAGTTTCTTTCTTTCTTTCTTTCTTTCTTTCTTTCTTTCTTTCTTTCTTTCTTTCTTTCTTTCTTTCTTTCTT
>NW_026586550.1:7970855-7978417 GCF_907164565.1 Psammomys obesus
CTTTCTTTCTTTCTTTCTTTCTTTCTTTCTTTCTTTCTTTCTTTCTTCCTTCCTTCCTTCCTTCCTTTCCTTCTTTCTTTCTTTCTTCCTTCCTTCCTTCCTTCCTTCCTTTCTTTCTTTTACATTTAAGTAAAAGTATTTTTTTTTAAATAGCTTATTCAGATCATGTTGATTTTGATGCATTAATTTGTGTATTCCAAATGAATGTTTAGTTTTGAATGCTCTAGGGGAAAAATTGCTAGCAGATTAGCTGTTAAGTTTCTTCAAGCTAGTTTGAAAACTATTAACTGCTCAAATAATGTAAGTGTGTATTCTAATGTCAACTTCTAAGTTAAGAATTCTGCATTTCAGGCTCTCAACACTTGGTCAAACATCTATTATATGGTCAGTACTATCTTACCTTTGTGAAGATGCAGTCTAATTAATTATTGAGTGCAGTAGTTAAATATGATTTATGTTTGGTCGTCAACCAGTAAGTGTGACTGTCCTGTAAGAGTTCCTCCTCTGAGTATTTGTAGCAAATATTAAGAGAAAATGGTTAGTCAAAGTAATCATGGATTATGGTTCATAAAATCTCTTAAGTAAAATTAAGGGTCAGTATATGTCAACTTGTAGTTACTTCCATTAAAAAGTTCAAGGCTACTTAGTGGAGAGAAGACATTTAAATTACTGTGTCTTCAGATATAGAAAGAAAGAATGATGCTTACCATCCACTATTGTAAGTGATTATAATAAGGTATCTTCGCAGCATTTAAAATATTATGCATCGGTGTTGATAAGATAATTAAATTGTGAAGTTCTACTTTGGTTAAGTGTTATTTTATGACTATTATTAAAACAGATCATAAAAAGTAAACAAAGAAAGAAAATGAAGGAAAAAAAAAAGAAAAACATAAAAAATGGCCTCCTTTTTTACATTTCCACATAGGTGATCTCTATACCAGGAGATGAACTTGAACTTGGTTGGGCGGGAGACGGACCTGGTTGGGCGGGAGACTGGAGCCCCTCAGAGAATTTGGGATTCTTCCATTTTTACTGGGAGGGTTGGCAGGTATACCATGTGTTGTTATGTGAGTCCATCAGAGCCCCCCCGTGGCGGGGAGTCAGTCGCTGACTCTGGAGCACACTGGTTTCTGTCTGTGGCTTACCCATGAACAGTGGCTTGGAAGTGTCAAAGCATGAGAAGCATGCAGTCAACAGCATGTGCTGCTGTCCTCTTCTACATGGTTCTGCATGGAAATGCCAGGGCTGTCTGCCTCTGAGTTTAGCTGCTCCCTTCTTTCCCCCACAGAACTCCCTGAAGGCTTCCAATCGGAAGAAGAAAAGAACAAGTTTTAAAAGGAAAGCCAGTAAAAGAGGAACTGAGGTAAGTCTTTCAGAGAGATGTGTTAGGTATACAGCTTCCTCCACAAGAAGCTAAGTAGCCTGAGGATCTGGCTCACACTTAATTTTGTGATGTGCCTTCTACACACATTTTGTCCTTCAGCTCATTCTACCCACACTGGAATCCTTCATGTTCCACATCTATCAACCTATCCATCAGTTAGTCAAATCTGACCTGTCAGAGCATCTGCCCTTGCCTGGAATGTCTTTCCCCAAATGATGCCAATGAGAACTGACACTTCCAGAACTCTTAAAGTGTGCAGAGTAAAATCCAAAGCATAGCTCAGTTTTCTGGAGTGAGCTTTAGTGGGAGGGGCTTTGTTCCAGATGATGTGCACACGCTGCGCTGAGGATTCAGCCCTGTGGAATAGGACTCGGGTCTCAGGGGTGCTCGGTGGTGATCCCTCTTCCCTTGCTTTGTGATTGCATCCCAGCTGTCGGTGTCTGTTGTAACAGTGGTGCCTGCCTCTTCCAGCAGGAAAACAAAGGGCGTCCTTTTGTGATCAAGCCCATCTCCTCTCCTCTCATGAAGCCTTTGCTTGTCTTTGTGAACCCAAAGAGTGGGGGTAACCAGGTGAGTAATTTTTCACGAGTTTAACTCTGAATATTTGATGGCAAAGACACGATCCCCAGTATCCAGTAAAATAGTATCCTGGGAGCCCAGGTATGTGAGGTCTGCAGCCTGCCATTCTCCTTCCATACACAGCTAGACCAGAGGTACTTAGAAAACCTCAGGGCTGACATTTTCTTTACAGATTTTCTGGAAAGATCCATTCAGGGTTTCTCCCAGTTCATAGGTTTCAGTGAAAAGCAAAGATTTATTCGTGTTCATCATGGCCACACTGAGGAAGAAAACAAATAGAAGCGTTGTGTGGCCCCTATGTCCATTCCCTCAGTTTTCATGATTAGGAAAACCTTTACCAACTTGTCTTTATTTCTTCCTATTATAATTTAACCTGACTCCTTTCTCCCTGTCCACAGGGAAAGGAACAACCAGAGGTCATTTGTCACAACAATTGTAAACAAGTACCTCAAGGCCAGAGAAAATAATCAGTTTCTAAAGCCTTCATTATTTCATCTGTTCTCTGCCCATCTCTTTCAGTATGGCTTAATATTGACCCCATTTAGGAATACAAATACCTCCTTACAGAAGTTAATGGCATTCCTACAGCAGCCTTGCTCTGTAAGGACACAGCTTTCTCTATAATCCAGTCTTTTTATCTTTTTATCCATTTCTCTTCCTGCTCCCTGGGGCTTCTTATTAAGACTCTACTGTGGGCTTTGATTTTCTGCTATTTTCTTGGGAATCTGGATGTGAAAATACTTTTTCTGACCATGGAGTGTACGTACACTTTCCACTTCAAGGCAAGACATTTTGAAGTTTCCCCATCAACTAGTAGAGATTTGAGACTCTTTAATCACCCACATGAGGAAGGATGATATATCATTAGGGTTTTGATGTCACCATTGCTAAAATAATGGAAACTTTCACTAGAGTGAAAGTTTTTGTATGAGAGCTATGATTTGAAAGAAATCTCCAGTCTCCTCTTCTCCTTCTTCAAGATTCCTGATTGGCTGGAATGTGAAAATCAATCTCAGGACTATGAAGAACAGATGTTATAACACAGAAACAGTTTGTTTTCCGTAACCTTCATTTTCCTGTCTGTTAGTGGTGATCTCTTTCCTGGCCTAATAATATGGTTCCACAGTGAGTGGTAGGAAAAGACCCAGTGATGGTTTTCTTAGGGTTGATGCTCAGTTTGCCCTGACACGCCCACTCAGGGGCTGGCCTCTCTGTAGCCTCACAAGGTGATTGATGCACGTGAGAATCCAGAGACCGAGCAAAGTATGTGCAACGAGTTTCATGGTTTTGGTAGTCCAAGCTGGCTTTGAGCTCACTGGATAGCCAAGAATGACCTTGACCTTCCTGATCTCTCCCTCTCCTTCTGGGGCTGGGATTACAGCATGTGGCATCATGCTTGGTTAATGTAATGCTGGGGACAGAACCCAGTATTTCATGTGTCCTCAGCAAGCATTCTACTGCCTGAGCTACATCCCCAGCCCTGAAGTGAGTTCGTTAATCACGCTGAGCCACCCCACCTCCAAGGATGATTTTTTGTTTTCCATGTCTTTGCCAGCAAGCCAGTTGAGATATAGTCCCATTCCTGTTCAGTCTCTTGTCAGTTAATAATGACGGAAGACTTCAGACTTTACCTAATGCTGCTTCCCAGTTTATTAAGTACTAAGAGATCAAGGATGCTTCAGTGAATTTGGGGGACATCTTTTTTGTTAAGGACACAAAAGGTGAGTGCATCAGCCTGCAAGAGCTGTGGAGTTCCAGAGGGGACAGTGACTTGGAGTGATAAAGAAAGAGTGTCATGGAAGGGGCTGAACTGGAAGAGAGGAATTGTGTAGTTACATCCAAAAGGGAATATGAGAGGCAAGCCCCCTTTCTTCTCTACCATGGGAAATTTCTGGGCATCCTTCAAGGCTCACCATCACCCTTCCAAACCAGTTTTCAAAACCAGTCACCCTCTCCCCGGTGTTCTAAAGCCCTGGATGCACCAGTCTCTCATGGACGACAGCAGTAGTGTTCTCTGGGTGTATGTTCTCTTGGGGTGTGGGCATCAGAGGATGAGGAAGATTTGGGGGGATGGATCATATAGCAAACAAATAAAAAATTGTCTAAGAGAGAAGATGCTTCGGTGAGAATTCTGTATTTCGATGACACTGTGGTGAATGTAACATGCAGACAAAGTCTTAGGACGTGTGATCTGATAAAGATTTCCCACCTGTGGAAAATACTTTCAAACCTGGGTTTGTGCATGGAAACTCTGTTTAAAGTGCTTTGTTTTGAAAAATCTTTCTGCTTATGAACAGAAAGGCAACGTATCTTAAGTTTAGAGTTCAGACACTCGCCTGGGAGCCTGTTAAGTCACAGTCACCATTTCCTAAGTGTGGGTGGCTGTGAGTGCCCTGGGAGAGCATCTCTTTCCTCACTCCTCCTGGCTGCTGCTGCTGCTGCTGCCGCCGCCACAGGAGGCAGATCTTGCTGCCTGGCCAGGTCTTCCTGCTGCAATAAGCAGGGCGAGGGGTGGGTATATTATTATTTTTACAGTTTGGCAATTAATTTACTTATCCTACTCATCTGACTTCAGGTACGAAGTATTTCTTATTCGTTTTCTTTCTGAAGTGTAGGCTCCAAAACTTTAATTTTAAACTTGTATTAGTGTAAACAACTAGATGATATCGCCACCTAGTGGCTTGTGGAAGAATCACCTCCTCAGGCTTGAAACAAAAAAGAAAAAAGTCAACATTCTAAATGATTGTATTAGGCTAAACATACACCAGGCCTTTTTCTGTCAAACAACTCATTATTTCATCATTCTGCTTAGACCCCACAGTAGCTGTCTCTATTTTTCCAACACCGTTGGCAGACACATGGCACTAGTATTTTGTGAAGGTTTAGACACTGGTTGTGCTGTTGGTACCAGAAATATTTGAGGAGACAGATACTGTTATCAGGCACTGAAACATCAGCTTTGAGTTGCTCTCCCTGTGGAAGGGAGAGAAGGAGTTTACTCCAACATGGTTCCCACTTCTGTGTGGGAAGTTGGGAAGGCCTGGGACACCCAGTTCCTATAATCTCGCAACCCCTTTACCGGGTTCAGTGTCCCCCTCTCATGTTACCTCATCTAAGTCCACAGATGCACAGATGTCAACCATTAGAGTGGATCTGTAGAGTCCGGAGAGTTGAGCTTCTCTCTGCTCACACTGTCCAGTGTGGAGTTCCAAGGCAGATGTGTGGTAGAAGCTGGGTGCTTGGACCAGAGTTCCGGGTGCTGACTAAGTGGATGGATGTGAGCAGGGCAGGTGGGATGTGGGTAGCTGCTGGTGGACAGACTCATGTTGGCTGACTTCATACCACTCCCTGTGAACCAGTGTCCTTCCCGGCCCCCAACCGAGTCACCCTCCTAAGTCAGAGGCCAATTATACCAGTATGGACATAGGGAACAGATGAAAGAAACTGACTTCAAATGGGAAATCTGATTTTATAAACTGTTTCCAAAATACTTGGATGAATAGACTCAGTGAAGTAGTTAGATTTTGAAGTGCTGGGAAGTTTTCGGACTGAAGCCAAGTAAAACTTTATTGTTTTCTACAGATTTAGGCTTCTGTGGGTCAGACTGGCTTGGAGAGAGGGCTGAGAGACAGTAAATAGATGAGGGGACATGCCAATATCCAACCTCAAGATCTCCAGAGCAATCTCAGCAGATTAAAACACAGATCTGTCTGACACCCCTTTCTATGTTACACAGCTGTTGGGACTTTAATCAGTGGGATGCTAAGACCCAAATCAAGCCACGTAGTTCCGTGGAGGGGCAAAGCATGCCTGTCGGTACTGTAGTGCGATGTGCCTGGCTTTCCTTGTAAGACATCTCCGTGACTATTTCCCACAGTGAAGTCCAGAGGTCTCAGCACACAGCTTAGTCTACAGCTTACTCCACTGCTTTCTGCATCCTGGCTCCTAAAACTTTGCCGAGTGTAGTTTTCTGTGTCATGTCTTGTTTCTTTACACTTCCTGTGAGTTCACTCTGGACCTTCCCCCTTCTGCCCCTGTGGAAAGCTCAACTTTGTTCATCTCTCAGGATACAACTCAAGTGTCTCACTTAGGACACCTCTGCCTGATCTCTGAAATTGCCTTTAGATGTCACCGTCCTGCATAGTTGCACTTTCCACTGGACATCTCTGTCGCAACATTTACCGGCTTCAGCGAGTTAATGTGTTGGTTTCCTTCCAGTAGAGTCTGCGCTTTCAAGTGTAGGCCTGAACACAGAAGAGGTTGTATCTGCAGTCTCAGGTTAAGCGGTGGGTTCCCTGGGGGCTGTGTCTACTGGAGGTAGTCATTCTTGAGCTCTTCTTCCCACTGAGCCTTTTCCCAGCTTATGTGTTGTCTGGCCAGGAGTTCTTATCTTGACTCTCTACGCCGTGCCTACATGATGTGAACTGAGACTTGCTGGTACTGTAGGATGCTCCTGCAGTACAATGACGGAGAACCCCGTGCTGTGGACTGGGCTGTTCTGAATTGCTTCTCCATCATGATCAAATTGTGCTTTACACTGCATAGAACTTGCTTGCATAGCCAGGGGCCCCCTGTTTGATTCATCTCTTCATTCTTCCACCTAAAACTACCCCACACATAGAGGCGAGTGGGGGTGCTGTGAATGGATCTTGTTTACGTCTGTAATAATCTACCTATTTTCCGAGGAGTTGCATTTTCCTGCAGCCACCCCTTTCCTGAATGGGAAAGGATACTGTTCTTCACTCTGCTCCCAAGAGGACTCAAACTCTTAATAGTTAAAATAGTCAGCAAGTTATTGTATCTGAAAGTTGAACTGGAATTCATGAGCACTGCTTTTATTTTTTTTCCATTCAAGAAAAGCAGTCTCAGAAATAAAAGTTGCAGGCCTTGTGTTTGTCATGCAGCAGGTGAGAACCGTCGTGTGCTTAGACTTGCTAGTGACAGTTGTGTAAATGACTGAGTAGTTTTATCTCAACACCAAGAAAGAAGCAAATGACGCTTTTCCAGTGAATGCTATTTGTGTGGCCATTTGTGTATCCATTTAATAAGTTGCCCCTGTGAAAGCACTAAAGTAGCTTTCTTCAGTGCTACAGGCAGTTGCCGGGTCTCATTTAAGTGGGTGAGTGTCTGACTTTAAGGAGCATCTAGCTTGTATGCCCCACTACCAGGATTGCTATAAAGAAATGCTTTCATTCAAATTCTTGTCAGTTCTTATTATAGCATATTGTGGAAATAAAGTGTGTGTGTGTGTGTGTGTGTGTGTGTGTGAGAGAGAGAGAGAGAGAGAGAGAGAGAGAGAGAGAGAGAGAGAGAATATATGTGTGTGTCCATATCTGGTGTCTTCCTCACTTCTTCAATCACTTTCCTTGGTTGGTCTTTCACTTTCCCTCCTTCCTTTTCTTTTTTCTTTCCTTTTCTTTTATTTTCTCCCTCTCTCCCTCCTTCCCTCCCTTTCTTTCTTTTTTCTTTCTTTCTCTCTCCCTTCCTTCCTTTCATGTTTTCTTTCTCTCTCCCTTCCTTCTTCCTTCCTTCCTTCCTCCCTCCCTCCCTTCTTTCTTTCTTTCTTTCTTTCTTTCTTTCTTTCTTTCTTTCTTTC
>NW_026586550.1:7978427-8093991 GCF_907164565.1 Psammomys obesus
TTCTTTCTTTCTTTCTTTCTTTCTTTCTTTCTTTCTTTCTTTCTTTCTCCCTCCTTCTCTCCCTCCCTCCCTCCCTCCCTCCCTCCCTTCTTTCCTTTCTTTCCTTCTTTCTTCTTTCACAGACTGGCTGTCCTGGACTTGCTATGTTGACCAGGCTCTTAGAGACCCACCTGCCTCTGCCACATGAGTGGCAGTGCTGGGATTATAGGCCTGTGCCACTGTACCCAGCTTCCTTGGTCTTTCCTTGGTGGCAGGTTCAGGTGACTGAACTTGGAGCTCACTGACTTGTCTGGACCAGTTGGCCAGCAAACTCCAGGAATATGCCTGTCTCCACCTCGCTGGTGCTGAGTCTGGCTAAGTGTGGGTCTGGCTTTTTAAATAGGAGCTGGAAATCGAAACTCAGAATCTTTACCCTTTCTTAACAAGTGCTTTCTGTACCTCCAGCCCAGCGCTACTTTTTAACAGATGCTGTATCTATCCATGCCTAGGCAAGCAGGTTATTTTTCCAGGCCAGGGGTGCTGGTCCAATAGACTGAAGCCAGAATAGGCTCTTTGGGACATAGCAGGAACAACTTGCAAGGCTTTGTAAGCATTCCTCTGTTGGAATGATACATTGTGATAATTAGGTGTTCAGTTAACACAGATTTAAAATGAGCAAAAGTGAAGCCATGCAGTTGATCAAATCTTTTACAGAAATTTTAAGTTAAGCCAAATAACCTTTCTGTGCTTTATATTTTTCCTTTCTTGAAAGCTGATAATTATCTCACATTGTATTTATAGTAGAAGCTGAAATTGAGATGTGTACTCTGCCATAGCAGAGCTGGAAAGGCATCATTAACATCAACCGTTCATGCTGCTTTAGGAGTCTAAAACAGAAAATTTGACTTCCTATCCAGTCAGTTGGATATCTTCTTTAAATTAGTTTTGTCATTAAAATGATGCTTATGTTACATCTAACATAGAATATGATCAACATAATCCTGAATGCATTTGTAGCAAGGCCCAACATGGAAAGGAAGAAAATAATATCCATGTTGCTGGTATATCCCTAAATCCTTGTTTGTACTTGACAGGGAGCAAAATATGTCATTTGGTGAGGCCAAAGGAGGTGTTCTGATAGCTAAGAATGGAATGCTAAAATTACAGCAAGCGTGTGAGAAGCCAGAACTTTTAGATTACAGCTTTGGGGGATCTGAGAGACAAAAGACCTGCACTGGCTCCTGGACCAATTGCCACAGTAGGGAGATAATTCCCAACCACACAGTGACCCCACACCAAGTGTAATTGCACAAATTGATTAACAAAGGAAAAAGGAGAAAGGGACCAGCATGTACTGAGGTCTCTATTGTGCCAAGTGCTGTGCTAGATGTATGACCATCAGTGGCCAGGTGGTTCACATAATCACCCTGGAGGGGAGACATCCCTGTTCATTCACATACTGCACCTGTGACAGAGTCGAGGCGCTCTCCTCCTTAGCCCTCACCCCACGTCTCTAGCTCTTCATACTCTCGGAGGGTAGCCCTTCGACACAGCAGACTGGATATGAAAAGATCATGGCTCTACTACATTGCACTTGACAAACTGATGAAAAAATCAAAAGATTGCTTGCTGTGGCTGATAAAAATGAATGATTTTGCTCAAGCTTAAAAGTCTGTTGATACTGGTTAATTTGTTTACTTTTTTCCCTCAGTAGGCTTGAAGAAGCATCTCCTAAACTACCTTTTGTCTGTCACAGTGGTTCTCTCTGTGAATATCATAGTTCCTTAAACCACTGCAGATGGCTTAGGATGGTTTGGTTTAAGCTGACATAGACATGTAGGTCAGAAAGGGTCAAAACAGACTATGATAGGATTAGCTAATATGCCAGCCTATGTCATTTAACATTAAATTTTAAGCTTTATTGTTTACATTGTTATTGTCCACATATAATATGAATAATAATAATAATAATAGGTAATATTAGCTAGAATGGACTTAGTGAAATAGTTTTCTATATGAAGCAAAAGAATAAATGAAATTGTATTTATTTTATATATAGAAGTTTAGTTCTATTTATATATGTAGCAATTTTATTTTGATACAGCTGTTACTATGTAATCCAAACTGGATATATGTATGTATGTGTGTGTATGTATGGAATGAAAGATATATGTATACACACACATATGCACATACATACATGCTTTCATTTCTTCTACTTCTGTAAGAAAAGTTATTTCAATAAAATTACAATTACAATTAACTAACATCGCCTGTACTTCTGTTTCCAGACAAAGTAAAAATTGATGGTAAATGACACAGTCTGGCTACTTTCCTAGATAGACTTTTCAGCATTGCATAGTGATGTCAAACTCATATATATTGTTCATTAAGCACATGAACTCACATGTTGCTGCGATTGAGCCTTATAGAAGTGGCCTCATTGTTCCGTGTGAAAGAGAACACATGGTAAAACTAACGAAATCATCCAGGTTGCACCCATCTCACCTGAACCCACACCCACTCCAGGCGTGGACATACAAACAATCGAAGGCCATGGTTTGTAATCAAATCTTATTTAACGTATTTGCTTGGTTTTATTGCAAGTGTGTGCCTGCCAAGACAACAGGCATTGGGTCCCTTTGGGGGGCTTGAGCTGCGGGCGGATCTGAGCTGCACATCGTGAGCACTCAAGGAGCACCGTGTGCACTTTAACCCTTTGAAGAGAGAATGACTGTTTTTTTTTTAAGTTTGGGAAATTCTGCCTCTTATTTATTCACTTGTTTATTCTTTTGTAGGGAACCAAAGTCCTCCAGATGTTCATGTGGTACCTGAATCCACGGCAAGTCTTCGATCTTTCTCAGGAAGGGCCAAAAGATGCGTAAGTCTGGAAATACCCTCCATGGGCCTTCTGAATTTTAGGCAAGTGAGGACCATAGGATTTGGGGTCAATGCTCTCTATTATCTAATGGCCTGCTGAAGTATTTTCTGCTCATCTTTCATTAACTTTCTTACTTGCATTTTACGTTTCTTGAAAACTCCTGTTGCCCCCACCCCCACCCTGTCATTGAATTTGTTTCCACCAAACCATTTCTGAGCAATTGTTGCTTCTCAAGTGCTTACTGCTAGTGTATGCAGGCCTGAAGCTTATTCTTAGAAAGTTGGGGGATGAGAAAGGACTCTGCTTTTCTGTTTATGCATTATATCTCCAGTTGCAGAGATATAATGTGCGTTTATAATCAAAGGGTCAACATATGTATGAATAAACCTTTGATCTGGAGAGATTGTATGCGTATGACTTCATCCAGAATGTGTATATGGGGACAGGGGAGAAAGCAGAAGTAAAAAGAGACAGAAAGATAGAGGAAGGGAGGGGAGGGGTGGAGGTATTGAGATTAACTAACTGTAGCTTTGGATGCTACAGTTCAATCGGACAGGCACTTAATTTCTGCTCCACCCCCTTTCTGGATTTAGGTGTTTCGTTAGAAGTGTTGAAAATTTTAAGTCTAGATGTACGTGACCCAATATAGCAGGAAAGAATGGGGGCGTTTCCCTTTCTGTTTGATTCCCTGTATTAAATCCACTACATTACTAAGACAGTTTTGATGACATTTGAGTTGGCAGTTATTTTTTTAATAAGTAGTAATGTCAGTATGAAAGAGATGTCAATACAGAGGGTTTAGAAAATGATATTCCTGTACAAAATGGGTAAGTTAAATATTTTAAACATGAAAGGAAATAATAATTACAAAACAAATTTCTGTTGTTCCCTTACTCTGTGCGTTTCTTTGCCACCAAGGTCTGCTGTGAGACTTATTTGTCTTAATGTTTGTTTGTGTCACATTAAATGTGCTTTGCTGGCTTGTGGTCATTTAGATTTTATATTTATTAGGATTTTGTATTACTTTAAGTTATATATTACATGGATGTTTCATAAGAATCAGAGCAAGACAAATATTTTCTGGCAGATCTATGCTATTTATAAGTAGATGGTGGTTTCTGGAATAGAACTGCCAATTCCTGCCTTCAGCAGGAAGCTTTCTAAAGCAGAACACCTGGGCTTTCTTGCGAGCCAATCAGAAAGGTAAAATGATCTGACCCGAAGCAGGCACTTTCAAAGTAAAGACAATCCAGTGAACTTGCCCTGCCTCAGGCTGAGGGTGGAGGAAAGGCTGTGAGAGAGTGAGAGAGTGAGTGAGCGAAGGTAGTTGACTCATGCTTGCTGTAATGACAATAGTGATGAGACTTCTCCATGTTTTTCAGTTTTCAAATTTTCAAGGATTAAACATGGGAAGTGTAGATTTGAAAGACAAATAGACTCAGGAAAAGCTAATCAAAATTAAATAGGATGTAAACACATAAAAATTACTGATTATCAGTTAATTCAGCCTTTTTTCTGAGAAGGGAGAAAGAACAGTGATAGGAAATGGAAAAGAAGAAAGGAAGTAAAAATCTAGAGAGCAAAATAATGTGAATTGAGAGGATGGCAGAGAATTATGAGAAGACAGGATACTGCAACTTCCATCCCAGTGTTGGTCATGGAGTACCAGTGTCTGCTTCTGGTTTCCGATCCAATTGCAGGGTCAGTATGCCTTGGTTCTGTGGGAATGGAAAAACACACATGTCCTCTGTGGGTAGTACCTGTGTCTGCTGTGGGTAGTACCCATGAATTTTGCCCCTTGGTTCCTCTCTACAGAGAACAATGTGCTTACCTTGTTTTTCGTTTCTTCTCTAGGCTGGAGTTGTACAGGAAGGTACCAAATCTGCGCATTCTGGCCTGTGGTGGGGATGGAACGGTAGGTCTTTGAAAGAGAATCTGTTCTCTCCCTTATCCATCTATCTTCCCAATTGGATTCCCTGTGGGAGTTGTTTTCTTGAGCCCCAGTCTTTCCAATCCCCTCATATGAATGCCAGTCTGATGAGATTCATAAGCCCTAAGGCTGAGAAAGTCTTTGCTGTTCTCATGGGACGTACTTAGCCTTCTGCAGCACCGTCCCTCAACAGTACTGCACCATTTCTATTGTCATCGCTGGAATAAAAATTTTCACAAATAGCTAACTCCTTCAAGCTGAGGTATTTCCAGTTATCCTTTCATAGCTGTTTCATAGCTATTGACCAAATTTTGTTCTTAAACCAGTACAAAAAATAAAAAATACTATCACTAACCCTTGTATACTATAACTAGTCATTGTTAGTCGCTTTGAGAGCAGCTTTCTTACAAAAGTAAAATGCTGCTTCATTGTGATTTTGATTTTCTTGATTATTAGTGACATTGACCTTTCCCCCACAGAGCCATTCTCCATTCACGTGTTTGAAGAAGTGCTTATTGCAGAGCCCCTTTTATATTTGCTTGTGCTTCTGTGGTTGGCTGAATTCTTTAGAATTCTTTATTCGCTGTGGATAGTTATCTTTTGTCAGGCGTACAATTTGTATAATAAATAAATTGATAAATGGATGAATACATAAATGAAAATAAAACAATGGTGGGCAAGACTCTCAGATGTCGCTCAGTTGGTTTCTAATGACATGTCAGACCGCTCGTACACAATGGGATTTAATGATTCCCCACGCAAACACAATGTGGTTTCTGTGGCTCAAGCTCAGGTCACGAGGCTCATGTGGCAAATGCTTTCCTCACTGAGACATCTTTAGAATCACCTTGCCCTGCCCTTGACTTCCTGTCTTCGGTTTTTAAATTTGCAGCTAATTTTCAGTTAAAGGGTTTCTGCATTGTGTTTGCTTTGTCTCCCCTCCCTCCTCCATTGTTTTCCAAGGCACTGTTTCTCTGTGTGGCTTTGGCTCTCCTGGAATTCCTGGACCACACATAGTAGAAGAAAAGATATGACTCTCAAAAGTTGGCCCCTGTGTTTCACATGTGCTTCATGGTACAAGAAAAGAGCACACCCATTCATTCACAGTCTCTCTATTCCCCCTTTCCCCCATCTCTTTTCTCTTTCTCTTTCACAAACATTTAATAAAGACTTAAAATTTCTTTATCCTTGTTAAGCTTGACTCTCGTAGTATTGTTTTTTCCTCTGCCTTTTCTTGAGTTTCCTCAATGCAGTTATTTTAAGATCCCTAGTCTAAAAATATGCTCACAGCCATTACTATGCTTACTTTCTTGTGCTTTACTTCTGCAGTAGGAGAGACCCCTGTTACCTGAGAGCTCTCTTAGTGTTGGTGACGTCATCTGAGCATCGATGCTTTAGGCTTTTATTCCAGTCTTTGTACTTTGGTTTTACTTGTGCCTCTCCTTAGAGAAACTCTTAAGAGGCTCCTCACCACCTCTGTAGTTGCTTTTGTTATTTCAGCATTAGAAGGTTAGCTTCTGCATTCAACATCAGTGTGTTGACACAGTTTTAACACTAGAGGGCAGCCTAAGCCCATGTTTATCCTAACCCACAAAGGCAAGTCATTCAGCTTGAAACAAACTTTCCTGTAGATCTGGGCTTCACCCAAACACCTTATCCACAGCAACTTGCCTGTGCTCACCGAGGGACCAGCATCAGGCCTGTGGTCACTCATGAGGCAAAGCTGTGTCATACTGTGAACCACAGCTTATCAAGAGAGACCTGGGGTAGACGCACGGTTGGTGATGCTATGAGCTGTGCATAGCTGAAATAGACTCTTGGCTTAAGACAGCTAGAACCAGCTGAAGGTGATGCTGGCCCAAATGAAGCCTCATATACTGGGGTTATATGTCCATTATAGCACCAAGGCAGGTCCAGAGGCTCTTTTGCTAGCACAGCGTGGCAGTGGAAGCTTTTTAAACTTCCTCAGTGTCATGCCTGGCTCTGGTTCCGAGGCTCTGGTCCCATCATCAGCAAATGGGAGCTTACTCCACACTAGGCTGGGCTGAGATTAGACTAGTGGTCACTAGGCTGGGCTGAGATTAGACTAGTGGTTGGTGAAGGCACTTTCTAATGTCAGGTTGAGTTGTATTTAAGTCACCCAGATCAAAGGGCCAGTACAATCTCAGGTGTGAGGCTTATGCTACAGCCAGAAGGGGTGTAGGCCAGAATATGTCTTTTTTTTTTAACTTTTTAATTTTTATTAGTTACAGTTTATTCACTTTGTATCCCCCCTGTAGCTCCCTCCCTCATCCTTTCCCAATCTCACTTTCCCTCTCCCTTCACCACCCGTGTCCCTCCCCAAGTCCACTCATAGGGGAAGTCTTCCTCTTCTTCCTTCTGATCCTAGTCTATCAGGTCTCATTAGGACTGGCTGCATTGTCTTCCTCTGTGGCCTGGTAAGGCTGCTCCCCCATCAGGGGGAGGTGGTCAGAGAACAGGCCAATCAGTTCATGTCAGAGACAATCCCTGTTCCCATTACTATGGAATCCACTTGGACACTGAACTGCCATGGGCTACATCTGAGCAGGGGTTCTAGGTTATCTCCCTGAATGGCCCTTGGTTGGAGTATCAGTCTCAGGAAAGACCCCTGTGCCCAAACCCCACAGTGAGGAGAGCAGCAGAATATAAGTCTTCTATTATGGCGCTCAAGATATTGGCTAGGCAGCAGTGGTGCTGATGCAGGACCAGAGACTCCATCCTGGAACACTGGTTTGAGGATGGCTGTGCCTTCAGAGATGGTGCTTTGGCCACCCTGAAGTTAAGCTGGGACACCTGAGTCTTAAAACCAGAGGGAGGAAGGGAGTCTGCCCCTCTGGGGCATGGGTCTGTTTCACACCCAGGGGCCATCTTTGTCCAGTGTTAGAGACCATTTTTGAAGACTCAGTACTGAGCTCAAAGGCAGAGTCCTGTGCTGGTGTTCATGCTCTGCCAGCACGTTGAGTCTGCCTCTGCTTCTGCTGCCTGAGGTCAGAGGGCAGAGTACTAATGGAGGTGGCCAGGTCTTCACTGGGGCAGCCCAGCAGCTCGCTCCCTGAGAACAGACCTAGCACAGGGTGGGGCCTGTTTCTCTTGCATCTGGTTTCCTTCTGGTAAGACTGGTAGTGGGTTTCAAGTCTAACATAATTTGCTCTCCTTCTTCCAAGTTAGGATAGCTTTCTCCTCAGCACTTGGGATTGACTCCTTCCTGTTTTCCCCAGGGTGCTTCTTCTTCTTTTGATTATGCTGAGACTAGGCACTGTACCATTTCACCTGAGCTGTTAGCGTTTGTGAAGGTAGCACAGTGCACGGCAGCTTTTCAGACTCTATGCTGTCAAGAGGTGGCCCCTGCAAAATGTTACCTAGCCACTATCACCGCATTGCTATCTGCTCTTAATAATTGGTTATACTTAAGAAGAAATCTGTGGTTTCTATTGAAACCCTGTGCTTCTTTTCTGTTGGAAGTAACATGTAGAACATTGAATACGGTTGTGTTGCCTCAGAGGTCATTCATTTCTTTGGCATTTATAACATTTTTGCTTGTGTGTGCACGCTCACGTATGTGCAGGTGTGCATGTGGACATCAGAGGTCAACCTTAGGTGTCTTCCTCCATTATTCTGCACCTGCCCTCTCTCCCTCTCCTCTCCCCAATCCCGAACCTCTCACTGAACTCTATAGCACACTGATTTGGCTAGAATGAATAGCGAAGGAGCCCCAGCATCTTCCTGTTCTTGTCCCCCTATCAATGTGGAGATTATACAATATGCATGACAAAACTCACCTTATATTTTATATGGGAATTGGGGTTCCAATTCAGTCCTCAGGCTGGTGCAGCAAGCACTGTTCCCACTGAGCTCCCTAACCCCTCATCTATATTTATTTTTTATGGAAAGTATAGAATTAGTCTAAGTTCTCCTATCCTGGATGCCCTTGTTTATCATGTCTTACTTTTATCTCCGCTTGGCTTCTGTCTTCATGCATTTAGCGAAGGCAAAGATCAGTCGGGGCAGAGTATGTGATCTTCCCTGTGTGCTTGTTTCTGGATTTGGAGTCTGAGGTTTTGGAATCTAACACTGTTTTATGGACTGTCTTCAGGTTTCCCTTAAGCTCTGTGATTATGATGTTTGACTTCTGAAGGGAGCAGCAGATTCTCTCTCATACCTGGGAGCCCTGGACACCATACTGGATGAACAATATATGCTAATCTATGCACATCATATGCTAATGAATGAAACTGGAATAAGGAAGATCAGTGTTTTCTTTGGTCCATGCTTCATGGACTACCCTAGTTGAGGAAGTAGTGTTTACCCTTCTTCAAGATTTACAATTATTAGCTTGTTAAATTCTTTATAATGTCTTGAAACTGTATGAGTTTTAGGCACCCAGAATGCCAGAGTGGAGTTGGGTGATCATTCTTTGAGTTCTAACACTATAAAAAATGTATAAGCTTTCTACATTAAGAGTTATGTACAGGTGACTCCTCTGGTGATGATAAAAAATATTCTTTGTGGTGTCACCAACTGCCAGGTTGACTCTGTATAATGAAAAGTGACACCCATGGCTGCAGTTACCTGACAATCTTCTTACCTTCCTTTGTGACTTCAACCTCCCACTCTCCTCTTCTCTTCTTTAAGTTTCGTTGACAGATAGATAGACAGGTGTCAAATTGTTTACTTGACATGTCTGGTGAGCTGGACTCAAAGTTTGTCTGTTTGCTGTTGTTTGTTTTTAACTCAAATCCACATGCACAGCCTGCTTAGGATTCCCCAGCTGCAGATCTGCACTGATCAGAGTGCGTCCCGCTCCCCTGTCTGTTCCCCATGTATCTGCCCCTGCTGGGACCCTCTACCATCCTCATTCCTTTGTTTTCTCTACTAGGGGATACATATTCCAAGAAGCACAATGTTAGGTCATGCAGTACTGCACCATTCTCCAGAATCAGGTAAATATTTGGGAGGATGAGATTTCAGTGCTTACACGATAGGAAGAGAGCCAAGCCCAAAGCTTGTGAGACAATTATGGAGTTAGAACTAAAGCCCCCCGACCCACCCAAAATGAAAAATAATAGAATAATAGAAAGAAAGTTAGAAGTTTGATCTGTCAAGAAAACAGTTTCAAGACATGGGCAGATACTGAGACTGAACAATTAACCTGCATTAAATACCAGGAAATAATGGTGTCTTCAAGATTGCAATTTCAGTGGGGCCTTTGGGGAAAAGAAACAAAGAAAGAAACAAGTAAAAACCAGAGTGGTGAGTGGAACACAGACATGTTGTAAGAACTGCCAAGAGCCAGATTCAGTCCCAGCATTTAGTGTCTGCGAACGTCTGGGAACTGTTGTCTGTCGCCTGGCTCTCTGATACACTGCTGACCTGCTTCCTCTGCTGTTTCCCGTCTGGTCTTTTCTGCTATCTTCTCATCATATACACCACAGTTAATGACTACTACACAAGACTAAGAGTTCTTTATGTACTAGGTTATCTTTTCCTCTTAGGGACTTTATCTAATTTCAGTTGTCATGCTGTTCCATGAAGTTCATAAATACATGAGTAATTTGTGCTCGGGGTCCATAGCCCCTTGTAATAGTCATGTCTAAAATGGAAGCCATGTGCTTACCTTGGGATTGGAGCACATCGTAGACTCATCACTTTTGTCAGTGCTAACATCTATTATTCCATTAGTGAGAATCAAAACTTTAATTATCCACCTTAAAGAAACTTGTTTTTACTTCATTTTCCATGTTAAAATCAGACATCTGTGAAGGCATATGAGGTCTATGAAATATTTATCACATGTGATTATTAGTTTGGAATACAAAGTTTTTAAATTTTTAAGAATTTGTATTCGGGCTGGAGAGATGACTCAGTGGTTAAGAGCCCTGTCTGCTCTTACAGAAGTCCTGAGTTCAATTCCTGGCAATCACATGGTAGTTCTCAACCATGTATAGTGTGATCTGATGTCCTCTTCTGCAGGGGTACATGCAGATAGAGCACTCATGTAAATAAGAATAAAAAAAATCTAAAAAAAGAATTTATGTGCATATGAGTATTTTGCCTGCATGTTTGCCTGCATACAATGTGCATGCCTGGTGATGGCAGAAGCCAGAAGAGGGCATCAAATCCCCTGAAACTTGAGATCCACCATGTGGGTGCTAGGAATCCAATCCAGGTCCTATGGAAGAGCAGCCAGCTTTCTGAATTGCTGAGCCCTCTCTGCAGCCCCTGGAATGTGAAAGTTTTATTTTGCATGGAGGCAGGATTTATGCAAAGAGACAGCCTAGTAGATCAGTGAGGAAAAAATGCAGACTTTAAGCAAGTGGAGTGTAATTCTCTGGCATGTTGGGTACATATTTGACATGAGGTATGCGGTCTTCAGTTAGTGAGTACATCTGTCACTGTAGATGCTGTCAGAATTCTGCCAGAGTGCCGACACCACTCAAGGAGGAAACACAGATGGAATATTTTTGGCTGCTGCCGCTGTTGATATATTAACTATTAACCATATGAATTATGCAACATATTAGGTAACATGTAGAAATTTTGTATTATTTTGGGAAAAAGTTTTGAGGCTTCAATATCAGTTATTTTGTTTTTGTGTTAATAAAACATACAGGAGGATAGGAAGAGTGATCTCTCTCTGAGAGGTCTATGTTGAACTATGATGTGTGGCATTTTTGCAGTGTCTTTGAAATCTGATGGGTACTGTAGATATGCAACACATCCAGTTTGACTCTCCCATTTAGTGGCCAGGGGCTTCGTCTCTAGGGAGCACAGATATGGTTTTCCCAAGTTAGAGGCACATAGGTCCAGGTGTCAGCTTCTCCCTTTGATCCCTATGCTGAAAGAAAACTCAGATAACCCAAGAGTGTTCTGTAACTTTGATGCTTAGAGTCCAGAACTAACCACTCTACCCAAGTAGTATATGTGTGTCTTTCCTCTTGGTTATGCCACACTGCCAAATGCTTATGCTGATTCCTCTGTTTCTACATGGAAGAGCACATGGGCTCAGCCACTTCTGCCACAGATATCCCTACCGTGGTCCCTTATGGAATAACCTGTGAACGCTGACCATCTGGCTCTTGACTCTAAGAAAGTGGGCGGGACCATCCAGCTCACTTTTAGCCATTCTCTTGTTCTTCTGAAAAGCTACAATTAGATTGACATTTGCCATTCATTTCACATTTACTCCTTGCTCATTTATCCTCTAGATTAAGAGTAGTAGATGGCCCGTATTTCTTAATGGGTAGGAGTGCAGGGCAGAGGTTACACAGATGAGACAAGTTAGACATGACTGTGGTAGGGCCTAGTTGATCATGTGAAGCTCTTTCCTCCCGTGGCCTCTGCCCTCCCCTGAGAAAGCACATAGCGTGTCCTCAGCATGCATTCATCAGTGTTAGGGGGTGGAGAGATGTCCTAAATCCATATTTTATTTTGTCTTTATTTTTTCTGGTCACATTTCTTCAGATTTTGTGATAAGCTATGAGGTTCATAAATTAAGAATTGAGCATATAAAACATTAAAAGAAAAATGATAGTTTCGTTCTTCCTTGGCATCTGACTTGTTTTAGGAACCCTTATAGACACCAGCTTGGCTGATGTACAATCCTTTACATAAATAATGTAACATTTGTGTGGAACCTACATGAATTTTGTACATACCTCAAATCATCTCTAGACTATGCATAACCCCTATGCTATGTAAATAATATGTAAATAGTTGCATTTTAAGGAAACAATGACAGGAAGAAAGTATGCACTTGTAGTATAGACACAGATGTTTGCTTGAAAACTTTAGTTCACAGCTTTTAAAACCCTTGAGGGCTAGGGGTGGCTGTGCCTGTCAGAGTTCAGTGTTGTGCCTTGCTTTTCTTTGAGAGTGGAAGAATGTGGCTGTCATTCTATACTGTGTCCTTCATCCTTTTCTGATGCACACAAGGCAGTCAGTGAACAACTGCTCTATTAGAGGAAATGTCAGCTCACTGTCATCTATACCCCCAGTCCTATCTAGTGTCAGTGCACCATGGAAGGCAAACACTACTTGGTGTCCTTCTGTGACAGTTAGAGCTTAACAAACCGGCAGGCGGTGGCAGCATTGGCCAGCTGCTGCTGCAGTGCTGTGCCTGCTCAGGCAAGAGGCAGGCAGAAGGACCCAGTGTTCTCAATCTGTCACTCCTGCTGCTCCTACTGAAGGAAGGGCAGAGCTGCAAGCTGGAAATGCTTTGGCTAAGTCAGGATAATTTTCTTCACTGGCGAGGGGAACTAGTTGGAAGGGTGCTAGTGGGCTGGCACAGATAATTTGGGGTAACATTAAAGCCCGAGGAAACAGAACCTAGTTGAGATTCTGTAGTTTGAAATCTGGGATTACGGTAAGATTAGGTTTCTGGTTACAACCTGGGAGGCAGAGCCCCACATACAGCTTTGGGGCCTGAAGATCTTTTACATAGTTTTGTTTTGCTTTCATAAGGACAAACGCAGAGAGTGTTACCCATGATCCTCCATTTCTCCTGCTACTGCAGCATACTTGTGTCCATCTCTTTTTGACGGCCTCTTTCTATTGTAAGAAAGCCTGGCTTCTGGTATTATTTATGGTTTATAAAAGACAGACTTCTTGGCAAGGGTGAGGATGACTTTCAAGTTGAAGGCTCAGCTTTCTTCAAGCAGGCCAGTGGGAAGAGGGCATTTTGCTTTTAGGAAATGACCTTCGTGGATGAAGTAAGAGGACAGGAAGAAAAATAGAACTGGGTGCAGCAGCTAACGTTAGTTTGCATTTCTTATTTGTCAGGCATGTGCTCCACATGGTCAACTGAGAAAATGACTAACGTTCAGGCACAGTTGCTCTCCATTTTACAGACAAGGAGTGTGCTAAGTGACTTATCCCCTCCAGTACACACTGGAGCTTGGTTCCAGTGCCAGTGTCTCCTTCTGGGTCTTGTGCCTCCTGCCCCACCACGGGGCTGCCTCTGGGCAGCTGGAAGTTGAGTAGTAATGTCACTACTCTCAGGGAAAAAAATTTTTTTGAGACTGCTCCAAGAAGAGTCACTGATTTACCTCAGCCAAATGATTCCCTGTGAAACAGAAGGCATTATGAGAATATCAAGATAATAAAAGTCTTTTAAAAGTCATATGATGACATTTGATGGTGACAAAAAAAATGAATACAAGATGGCCTGCTTGTAGTCAGGGAAAACTATTTGATCAAGGAAATAATGAGATTGAAATAAATGCATGCATACAGACAGACACACGTGCGTGTGGACATACATATCCACGCAGTACATGCACATGACTAATAGACACACATTCAGTTTGTAAAGTAAAAAAAACATCTTTGTGTGCAAGTCTGAAGAATTCTGTTTTGTCCGTGGAGATGACAGTATGAAATCCACAAGCTCCCAAGGCTCTGTGAGGAGCCGAGCACAGATCAAGCTGAGCTCTTGGGAGCTTCTTTTGAGAAAGCAGATAGCAGCCGAGCCTAAGAAGGGTTGATTGGCAGCTGTTAAACTCATCGCAAGAAGTCACTGGACACATTTCTTTGTGGTAATCCTCTTGCTTTTCCATTCCTTTCTGAGTGAGCCTTCAAGTGACTTAGACATTTTCTTTGTAGGCTCATGTTCAGAGGCGGTTGTTTGATTTTCTCTTTCTATGTCTGTTCCATTTCCTTACAGAGTATTTTAAGAGTTCTCAGACTAAAACTATGTTTGCTGTAGGTGGTGAAGCCTCTCATGCTAGAAAGACATCCCTGGGTTAGTGGGAGACTGGCTTAACTGTTTAGCAGACAGAGGCTGTCTCACTTTCTTCCAAACATAGTGATTCACAGTCCAGGTGGCCATGGCCTCAGGCAGTGTTCTTCTGCACTTGGTCCCTATCATCCTTTCCTCTGCCTAGAGAGCAGTGGTACCAGTACAGACTCTGTACAGTACAGCAGGGGGCATGGTTTCATTCCTCATTATTAGACAGAAGGTCAACTGGATTTCTCCACTCCTTGTGAGACCTAGAGGCAGGCTGCTCCAAGCCTTACCTCACCTTGACATTTTGTGTTTTGTCAGTGGGCCAAGAAGATATGTCTTTCTCACCTCGTTCCTCTGTCATTACTGTGTTTAGAGTAAAATCAGATGTTGTAAGAGTAAACTATCTTCCCAAGAGAGACAATGGCCAGCTTTTTTCACGTAAATCTAGAGAAGAGAAAGAGGAGGGTGAGTGACCATCTCTCCGAAGAGTTATGGGGATAGCTTCTCTTCTCTGGATGGGTTGTTGCGTTTGATTCTGAGTTCCATTGCATATCTGCAGACCCAGTTTTTCTAGTGCTGTTTGCATCTGCTGAGAGTATTCTGAGTGCTTGCGCCCTTTTTGCTGACCTTCCAAATGCTTCCTACATGTTTCTTGTACATTCAGCTCTCGCTGTGTTTGGCTGTGCTTTCAGTAGCAGTGAGACAAAGTCCAGCACAGCTGTGAAAACACTTGACTGGTACTGTGTGCGCAAGAAAAGCTAAAGATCACAATCGAAAGGCCACAGGCCACAATCTAAGGATGCTCCACGACTGGCTTTTGGCATTTAGAAAGATCTGCAATTTAGTCTATCACACTTAGTGAATTTCTGAGCTTTCTCTAGCACCAGAGATGTCAAAATCACATATTTTGGCCTCCAAGATAGTCAGGCCATTTCCAGTACTGAGTTTGGTCTTATCAATTCATTTAGTAGTTTTATGGTGCTAAGAATTGAACTTACGGCTTTGGGCATGTCTAGCAAGCAATTTCCCATTGGCTTACATCCCAGACACCTCCTAATTTTATTTTTTCCTGAGATAGGGTCTGACATATAGCAAAGGTTATCCTCCCTTGCAATCCTCCTCCCTCAGCTTCCTGAGAAGTTTGGGATTGTAGACATTGCTGGCAGGCCCTGTTACGCTCGTCTCTTTATGGAAATTACTTCTTTGTAGTAGTGAAAAGACTGGTCTCACTGATGTTAGTTTTGTCTAATTATGAATGACAGTTCTAATGAATAAATGACGTGGCACTAATGACACCTAGACACCATTTAACTCTTATAAAGCAGAAGCTAAACTAAACCATCTTATAGGGTCTTTTTATGTTAACATATACTAATGGCTTCCTCTTGACATTTTTGAAGTTTTATGACATGATTTGTTAAAGGATTTTGCTCTGGGATACCATGGAGATTGTAATCAGTATACTATCTTCTATGATGTGAACTCTAAGGGTAGCCATTTTGTTTTAGCCAGCATAGCTCTACTCATTAATCTTGCTATTTTAGTTGCTCTGCTATGTTGTACAGAGTAGTTGCTAGTGTTCATTAAGTGCAGTGATAACGTGCTGTTTTAAAAGCTTCACGACACTCATACAAGATTAGAATAAAAATGTGCCACTATTTTGTTGTGCTTATGAATGAACCAGTAAGATGATAAAGTTCACTCATCTGTCAGAGAACAATAGGCTAAGAATTACATAGTTTATAGCAAGATTTTCTTTTCTAAATTTGAGGTAAAATTGGTTGATATGTGATAAGGAACTGAAGCCTTAGTTATTATCTTAAAGGGAATTACCTTTAAGATAATCTCTTCTTGACATTTGTCATTTGTAGTTGTTCTATTATATAAGCCATAACTGAGAATTCCTAGGGAAAACTGTAGGTCTGTGTGACCTAAGGTTCTTTTTGCTATTCTTAGGTTAGGAGCTGTTTGTTTAAATTGGAATATGACTATATTCAAAGCATTATTTCTCCTAGAACAAAGATTAAGTGGGCATGTGATCCTAGTGTGCAAGTATATATTTTCTACCTAAATTTATATTAGATGCTGAGTCCATGTGTAATCGTGTTTTATAGTGAATCATTAACTAGATTTTAGGAAAACATTAGGAATTTACAAATTGAGGCTGTGGAGGGTGCTCACCTAATGGCCGCCGTTATGGGTGGTAGACCAGTCACAGTGTTTGTATGCATTATGGCTAAAGCTGTAAACAGCTCTGTGAGCTGGGCATCACTATCACATTGTGTCTGTGATAAATGAGTGTCTGCAAAATTACGCATTTTAATCAAGGTTCTGCAGCCTGTATGAGCGCAGTGGAATTTAATCTGATTCTGAGTTTTATATTCTCTCTGATATGTTTTTATATTACCCCCCTAAATAACCTTAAATTCCCCTAAATTTTAAAGTGCATGTCTAGATAACCATCTGTAGGTCCCAATTTGCCTATATAATAGAACATGCATAAAGTGGTCTTTTTCCTGTTAAGGGGTTGGCCATTTTGAAACCATTTGAACTAAGTAGTAGGCTTCCTGTTGCTGTCTCAGGGATTTAAACATGTGTTTTGAATACTCTGACTTTTCCAGTCTCCTCCTCTTGTCAGTTTCCTTCTTGGTGACTTATTGTCTTTCTTTTCTCTCTTCTGGTCCCCAATGTGTCTATAGGTGGGCTGGATCCTCTCCATCCTGGATGAGCTGCAGCTGAGCCCACAGCCTCCTGTCGGGGTGCTTCCACTGGGGACTGGGAATGACCTGGCCCGGACGCTCAACTGGGGAGGGGTAAGAACTGGAGGCGGCTGCCCTTACCACGAAGGAACACACACACACACACCGGGCTCTCTGCTAGAAGCAGTAAGCTGTTGCTGTCACAGGGAACAGTTAGACGTGGGGCTTAAATTTCCTGCTTATTTGTCGCTTCTTCAGTTTAGACTTAGAATCAGCCAGGGATTGAGTCTGAGAAAAACATATGGTTCGTACACAGATAGATTGAGGGGAAGTATCCAGGACACAGTGGAAACCTCAGTCTTCCAAGTTCGCGTTCATCCTGACCCTCAGCCCCGGCCATAACTGCAGATCTGGTTTCCATTTAAGACCTACCCCTTTGAGACAGCCTTTACTTTTTTTTGAACATGGAGAGTTTCTGATCATTGTTACTTGTGACCTTATCGCCCCTCCCATTGTGGACCATCCTCTGGCTGGATGAGGGGAGCCCCCATGCCGCTAAGTGGCCATTTTATTCATATATTTATCTTGCTCTACTAAGATATAAGACTCCACTGGATACTAACATGCCAAAACCAGGGGCTATTGACATTAAAAGCTGTGGGAAGCAATTTTTTTTTTCTTCACTGGTATCGGCAGTCCCTGGTAAATAGCTCAGGCTCTAGCTAATAACCTCACATCCGTGCTCACCCAAGAAATACTAATGAACTTCAACAAACCATTAAAAAAGATATGGAAACTGGAAGGGACTTGTTGGAAGGAGAAAGGGGTTAGAGGGAGTGAAACGGGATAACACAGGATAATAGGGTGAATATGGTCAGAATACATTATATACATGTATGAAATTGTGGGCAAAATAAATTCAAATATTCTAAAAAGATACTAACCTGTCCATTGCCAACTTGCTATGCCCCTCTTATTAGGCTGTTTGTTTCCTGGCATCCATTTCATATGACAGTGATATTCATATTCATTTCATATGTTGGATCCATAGCAGACACTGATCTGACCTTCAACTGAATTAACCTACAGAGGGTTTTGTTGTTGTTGTTATATTTTGCATTACCTTATTTTTTCTTTTTAAGCGGCTGGTATAAAAATACACAAACTACCTGAATGCAGAGTGTGAGCACCTTGAACAATCATGCTGTTAGCCCTCAAGGGGAGGGCTGCTCTCCTCAGCCCGGCTTCTCAGGCTGACTTGCCTCAGGCCACAGATGGGTGGCATCACTGACACAAGGCCAGCGATTGGTGAATGACATAGAATGTTCAGGCTTCCTTTAGGCTTCTCCCCTTTCCCCCTTCCCCATACTTGTGTGTGTCCCCAATTCCTCCAGCAAGAGACATTGGGATTTTGCTGTTCACTCCACCCACCACAGCTGTCCCTCACTGGTTCCTGATGCCTGCCTCACTTCAGGTCAGGCAAAACTAGTGCTTTTGTGTGTGTGCCTTCTTAGCAGCATTAGCGTTAGCTTTAAAGTATGAGGAGGGGAAAATAGCTCACTCTTCCAGCAGCAGAACGTTGGCCCACTCCGCCTTACCTTGTTATGGTACCCACTGCATGGCTCTCTGATGCAGACACCAACGGTCTGTGCTCTGATTCTATCCTTAGGGCTACACTGATGAGCCTGTTTCTAAGATCCTGTGTCAGGTGGAAGATGGGACCATTGTACAGTTGGATCGCTGGAACCTCCATGTGGAGAGAAACCCAGACTTGCCACCCGAAGAGCTTGAAGATGGCGTGTGTAAGGTTAGACAGGTTTTGGGGGCCAGAGAGGTGGCTCGGCTGTTAAGAGTGCTCACTGCCCCTGCAGAAGACTAGAGTTCAGTGCCCAGCACTCATGTTGGATGGCACACAGTTGTCTGGAGGATCTGGAACCCTTTCTGACCTCTGTAGACACTCGCATGTATGTGTACACACACATACATGCATACAAATACAGATAGAAATAAATTCAAGGGGCTATTCTTTTTCTCCTGATGGAGCACCAGGCATCTGCCTGAGTGACAGGACACACACTCCAGGGAATTACTCTCAGGCCTCTGACTTCTGAAACATAACAGGATCACTCTGGGATTCTCGCTCCTAAGGTTGAATATACTGTCAGCAACTCCCTCCCTGTTCCCTACCCACAGACCCTTCAGAGCTCAGACACTTGTTCCAGGGCTGTGGGACCTGTTCTCTGTCTTTAGCTCCACACTGGGAAAGCATGTAAACATCTCTTAATCTCTTGAGCCAGATGCAAACAGCTTATGAGAAGATGGAGTTTGTATATGCTCCTAAGCATTAGGTACACAGCCTTTCAGTGTGAGGAAAACCTTAGCAATTGCTGGCCTGATATCAGATATCCCTTTTAGTATAACAGGTATTATCTAAGCCAATTGCCTCATATGCTTGGGACTTGGAATGGCTTAAACATGTTTTCTTCTTGTGACTGACCTTTTACGATAAAAACGACCCAACCCAAACCAAGGCCATAGTTGTAAATAAACTACCACGCCACCTCCCTTCAACACCTGAGCCTGAGTTCTGACCTTAATCTCTGAATAACTTGTTATGTCATGAAGTGCACATGAGTAGACATTCCCTCCATGTAACTTCTCGCCTGTCTTTCGTGATAGTGTGCCCATAGTTCTGTAGGCTTAAGAATCTCTCAGGCTGCTTGTTAGAATGAAGATTACGAGTGTTGATCCAGAGATTCTGAGTAATTTAATGTGGGGATAAGAACCCCACACCTGCGCTTCAAATAACATTTTTGCTAGTTTGAATCCATCCACGAAACCCAAGTTTGTAGCTCATCACAATCTTGAGCAATTATGCTAGACACTCAGGTGTCTTCTTTGGCTTAAACATCTCTCCTCATATCCATTTTTTGTCCACCTAAACTAATCCTGAGATCAGTAAATCTACTAGACATCAGGATTGCTCATTTGAAGTTAAGTTCACAATAGAATATTGTTTAAACATAAACCTATGGGAAACTTTTAGGTGTTCGTTCGATTTATTGAGATTGGATAGAAAACCACCAAATTAGAAGGAGGGGGCCCTTCTACTGACATGGAAAATTTCAGACCATTCTTCTAAATGTGGACTGGTTAGCCCTACAATCTAACTTTCTTCCCAAAAGCTTGAGAAACAGAAAGACTTCTTGATGCAGCCAGAGAACGTCAATTCAGATAATTAAAGGCCTTTGGGAATGGAGTTTGGGGATATGTAGAAAATTGGGGCACATTTTCCTGGAAAAATGTGAATACCTAAAAAACAGTCTAAATTGAATATTACGTAGGGAATTGTGACCAGATGTTTTCTTTAGCTATCAATGGCTGCTAAGACATGGGTTAGAATTGTAGCCAAAGTAATATAAATGGTAGAATGTTGCTGTGCTTTTGGCACGATCACCGTGCTGTCCTTACAGGGGCTGGGGTTTTATTTAATGCTAGGACTGGATATTCTCAAATATGAAGCCAAGAGAGTTAGACATGGTTTTGGCATTGCTGTGTAGCTTGAGTTTGTCTCTGCTCTGTAGCTTGTTGAAACTGTTTCTAAGAGCTGATGCAGACTCTGAACCATCGTGGCTAGGTCTGAGGGGCTTCAGTGTGAGCTCCTCCTGTCTTTCCACCAGAGATAGAAATCAAGGCAGTCCACATGTGTGATCTCTTTTAATGAGACAATGTTCTCCCTTCCGCTTAACAGGAAATCTCCCTGACTATCAAGAAGTATATGACACACTCTAGTAAATGACTTTTGAGATTTTGAACGTTTCAACATGTATTTCTAATAACAAGAGTACAACTCAGTTAGGGACAGAAACCCGACAAGTATCTAGGAACATTGCCTCTTTTAATGTAGCATTTACCTTGCATTCTGAGCCATGAGAAATGTGGGGCAATCATTTTTTCCTTTCTTGCACTTTCTACGTGCTTTTCTGGTTGTTCTGATACTGAACTGAAGCTTTTAGATGATATCATGTTTGCAGTTTCAATCTAGGTTCTCAAGTTTCCCAGAATTCCTTCCTGCTGGCTTACAAGAAAAGTCGGGGACTCAAAAAGAAAGGAGAAAGTTAGAGCTTATGTGTGTTCTCTCTGGTTTTTATGTTGTTATATTAAAGCTACAGGTTTATCCAATTAAGTGGGAATCTGAACTATATGTCTTTATATTTTTTCATATTTTTATTGCTGTTTCCTTTTTTATCAGCAATGGCTGAATCAAATGTCTATCACTGCTTTATTTCTTATATGATGTTTATGAAAGCAAAACAAAAAACTTTAGAAATAGATTAAATGTAAATTGTTTATTTTAGGCTGTACTGTTTATGTGTTGTATATAAAGCTCTTGAACAAAGCACACCTGATTATGGAAATTATACTAGATCTAGCAATTGAGTTTATTTTCCAAATTTGTGGAATCAATCTCTTTTTCTATCTGTTACAAATGAGCACCGCTAAGCTTAACAAAGTTATTGCCCCATGAATGAGAATGGCTCTTAGCAATTTGTAGTTGTGTTCCTCATTTCCTGTATGACATACGGTTTGTGAGATTTCTGGATTTGAGCTTTCACTAATGAGTTAAGTGGAGAGCCCCTGTGCCTTGTCCACAAACACCCTCTATGGAGAGGTGCGACTGGTCTGTGTCCCACAGGCTGCCCCAGAGACAGGGTGTGGTGTTGGGCCTGGGTTGGTGTCTTCTAGTTGGCTGTGAACAATGTCACCTTCACCCGTGCCCGTTCTTGCAGCTTCCTCTGAATGTCTTCAATAATTACTTCAGCCTTGGATTTGATGCTCACGTCACACTGGAGTTCCATGAATCCCGAGGTGAGGACATGCCCCGTTTCCGTCAGCCTGGGAGGAAGTTTCCAGCAGTGTTCTTCTACCTGTTCCGTTTTGCTTGCATATCACCTGCATATGTGCATTGTGCCTCCTTCTTGTTCCGTGTTAACCCTGATGGTGACCCTGGGAGTTGGACCAGAGAGGAGCTTGCTATAAATACGAGACTACAGACCTAGCTGTTTAAGAGCACAAGGGCAGGGACAGATGGCCATTTCATTTAATCTCTAACTTTGACTTTTACACTGCGTTCTGAGGATCAAAACCAGAGCTTTGTACATGGTAGGCAAGTACTCTGCCAGTAAGGACCTCCCTGGCCTTGAGTAGAAGTACTGAGGGAAATAAAATTCTTAAATAAAGAAAGGTTTCTTCTAAGGATGCACTTAGCTTCATGAGCTACCAATGATTAGAGTTTAATACTTTCTATCCAGAGCCTTTCAAATGTGATAGGAAAAATGACAAGGAAACAGCCTGTTGACACAACAGGACTGCTGGTCTTGTAGTTTGAGAGAAAGGAGTGTGATAGTGGTGAGGTAGCTAGGAAGGTTCTGGGACCTTTACTGCATGAGACAAGTAAGAATAAGGCTGTTGTAACTTCAGGTATGAGAAGATGTGGGACCAAGACTCAGGGAGAGCAAATTTTGAAAAGTGAGTACAATGAATTGGCAGCTGATGGGTGCTGGGGAAGGAAGAGTGCTTTCTTTGGGGTTGTGGTCCCTGGTAGGCTGGGCAAGACACCACGGAGAGCCCCACATCTATGTGCAACACTAATTACTAATTGGCCTCAGTGGATTACACAGAAAATTGGGAGGGAGATGTGGTAGGAGAGAGGGCCTAGGTGGAGAAGGACATGGTCATGATCTTTTGTATATACTTGAAATTTTCAAAGGATAAACACATTTTAAAAACTAAAGTAATATTATAATGCATAGAAAATAAATACATATATACACATATATAGGAGAAAAGGATGGAACAGTAAAATATTTCATCCGAATGTTTTTAGCCATTCAAAACTGAGAAAATTTAGGATTTATGTTGATCACAGTCTCTGCCCCTTACTCTCTCTCTTTATCTCTCCACCTCTTCCACTCTGCCTGTTAGTGTATACTATATGCCTCTCCGCCTTTGTCTTTGGTCTACAGCTGGGTTGGTGCCCTGTTCCTTTTTAATGTGTTAATGTAACTGAGACATAGTTGAATACGGTGTGAAACTTGGGAGGTGGAAGTTGAAGTTATCAGTGAGGAACTATTCCCTTTATTTCTGAGGCTCTGCAGGGTCCGAGGATTTCAAACCCTCAAACCTGAAACACCATGTTCTATAAACCAAAATCCCAGGTTCGGACTGTGGTAATCAGGTGAAGAAAAACCTAACTCTTATATACTAGACACCCAGAGTGGCGCTGTAAGGTTCAGGTCATTAGAATTCAAATTACAGCTGAAGCACAAACTGTGACGCCCCACTGGGTCCAGCTGGTCTGGTCCTTTAGGCTTCACTAAGGCTTTTAGGAGAAAGTGTCTGTGGAATTGAATTCTGCATTAAGGAAGAATAGCAGTACCAAATAAAAAGAGAAGTGTGGTTTGTGCTTCTTTTCTGAAAAGCTAGAAAAATCACTGGCAAAATAGATGGATATTTAAAAAGAAACAAACAAACAAACAAACAAAAAAACCCTCAAATGCTTCAAATTAGTAATATCCCCAATCTGGCACATTCCTGCCATAGCCTAGTCATGGAGAAGTTATTCCAAGAGACTGATAGAGGGCCTCTCTAGGTTCTTCTTCCTGTGTTTAAAGAGAGCTCGTACGGCCAGTGCACAGTAAGCAATGCTTGGCTTCTGCACATTACTCCTTATTCCTTCTCTTTAACGTCTTATGCATCTGGACTTCTTAATGATAAGATTCCCAAGTTTCTTCACAGGACCTGTAAAGTGATACAGCATCACAAATACAGGTTTCTTAAAATAGGCACCTGACTGAAAAGAGGCCCAGCTGAGTAAGTGGCCCTGAGTGAGCTCATTCAAGGGAACTTGATTTTGGGCCTAATAATTCTGAAAGTTGTTTTAGTGATATACATCTTTGCACCAGGAAGGAATTTTTATGCATCGGAATGAGGAGAACCACAGAGATATACTATAGAACAAAAAATTCTTTTGGGGAAGGGCATCAGTTGACTAAGGGATGCCAAATTCTAAACATTAACCTTGGAAGTTTATTTCTAGACCTTAGTGTTTTTTTTTAAATATTTTGTTTATTCTTTGACAGCCAGTTTCATCCATCCATCTATCTGTCTGTCTATCTATCTATCTATCTATCTATCTATCTATCTATCTATCTATCTATCTTAATTATATGCACCACACACTCTTTCTCTCTCTCTCCCCTTGGACTGCCCATAACTTATCTCCCAACCTTCATCTCACCTTCATGTCTCCTCTTCCTTCTCCCCTGGCCAACTGGTTCTGATGAGTGTGGCCCACATGCATAAATATTTGGGGCCATCCATGGACACCTGGACAACTTTTTCTAACCTGAACCTTAGAGATCCATTATGGATGTCTAGTGCATAAGAGTTAGGTTTTTCTTTGCCTGATTACCACCATCTGGAAAAAAAAAAAAAAAAAAGACAATTCACTTTCCCTTTCTTAGTTGTCAATAGCTTCTCAGCTAGGATTGGGAATGTTGTGAACTCCACCCACCTGCAATTTGAGGCTTCAAGACAAAAGTTGTATACTTTGCTACAAAATACCTTGAGGGTGAGTCAAAGTCTCATGAGAGCCATGTGAAATAAATGGATTGGATAATGTCATGAAAATATGTTAATCTAAACAGGAATTATGCCAACCCATTTATGTGTAATGAATATCAATTGCATGAAGACAGAATGTTAAAAATTTAACTGCAGAGAGAAATTTTGGCATTGATGGGAAACATCCCATTAAACAGACAGTTCTTAGCATAGCTACTTATATAGTATTTCTTTTAGAAGGGAGAATTAAAATCACATTTATTTTGGGATAGTTCATTCGAATTTTGCTATGCAAATGGTTTTAGAATTACCATTTGAAAGTCAGGCAGCGGTGAAGGTAGGCTTAGTATTTTGTTTGACTTTGTGGATGATGGGGTAAATGTGACAAACTGACTCCCTATAGTTGATAGGACTGAAAGTATGCATCACTTGGTTGGAAATGGAGTGCTGATCCTTCCCAAAGTGGCCAAAGCATTCTTGGATGAACTCTTGCTACTTATGCATCAGAAAGCGCAATGCTTGAGAGAGGATTTGGAGTCGTAATAGGATTGGTCATGTAATTGTCACTTGGAGTATTGCCCAGGACTTTCATCAGTGCTGTGCTATCACAGTGCTTGAGGGAGTTCATAGAAAACATTCCAATACATTAATGTTTATGCACTTTAATAGCGCTCATAGCTGTCAGTGACAAACTCAGGTCTCATTTTGCCATCCATGTGAATGAGGTTGTCACTCTTTCGACGTGGATATTAGACACATTAAACTTAGAGATCAGCTGCTACCATCTGCCTCATTGATGTTGTGATTCAGAGTTTTTGAACCTTATGCACAAAGTCAGAAAATACACGGCAGAAGAGGCCACATTTAAATCTAATTTAGGATTTACAATTTTCACTAAATATACAGATGCATACACTTAATTGTGACTTCCATGATTCAAATCACAGACAATAGATTCCCTTTAAGAGGCGGTTATGTGCTATGGCTTTGCTAAATTTCATCCTGGATGAAGATGGTGCCGAGACACCCTGCATGCCATTGGTCAGGGCACCAGAGCTCAGGCCGCTTGTCATAGATAAATTCTCACTGTCTCAAACCTTCCTACTATCTTGAATTTCTGTGTAAAACCCAGTCATTATTTCAGTGTACTGTGTCTGGAAAACATGGTCATTTCACTACTGTACAGGTAGAAGAATTGATTAGAACACAGAGTGTCTTTGTGATATGAGTTGATTCAACTGATCTTAACCCAAATTGCCTGGGGTAACATCTTTAAAAATGTCACATCACACCTCAAGGTGGGGTGACAGTGAATACAGGAACATGTCACTTCCAATGTCTTATCTTTCATTTTCAGACCTGCCTCCCCCTCTCTAAACCCTGTAAGAATAAAAGACTACATCTTATTTATCCGTGTATTAGCAGCTCACAGTCCAGAGGTATCAGTGTGTGTTATAGTAACAGATTGTTCCATTGAAGGATAAGACCTATTGATTTTCAAAAAAGAAGAAGAAGCAATAGAAAGATGACTTGTAGAAACAGTAAAATTCAGGTGTTCAGCAGGATTGGTGGCAGAGGTGGAAGACATTTCCAGAATGGGTAAGGGAATGCTGTATGTGGAACTGTGATAGTAGATAAGACCTAACGGGTAAAATCATTTCAGGCAGGAAGGAAAAGTACAGAGGAAGAAACGCACAGAGGAGAGTGCTTCTCCTCTGCATGAGTTAGATGAGATGTTAATGCACAATGAATGACTTTTCTACAGAGCTTGAAAAATGGCACAAAGACATTTTAGAAGGAAAGGGATATTTTAAAATGTTTCCAAAGGGAATTGATATTGAAAAGAAGGAAATACTTTCCTTTAATATAAAATTTGTATTGAATGTGATAATGTAACTGTAGACATGGATTATGGCATTTTGTTTTGAATTTCTGGAGTAGGAAAACTGAACAGAGTGCAAGCGTCAGGAAGGAGTGCAGTGTTGTGGAACTGTCATTGCATTCTTGAGTGCATAGCAGCTGTGATTATCTATGCAAGACCTGCAAAAGATTGAGCCTATCTGGATCCTCTTATGGAGGGAGGGGCTCAAGGCTGCACCCACTCCCTGGGGCAGTTAATGGTTGTTGGCAGAGGGAGAAACCTTTTCTTTCCTGGTGTAGGCACTGGTAAGGTACTCAGGTTCTTATAAACAAATTCTCACCCATGATCCTATAAGAAATACTAATAAAACTCAAAACTCATTGGGTCTTTGTCTGTCATCTGTCTCTCTCTGTCTCACACACCCACACACACATGCACACACACACACAAGAAAAAGAAAGTTATCTAAGTAGAAGAGGGACTGGTTGGGAAGAGGAAGGTTCAGTTGGAGGGAAACAGGGCAATGGAGGGTGAGTATGATCAAAAGCACATTAAACCACATATGAACATGTCATAATGAAACTTATTTTTATCTATAATAATAAAAACATTTAAAAAATAGGAATTGGGTAAGCATTCAGTGGAAAAAGTATGGAAGGTGTACAAGTTACATGGGTTTTTTCATCTAATATTTTGTGAATGTGCTGTGATAGTTATACTTAAAAATGCCTTCCTAATGTGCTTTAGGAAAACTGCATTTGTTTATGAGCCAGTCAAGACCATGAAACTAGAACAAAGGGGCAAACTAAATCTCTACATGAGTGCTTAGGTACTCACAGTTGTTGCAAGCTGGAATAAGTGTGGAGCCTTGCTTGCCAAGATGCAGATTGGCAAAATGTATGTGTAGGTAATGTGAATGCAGTGGTCCAGTTCTGAACGGTCAGGAAGATTTTTCCCTGTGCCTGTGCATCTGGGCTCTTGTCACTCCATGTTCAGTGTGAGCTGGTTCTCTCTCTTGGTATGTCATCAAAGGTAGGTTGGAATAAAATTGGTTGAATCCAATCAGACATACACACACAGCAGATTTTAACCAGTCCTTGTCAACTTTCATGCAGTGAAAGAGAAGGATGACTGAGGACCTTTATGTTTAATAATGAAAGTTCTAAGGCTTCTTTAGGATCCATTAATAATAAGTTTACATTGCATCATTTATGAAAGATAAGTAGCAAATATCTTTTTATTTTGCAAACATCTTTTCAACTACTTATTTCATATTTTGATGAAATTTGAAATTTTGATTTGAAAATTAAAACTATAGGATTGCTTATCTCTTGTTCTAAATAGAACAGAAAACGGCATGGGGGCTGGAGCGATGGGTCAGTGGTTAAACGTGCTTACTGCTTTTGCAGAGGACCTGGCTTTCCTTCCTAGCATCTATACTGGGCAGCTCGCAGTCACCCAAAACTACAGTTCCAGGGGAATCTGGTGAAATCTCAACTCCAAGAACAAGTTCCCACACATATTTCATATGAACTCACACAAGTGTCCGCACAATAAATACATTAAATAAAATACATTTATTTTTCAAGTTTGCAAGTTTTCTGAAATATTGTCTAGAAACCCTCAATGCCTTTTTAAAAGAACTGTTGAACAGCTTTTTTTTTTATTGAGATTATAATTTAATTACATTTCCTCCCTTCCCTTTCCTCCCTCTAAATTCCTATAAACCCATCTTCACCCTACTTAAAATCCATGGCAGGATTCTACACCAAAAAGGTTCTGTCTTTCTGTTTACATGTGCTATTTTAGAGAGGAATCTGCTTGAAACCTGGGAGGTTTTCCCACCAAATTAACTATGGCCAAAAAATCTTTACAAGTTTGCATGTTTAGAATATCAGAATGTTGATCTTTGAATTATAACAATTGGCTATAAATGGAATATCCGAGGAAGTGAACCAATATACTTTCCATGTGCAACTTTCATGAAACGGAATTGCCCAGCCTTCTGAGGAATGTGGTGACGTTAGGTGAAGATCAATGACAACAGACAGTGTGTTAATAACTCACTGGATTATTTAACTACAGATATGGACTGTCAGTTGATGCAACTGTGAGCAGTGTGGACATCTTAGGTACTAAATACCTTTTTCAGCTAGGACAAATGTGAGTCATGAGGGCTAAAAGGTGGACTATGGCAGTTTTGACTCCCATGGCTGCTGTCACCTGGCATTATACCTGTGGTTGTTGCCCAATGTGGCAGAAGAACTTTACTCATGAAAGGGAAGCTGACTTCAGTATCAGAAGACGATCATAGATTATGTGCATGGATCCAGGACAATCACGAGCTCCTAAAAGCAGCAGAGGAAGAAGAGCTGGGGAAAGTCAGAGAGACCTAATGTGTGAAGAATTGGCATACTGGTTTTGACCTTGGCAGGGATCAGAACCCACTGAGTACAGACAGTTTCCATTGGTGAGAATGAGTACCCTTGCACAGCCACGAGAGAGAGAGAGAGAGAGAGAGAGAGAGAGAGAGAGAGCGCTTCAGTTCTTCAATCTCCTGGGTATGGATTCTACCAATGATCTGAATAATTAGAAGATGTTTCCCAGAGCCCCTCAGTGAAGGTGTCACACTGTGTCACCCTCTCAGACCCTCATCAGGGACTCCAGTTGATCCCATGCCAAATTCTGACCAAGATAATTATTAGCAAATCGATAATGGAGTTTGAAGAATAATGAAGTAAAAATACAGTGAGTGGATCTTGCCTTCTTGCAGCCACTTCCTGTGAAGGAGGAGAAAGGATAACCTAGGAAGTCATACAGTTAATCACAGAAGCATTGATCCGGGGTGTCGCTAGTGTTACTCTTTCCTGTTTACCTCATACCATGTAACAGACACAACTTCCTGAAGGAATGAACCCTTCAACTTTCTTACTGGTTCAAATCTTTGTTCCCTCTCCCTTTCTTGCTGCACTTTTGGTTCTCCTTGAAGGTACATCAACTTTGTATGGTGCGGTAAGCATTCTCGGCCATCCGATCTTTCCTTCTGACAGTGATGGAGAGGACCCAGCACTGTGGTTTGTGGCCCCCCGCTGCCCCCTTTGCTCCCTCTATGGCCTGGCTTCTGTGGGGGTGGGCCGGTTCCAGCAGTGGGCTCAGCTTCCTCTAAGCTCTGGCTGACCTCTTTCTGAGTCTCATTTTTGCTTACACAGTAGATGCAAAACTGTGAAATGAGGCTAGGAGTGTGGCTGATAAGTAGAGTGTTTGCCCAATACCCGTTTATGAAGTTCATTATCCTAACAGGATTCCCTTATGCCCTTAAGGCCTAGGCCTTTCTTACGTCTTTTTGACAGCTCTCTGAATGTTAGGTGTGTCAGTAGATCTGTTTGTAAAGTTTATTACTCCTAGCTAAATTACATTTGAGATGGCCATTTTCATTAAAGGTGTGAGTTAAGTCACTAAAAACTCAGTTTATTTCTCAATTTTATCACATTTGGATGGTCTTATGGGAAATTATCTATCTTTGGAGAAAACAGATCTTCTTTTCATTTTTATTAAAATTGAGTCTCATAGAAAAACCACACAGAGATGTGAATATTTCCAGAACATACGTTATAAAGCACGCAAATGTTAGTGGCTGGGCTAGGATTTGCTTCGTAGCTGTGGGCATCGGTATGCTGAGAAAGCACTGCACCAGAACTGTGGCTAGCTGTCATTCCCGTTTCTTATGACTTGGTAGATAGCTAGATTAGATTTGTTTTTTAAACCTAGAGCAGTGTACTCAGACATACTGAAAAAATAAAAAAGATTCTCATTTTACCTCTGGTTTCATAAAATGAAAATGGAAGCCAGGCAAGCCGATTCAAAACAACTCATGGGCATGGGGATGGAGTGATGGCTCAGAGGTTAAGAGCACTGGAGTGTAGTTCCCAGCACTCACATCAGGAGGCTCATAACCATCTGTAGTTCCTGCTCCAGGGCATCTGACACCTTCTACTGGCCTTTGTAGGTACACACACACCACACACACACACACACACACACACACATACACACACACACACACACCACACACACACACACACACACACATACACACACACACAAACACACACACACACACCACACACACACAAACACACACACACACACACCACACACTACACACACACACACACACACAAACACACACACACACACCACACACAAACACACACACACACAAATTTTAAAAAGGGGTCAAGAGTAACAGAGAGCAATAAACACCACTTTATACTTTTGTTTATTATTCCACATAATGTTTTGTTCTGTTTTGTGTATAGGATTAGAGTATGTTGTTGAGTAGTACAGTATTTAGGGAATCTTTGAGATTCAGAAACTATATAGCTGAAGTTAGCTGTTGAGAACCAGTCTTATGGGAAATTATTTATCTTTGGAGAAAACAGATCTTCTTTTCATTTTTATTAAAATTGAATCTCATAGAAAAACCACATAGAGATGTGAATATTTCCAGAACATACGTTATAAAGCATGCAAATGTTAGTGGCTAAGCTAGCATACTTTTCTCTTATGCAAACCTGTGATTCTTTACCCAGTTTCTGTAATGTATTATTAGTTATTACTAATAATAGTTATTAGTCAACTCTGAGAATCCTGAAGATAATCCAATAAGCATTGCGTAGGACTTTTGCTTGAGGTCCTATATGCTTTCGTGGGGCCAGCCTGGGTGAGAGAACTCTTGTGTTCCCTTATTTAGAGGTGCTTTTAGACAGCAGTGGGACTGGGGGAGTGTCCTGCAGTGACTGTGCTCTCTAGAAGTGACTGGGAGAAAGACCTAGCCTAAAAAGAAACTACTGCTGGATGGGTATAAAGGCAGAGGGCTAAAGTCCTTTTGTGAAACACTGGATTGTGTTACAGAGAAACATTTGAGGAAATAATATGTCATATAGACATTTATTAAACCCCAGATTCCTGTGAAAATTCTGATATAGATTATTTCATCTTTTTTTTTTTTGCCTCTTTGAGCCAAATAACATGTAGAGACAAACTGAAAATTAAATTGCTTCCATATTGAACCTTGCTGTAATATGATAAATCTATTCAGGGGCCCTCCCTTTGCCTCCTTTCTCCCTCTCTCCAACCCTTTATCTCACTTTTTATCTCCTCGTCTCCTTTCCTAACCTTTCTATCATTCACTTCCATTTCTTCCATGGTTTATCACAAGTGAAAGAGTAGGTGGTGGTTCAGAGTTCTCAAAATGTGGAAACAAAATGTCTATCAATGCTTATTAAATCCAGACTTTTACTGTTGAACTGCATTTTGATACTTTACACATAGTTTACAGAAGCCACACCCTCATAGATGTCAGTAAGAATAATCACACCCCCAGATAACTTACTTTGTTTCTCATCCATTCTTGTCCCAAATCCATATGAGTCAAAGTAAATTAAAAGGGAGTCTCTAGTTTAAATGTTGTGTGTGCACCTGGGAATCTGTTAAAGGACCATTCCTGGGCCTCAAACCTGGACTTCTGGTAGAGCAGAGATCGATGGGACCTAATCATCATAGTTATTCACCTACTCCCAGTTTACTGCAATGCTGTGACTTGAGCTGAATTTGTTTTAAACACCCGTGTCACTGGGTCATTGAAGCAACTGGCCTGAAACTGAGAGAATAGTAACTATGGAGTTGGATCTAGTGGGTCTTCAAAGTGGAGGCCAGGCTTGCGGAAAAGACTGTCAATCATTCAAAAAAACCCAGTAACAACAACAACAACAACAAAAAACCTCTCCTCTTTTACAGAAGCAAATCCAGAGAAATTTAATAGTCGTTTTCGAAATAAAATGTTCTATGCAGGGGTAAGTATTATTTCATTTCATGACTGAGATTAATATTATTAATATTATTTAATGATAATTCAGTAAACATTAAAGAAATCAACTCCAATCAAAACTAGTACTGCTTGTTGCTGTTTAATTTCTTGAGTTCTTTATATATTCTGGATATTAGCCCTCTGTCAGATATTGGGTTGGTGAAGATCCTTTCCCAAATCTGTAGGCAGTCTTTTTGTTCTGACGACACTGTCCTTTGCTTTACAGACGCTTTTCAGTTTCATGACGTCCCATTTATAGATTCTTGCTTTTAGAGCCTGTGCTGTTGGTGTTCTGTTCAGAAAGGCTCTACCCTTCAGGGTATTGGCGCAGATGCTGAGACTTATAGCCACACTTTGGGCAGAGTGCAGGGAATCTTATGAAAGAAGGGGGAGATGGTAAGACTTGGAGAGAACAGGAGCTCCACAAGGAGAGCAACAGAACCAAAAAATCTGGGCACAGGGGTCTTTTCTGAGACTGATACTCCAACCAAGTACCATGCATGGAGATAACCTAGAATCCCTGCACAGATGTAGCCTATGGCAGTTCAGTGTCCAAGTGGGTTCTATAGTAATGGGAACAGGGACTGTCTCTGACATGAACTGATTGGCCTGCTCTTTGATCACCTCCCCCTGATGAGGGAGCAGCCTTACCAGGCCACAGAGGAAGTCAATACAGCCACTCCTGATGAGACCTGATAGACTAGGATCAGAAGGAAGGAGAGGAGGACCTCCCTATCAGTGGACTTGGGTGGAGAAGGGGGAAGAAGGGTGAGGTTCAGAGGGGAGGAGGGAGGAAGCTACAGGGGGAGGATACAAAGTGAATAAACTATAATTAATAAAAATAATATATATATATAAAAGGAAAAAACCAAAAAACAAAACTAGTACTGCATACCTAAATATATTCCAACTATGTTTATGTAAAATTACTGTTTAAAATATTCACTGAGGAAGAGCGGGGATGCTTTCTAATTGAGTGGTCAGCAAAGCAGTTGGGTTTGGCTATATTTAAAATTGAAGCCTTACAAGAGTCAGTGACTTTTCAGAGAGTGGTGCAAACAGACGTCAAAGAAGGAATTGGGAAGAGTAGTTAGATGGAAAAAATATAAATGTTTTAGTTTTGTTTCTTGTTTCTGTGCTAAAACAGCCTGATGAATGCAATTTAAGAAAGAAAGGGTCTCCTTGCCTCACAATCCCAGGTTACATTCTGTCTTTTGGGGGAAGTCATGGTGGTAAGAACTTAAAGTAGCCAGTCACAGTACATCTGCAGGCAAGAGCAGAGAGCAAGGAATGAATGCCCACATGCTACTGCTTACACTGATTTCTCTACTCCTTTTTCATCCAGAATCCCCTGCCCAGGGAGGAGGTGCTACTCACAATGAGCCTGTCTTCCCAGTAATACACATACACACAGGCCAGCTTAATCTAGACAATCCCAGACCGAAACTCCTTTCTCAGGTGATCACAGCCTGTGTTAAATTGGTAGATAATCCTACCCAATCACAGACGATCTTAGCTCAGGTGTAGTTTTTAACAGGGTGTGTACTCAGTGATCTTGGATGACAAGTTGGTAGAACATGAAGATACCTATGAAACCAAAGTGGGGACCTTTCGTTACTCTTCTTGGAGTGACTTTGGCATTGGGTGAATAGGTAGGATTTTCACAGGGGACTTTCAGAACAGATCTGTCAAGTGCCTCTGGGAGCCACTCACTTTTTCACCCTAGGAGGGTGAAATCTTAAATTTTATTATAGATTTAATAGTCCGAAAACAGAGGGTTTTTCACATGGCAGACACTGCCCTGTTTTCCTTGGGTTCAACCAAAGGAAAATTTGTTTTATATTTTTTAATAGTATGGAATCTTAAAATGTCTATCCTGTTGAAGCAAGAATTTGGTGGAAACCATGTAACAAAGTATTCTTTTCTTCTTTGCCTTTTGGTGTAGGCAGCCTTTTCTGATTTCCTACAAAGAAGTTCTAGAGATCTGTCCAAACACGTCAAAGTTGTTGTGAGTATTGACTCTATAGGCTCATTTTATTTGCATGAGAATATGAATGTCACATCAATGCCAGTTGATACATGGATTAATCCCTGCACTGCATGTAGTTTACAAATCATGTAAGGCAGCTCATCAGCCACATATGCACATTCTCAGCACATATTAGTCTCTGTCTTAGTTGCTGGAGTGAAATAAAACTAGTGTTACTCCTGAAGAAACCATGGGCAAGGACAGACATAATTATTGTATATACATCAACCGTTATTCAGTCTTACACACAGGATACTGCTGGCACAGGAAGTGGCAGCAGAATGGTCGTTCTCCTCAGGATAGGATTTGGAAGATCTTCCTGGAAGAAGTGCTGTGAGTTGGCTCTTACAGTATAAACAGATGTGTAGCTAACAGTTGTTCCTAAGTTAACTCATCTTTCTGATGAGTCTCCATTTTATAACAATACACTTGTTATTATTTCATCCTGACTTTGCTTTCCGGCCTGGTCAAGTCTCCTCACATTGAATGGATGTTTCCTGCTGTTTTGTTCTAAGTCTCTAACCCAGGTTATGTGTCTACTGGAGGCAAAAGAAAGAGAAACTTATCTTTGTCTAGTTGGTACATTCTAATAACATAAATTAATTAAGAAAAACAAGTTGTTTCTTATAATAAATGAGATTATGAAGAGATGATGATAGCTTTTATTTGCATGAGGCTGAGTGATAATACACATATAGAGAAATATAGCAATGTCTCTATTATCATGAGGCAGGTATAGAAATTTAGTAAGAGAACAATGTGTGTGTGCATGCCTGCACTTATATATGTACATATATATGAAAATAGAGAAAATACATGATACTAAGTTACTGAGATTTAGGAGAATGAGATAGTTAAAATGAAAAGCAGTGTTTAGCACTTAAGAGGCATTCCTATTTATGATATCCACATTTATGTAACAGACTGAGCTGTAGTTGCTGCTAAAGTGTCTTTGTTTATTTGTAGTTGGTTGAGACAGTGTCTCTTGTACTCCATTCTATTCTTGAACTTTCTATTTAGTCAAAATGGCCTTGAACACTTTGTTTCTCCACTTCCCATGGGCTGGAATTATATTCCAGTACTACCAAGTCCAAGAAAAGGGTTAAAAACCACATAGCTACTTTTATATTATAGAAAATTAAGGGAAACGATCATTGAAAATAAAATAAGTAAGGCTCATAATAGAATGATATTTTGTGGGGCACTGATAATGTTTACAGTGTTAATTACCTAGTGCATATAATACTAATGTAGTAGAAATTATTTACTCATTCTTATAGGATGAAAGGTTCTTTTTAAAATGTTAAGCTTGGCACAGTAGCTTTGTCAGTTGTCCCAGATATTTGGAAGGCAGAGATGGAAGGGATGTAAATTCAAAGCCACCAGCCAGCCTGGACAGCTTGGGGCAAACCTGTCTCACCAAGGGAAAAAGAGGGAAAAGTATTGAAATCCAATAGGCAAACATTTGCAAAGCTGCTATTGCTGCTCTAACAGCATTAATGTGTGCCCTGCTTTGAATCTTTTACTAATTTTTACTCTAGAGTTTCTATGTCTTTTCATTGTAGCCTTAACCTTTCATTGTACTCAATTTCAATTGCTTATTGCAAAAACAAAATCTCTAACCTGTAGCAAAATGCATGAAAAATGAACCCCGTAAATCAATTGGGACAAGAGTTAAGTATTGCTGCTATTAGCCAGCCTTGGCATCCCTTCAGGCCCTGGCTCGCATACAGTGCAACATTGTTGCTTCTGGCTCTGTGGAGAGGCATAGCCTCCTGGGGGAAGGGTTTGGAGGAGCAGAGCTGCTCACTCATGGTGGCCCAGAGAGAGGATGGGAAGAAAAAAGAAAGGGAAAGAAAGAATGGCAGAAGGGAGAGAGAGAGTGGTTGATGAACGACTGAGCAGAACAAGATCACCCTTCTTGGCACGCCCTGAGTGAATGACTTCTAAGTAGGCGGCACCTCCTAAGATCATTCAGTATGAACTCATGAACTTGTGTATCATGTTCATGATACATTCACACGTCAGTGATTCCACTAGCATGGGACCAACGTTTTAACACATGAGCCTTTTGAGGAGTGCTTTACAGACTAACTACATCAGGTGTGCATAAAATAGACAATATTATTTTTGTCACAGGTAAAGTCAGTATCTTGGATGTAATATTGAAGTCAGATAGTTATAAAATGTGCATATGAATTCTAGACCAAGAAACACAAAGCACGAAGAAAACATTGCATCTAGCACAATTTACTGTCCATTGTTTGATTTATCAGTACATAAGCCTACATACAGAACTGTATTTTGCAAGCATATATTTTCTCTTTGTGTCTGAATTAGGGAAAACACTGGTTGCTGCTGTTCTAGAGAACTGTACGTTTTAATGCAATTCTATGTAAAAATAGTGAGATACTATACATTCTATAGTATATACAACTTTAAAAATTTTGATGAGATACAATAATCACTGACATATTTCCCAGGGGAAACAAGGCTACAACATTTAAAAGTCAGTTTGATTTCAAGTTCAGCAGTATTTTCTGTAATGTATCAACAGAGTATAGCAGTCAATTTTTTTTTTTTTCACTCTTGAACTTTGATCACTTAAATAAAATGACTGCTTTCTTCATGGGCATACTCATCCATGGATCTGCTTGAAGCCCTTGAATGATTTGGAAGATTTTAGGTCACTATCTAAAACTTGATTTCTATCTAAGCTGCTTTTTGGAAATATTTTATTTGGGACAATATTGTTTCCTGGAAATTGTTTTTGAGACCACTTGTGAACATTGGGGTGTAGTTATATCAGGTGGGGAAAGAAAGTGGTTCTTTGAAGCACCCTTGACTGCTTGTAAAATCAGTGTGCTTAGACTGAACCGCTTCTGAAAGACATTTATACAAAACCACAGTGAGTTTTGTAATGCTTCTGAAGGAGAAGAAGAATGGACTTCCGGGACGTGAGGCCAAGGGGGGGAAAAGCAAACTGAAAAGCCAGCCTTACACATGGCACTCTTTCACTCTGACTAGACCTCTCTTCTGGATTTTATCACCAGTTGAGAGGGAATGGAGACATTTTTTTGTGACAGGCTGAAGGACAGTACTCATGGGGAGAACATTAGGTGATAAAGGAAGCCATGTATTAGGTGGAATAATCTAGGAGCTCTTGAGACCAAGGTTATGTCCAAACTCCAACAGTCCAATCACAGAAAGTGCCATCTAGTTCATAACACTTGTCGCTGCTATTTTGTCTTCTTAATCAGGTATGAATGTACACACTATAAACTATTACTTCTAGAACACTGGCTTCACCCTATGGCAAAGAAAAGAGGATCTGTTACAGGTGATACAAATTTAGAGCAGACCTCTTTAAAACTTTCAGAGAATGTATTCAAAACATGTTTCTTAGTTTCAAAATAAACATTATCCCAGATAGGAAAAAAAAAATGGCCATGTTCACGCCTTGTTTGTATTAACTGATTACAGTGGGGAATGCTGCTAGCTTCACTGAGATGTCATCTTTGAAGAGTGTGTGGGCTTTAAATGTTAGCACCATATGTCTAAATATCTAATAATAGTTGAAGGCAATGGATTGCTTTGAATATAGAACAGAGAAAAATTGTTTTTAGTCAAATGGAAGTTTTATTTTGTATTAAATCAGAACAAAATTAAAGTTCAGCCTTGGCTCTTCTCCAGTCAGACTCAGCATAAATTTCAGTGGTAGTAACTGGCAACCACTCGGGGGGAAGGGAGAGATTTCCATGCTCTGTGCTGTTATTGACCCAGTTGGATGAGACTCTCAGACTCATGACTACTTCAGAAGCCTTGCTTTCTCTGCTTTGGTTGCTGCAGTGTGATGGAACAGATCTCACCCCAAAGATTCAGGACCTGAAGTTCCAGTGTATAGTATTTTTAAATATTCCCAGGTAAGCCCTATTCATACTGTGGCCTTTGCTTGATGTAAACTCTGAATGATATCTGATTTCAGAAGTGAAACACCTCAGGGATAGTCCTTGAAATCCCTCATTTTAATGTCCTGGTAAGGGTTCCATGTCTGCTAATTTTCTTCTCCTGTTTGGCTTGTTTCCCGTGGTAGCTGGTTTTGCCTGTGATGCAGAATTCATTATCTGCATTCTCCTAGCCTTGGGAGACTCAAAGCCCTTTCTCGAATATTTTCATTTAATTCTCGTTACTGCCCCACACCCACCCTCTAGCCTCAAGGAAAGACAGATGTGCATAGAATCCTACTTTCAGTTTCTCAAAAGCTGTTAGGAACACATAGCTGATGAGTATGGATTTCTCTGCCAGATGCTAGAATCCATCAGTGAAGCAGGGCTTCACTGCTCTCTGGTGCTATAATGCACCAGGAGAAAGGAACACTTAGGATTGACTATTTTTTTTTTAAAGATAAGTTTATCACTTCAGTGGCACAAAATTCAGTTCCAGGTTCCTAAGCCCAGACGCTGGAAGAGTAAGGCCTGTAGTCCCTCATTGCTTGCTACCAATCAACTCAGACTACAATCTGCAAATCAACTGACCTTGGTTGAATTTACGGAAAACTAGAGCTCTATAGAAATGTGTGTCTAGGAAAACCTATCAAGGTTTTCAGTTTGCTCTTGAAGTGCTCAGAACACTCAATTCCAACCCTGTTTCAGGAGCATGGGTCAGCATGGGTTTAGCAGAAGGCTTACAGATTTGTAGGAAACACTGGCCCATAGTGCCAACTATAGCATTGTCCTCTTTACTCTTGACACTCTTCCCTTACGTGTCTGCTTCTCTGACTTTCTAATTTTATTTATTCCTTTTCCTTTCTCATCTCACTCCTCTCTTCTCCCCTGCCATCCACCTTCTCTCCCTCCCTCCCTTCCTTCTTTTCTTTTGAGAGAGGATCTCTCTATATAATTCACAATTCTTCTGCCTTACCCTCTTCTCTACTGGAAGAGTAGGCATACATCACCACACCTAACATATTTTATTTCTTCTCTCTTATTTATTTATTTAAAGTGATTTTCATTCATTCTTTTCTTATAGGAATTTCTTGAATTATTTTCTATATAATGGTAAATGCTGTCATCTTAGTTTATGTTCTTATTTACACTAGCATGGATTTGTCTTCATTTAAGAGAATTATTAAATTGTTAAAGAAAAATCATAATATATTGTAGAGAATATGAACTCAAGAGTGAGAAATGAGGGACAGATGGGTACCACAGGATGCTTTTGATGTTAAATTATGAGTTTCTGTTGCTGTTGTTGTTTTGTTTGCAAGGCTGTGATACCTTGGAGATAGTAACTTCATTTTTTTATACTTGAGGTTCACATTGAGAGCAGCAACTATTCTTACATTTAATAAACATCAATTCCCACTAGAAATTATTTTTAAAGGTTTATTTATAAACCGACACATAAAAGCAAAAAAACTCCTGTGTGCATGTATACCTTAACCCTAATTTATTTACTAATGCTAATCAGGAGAAGAATGAAGTATCTTTAACTGTTTTTTAACCTTGTTTGCAGATATTGTGCTGGCACAATGCCTTGGGGAAACCCTGGAGATCACCATGACTTTGAACCCCAGCGTCATGATGATGGCTACATTGAAGTAATTGGGTTCACCATGGCCTCTTTGGTGAGAATTGTTTCAATTTTATTGAAAAGCCTTGTGTGTGAGCCAGTAATAGACTTTAACCTCTCACAGAGGAAAAATCAGCTTTCTCCAACAGAGTCTGACTTGGTAAACAAACTACACTCAAGGGCAGGGTCCAGCAGTAGATGCCAACACAAAACCAACTCAATAGTACTTTGTTGGGGCAGGGGTGTTGTTTCATAATGCTTTGTCTGGGCATTTTGGTTTTTACCTTACAGGTCTTACATATTATTTTTTTCCAATTTGTGTTTTTATGGGATTTCTCTGTATGACTGTGTGTGCCTCTGTGTCTGTGTTTGTTTCGTGTGCTTTTTCTTTGACTTTTTTTCTGTTTGTTTTGTCCTATTCTATTTATTTCATTTTAGTTTTTAGTTTTTTTAGATGTCTGTTTTCTGAGACACAGAAAGAAGGGGTGTGGATTTGGGTGGGTGGGGAGGATCTGGGAGGTAGCAGAAACTGTGATCAGAATATATTGTATGAAAACAACTATTTTCAATAAAAAAAAGTTTTTTTTTTTTCTCTTGATTTACCAACTTATAAACTCTACTAGTACAGAAATGCTTAAGGATGAACAGGCATATGTTGTTAAGTCTGAAAACCTATTCATATTCATTTGAGCTGCAAAAATAAATCAATTTTATTTGTTTTTTTTTTTTACTTTCTAGGAAATAAAATATTGCATGCTTATAAAGCCATCTTGGCACAGAGATAGTACAGCATTAACACGCACACTCAAATAGTCCTCATGTGTTTTTTCTCACAAAGAGTGAAAACTGAATGAGTAGTTACCATATCCCACAGGTTCATCATGCTACCTGTGAGGCAGAAGGGATCAAGAATTGTCTGAGTGATGATAATCTTTCACTAGGGCCTAAGTGGCCAAATGGTTGTTCCATACTTCCTCACTGTGCTCAAGATCAAGGTTTAGACCCTTAGCTGGTGTATTTGTTACTATCGCTGTGTTAAAACACCATGACCAAGAGCAATGTAAGAAAGAAATAGTTTATTTTGGATAATGGTTCCTGAGTGATAGAGTCCATCAAGGCAAGGAAGGCACAGCATGGCATTGGGAGCAAGAAGCTGGCCGATGACATTTTTATCCATACACAGGAAACAGAAAGAGGAAACGGGAAGTAGGACAGAGATACAAACCCTCAAGGACACCCTCCTCCCCTCCCCCCCAGTGACTCGCTTCTACAAGCACAGCTCTGCCTTTTAAAGATTTCATAAATTGAGGCATCTCGTGTTTGGTCATGCGAGAAGTTCATTGGCAGGTACAGCCAATGAACTTGTCTATGGAGGATCTGGGTAGAAGCTTGGAAAAGTGGCACAACAACCCAGGAGTTTCTCCTTCATTTAACTATATTCACTACTCATGGCGTTTATCTCTCCATCTTACATGGAATACCTGATCTCCTTATTTCTATGGATTTCCCTGTTCTAGACAATTCATAAAATAGTATTATATATTGTTGTACTTTCTGATTGCCTTCTTGCACTTAGTATATGTGTCTGCTTTATCCAAACTTTAGAATGAGCCTGTGCTTCATTCCTTTTTAGGGCTAAATAGTATTCTGAAGAAGGGATATAGCACATCTTGTTTCTCCATTCAGCAGTTAATACATGCCTGCTAACTTTACACAAAATGAACCACATTTTTGGTGTTTTTTTTTTTTATTTGTTCTGTTTTGGCATTCTTTATTTTATTGTTTCTTTTTCTTTGTTTTTTTTTTTTTGATTGCTTTTGTTTTGTTGTTTTGCTTCATTTCAAGAAAGAACTTAAAGTTGAATGGATAAAAAGGTGGAAAAGATTTCAGAGGAGTTGGGAGTGAAGTGATGAAAATAATGTATTTAAAATATTTTAATAAAAATATGAAACAAGTATGTTGTTACTTATGAATAATGTTCTAATAAAGAGACATATTTATTAGAAACAAAAAAAAAAGATTTCATAAATTTCCCAAACTGTTCGACCAACTGTGGACCAAGTGCTAAAATTACCAAGTCTATGGGGGGGGGGGCATTTAAACCACTGCATCTGGTCGATAGAGTCATAGTTTCCTATTTGGTTCTCCAGCACTGTTCCCTTCCTTTCCTGCTTCCTGGCTCAAGAACTCTTTAATCAAACATAGCTTTGGACATGCTTTGTCCCTTTTGCAACACTAAGCCATTACATGTGCTGACTTTCTTTATAGTGTCTTTGGCTAGTTATCTTCTGCTTTATCTGCATCAGGATCTTTTCATAATTTTTTTAGTGGTTTTATTTACAGTTGTATAATTAATGTCTGAATAAGAGAGATGCAGCTCATGGAAACTGAATAGTTAGCCGGGAGTTTAATGGTAGTACTCTACTCATGTTGTTCCTTGGTTTACCCAGAGGTGAAAATGCAATGTCAAATAAGCATCATTTATAACACAGAGTACTAGGGAAAGGTAAGTCTTGTAGATACCAACTTGCTAAGTTGGTAGGAAAAGGACCCTGTTACAAGGACAATGCCTTTGCCACAGTCATTGGATTGTCTCCCTTGGTCCTCCAGTGGCCGAAGATAGGGAGCCACAGACACAATCCAGATGTATCAGCTTGATAGGGCAGAAGGGAGAATGGGGAGAATAGAGGGGCAGGTAGGAGTGCCAAATGGTACAGTTCCACTTGTGTAATGTGCCAAGTCTAACCTGTGTGCTACAGAGCACTTCATGCTTCCACCTGCTTAAATTCAGCTTACCAAATGAGCAGAGTTCAGCATTCTTGAAAAAGGAAAATTTCTAAACGTGAGAAGCATTTCAGAAGTGAACAACAGTGGTCACCACTAATTGGTAGCAATTTTTAAAATTCAAGGTAATACTTAAAACGTGTCTGTTTCCATTCAGTATCAGTTACAAGTATTAGTGAGGGCTAGAGAGATAGCTTAGGGGTTAATTGCACTGTCTGCTCTTCCAAAGGTCCTGAGTTCAATTCCAAGCAACCACATGGTGGCTTACAGCCATCTCTAATGAGATCTAGTGCCCTCATCTTGCATGCAGGTGTACATGCAGACAGAATACTGGATGTATGTGTAAGTAATTTATAAAAAAATTTTAGAAATAAGTATTACTGAATTCAGAAATGGTATGCCCATAATTAACAGGCTAGCAGGTAAAAATGATTAAGGAATGAGGCAAATGAGATGCCCTGTCTTTGTGGTCACAGCCCCATGATGGAAAGTAGACCAAGAGTAAAATGATAAATTCCAGGAGAGGGCTGGGAGAGACTAGAAAAGAGCGCTGAAAGCAAGGGTGCCTGCTAGGTGGTGCTCTCAGCAAAGACTCCCAGAGGAGGGAGGGGTCTCTAGAGTGCAGTGGTCTATCAGAGCAGCCAGCCTGTGCGCATGTCCTTGCAGAGCTACAAGTGGTGGCTTCAGTGACTGGACAGTTAATAAAACTGAAGTCAAAGACAGAGGTCAGGCAGAAACGGCCCTTTATGCTGTTGTTCGGGGTGATGTTGCAAAAGGGTTGGGCATGATCAGACTTGTGCCTGGAATCCCATCTGAGCTGACCAGAATCTCTACCCCTGGGGCTTATTAGACAAATCACCATATTGGCATCAGCATCCATGTGGATGAGTGTGTCGTAAGTGTGAAGGAAGAAGATGAAAGGGACTGGGGCATCCCAGAGGTATTTGGACAGTGACACACTGTGAAAGACAGAACACTAATGAATCCTGGGAGGCGACTGGGAGCAATTGGTCAAAGGATGAATTCATTAAATAAGGTAGAAAGTGTAAAGCAGAGAGAGCATTGCAAAGGAACTGAGCTCTGAAATCTGTGTAAGCAGTCAGTGTGCTTAAAAATGGACAATTGAAAATGTGTTACTGGAAGTCAGGAAGTCTCTGTAGGGTAGAGACAGGGCGTTGGAGGGCCTGTTAAGTCCTCTCTCCCATCTTGTGCCTAGAGGGTGAAGAAGGGAGAAAATTAATATATGGAATTTGATGGAGAGGAAATGCAATCCTAAAGTCATGCCAATTATAATTCCCTCTTTGGACAGCATGAACAGTACAAAGTCAGATGGGATACTGTCAAATGTGTGACAGAATCTCCAATTCGAGTGACTGCAGTTGCTTCCAAGGCAGAAAATCCTAGCTTAGAAAAACACTTAAAACTCTGCTCTGCTGTTCAATCTACAGTTCAAAGCTGTATGCTTTTGAACATCGTGTGTTCTCTAAATAACCCAGGAGCACATTTCTAAATGGTCACATACCTCTGTCACTCATCCAATGGTATAGCATTGTGTTTTCTTTTTCATTTACTTTGAAAGGATTTTATGTTTAGTTCTCCAGTTTTCAATTCATTGATGCTCTTCTATTGATTATAATTCCAAGAAGGTAAATTATATAAAATTATAAGCATGTGTTTAGGATGGCTGTCTAAACAGAATGGTATAAGTACTTGAAGGTACTCTTTTTAAATATATACTTAAAAATGCTTCCATATAATTTAAAACCTTAACTAGTAAGTGAAGTTCTTTTGCAGCAAATTATTTTTTTCTTAGAAATTGACATGTCTGAAGTCACTAAAGCCTACATATTTTAAAAAGTTTTGCAATAAACCAATACATATTTTTTTGTACATTGCTTATAATTTAAGTCCACCCAAGGAACAGGAAACTTGGACTGTTTGGAAAGAGATTTTAAAGTATTGGAATAGTAAAAAAAGAAAAACCTATTCCTTTTAGAATGTTTATCTTGTAATTGCAAACTTCAAAGTGAAGTCTTCAGTTGACTCCATTGGTTTTGATGCATTCCTGCTAATTAAGATGATTTCTCAATTGGTGTCTCGATTGCTTTCTGGGTCTTACAGAGCCCATAATCATTGTAATTTGTATTTGTTTCTGCCACAATTTTTTGTTATTATGGTTGGGAAGGGCCTTTCATGCTGAGACTGTTTCTAAGTAATTTAAAACTTTTCAAGGCAGTTCAAAGCACGATTCATATGGAGAAAACAGGACCCTCATTTGTAATTCAGGCTCCTCAACTTTGAAGGAAACAAAGTTTGATCTCTATGTTAATTAAAATTAATATGTGTATGTTCTTTTACATTTCTGAAGGAGAAAAGTAAATGTCTGTTCAGTCTGAAAACATGCACAGAAAGATTCCCAGGGCTGAGATTTTATACCTTTACATAGTGTGATCTCTTATGCTTGAAAATAAATGTTTGCTCATTTTATAATATATGTAAGTGTAAGAAATGAAGTGAATATAGCACATCTAAACATAACACTTACAGATAGCTGCTCATATTCTGATTTGTTTCCTCTCAGTGCCTTTGTTTTTATGTTTGAAAACATGCATAAATTTAAAAACGTGGTTTATAATACTTATAAGAATTTTTGTTGTTTTGTTTTTCATCTGTCACTGAATCAATACCTTCTTTCCCAGGGTATGTAATAAGTTCCACATACAATTATATCAGTGTGGGAGTAGGCATTTTTCTACTTACCACAGTGGCTTTCTTTGTATGTAATCATTATCACAAAATCATACTACAAATGGCAACTTAACCTTTATTATATAAGCATATCACAATTTAAATAATAATCATTCTTGTGTGAAATTCTCATGTTTCTAATGTTTGGTGTCACAAATAACTCTATATACAGGTCTTTTGGCATGCTTATTTACTGCAATTAAAAATATTTTGTTTGTGTGTGTGTGTTCTTCATATCTCCTTTAGAGAACATGCATTTTCAATTCTATTACTTTATTTATTTATAATTTAATTTTTGAGAGTTTTATACACAAATACACTGTTAACAAAATTTTCACTACTCTATACCCCTCTCAACATGCCCCACTTCCTCTAGGATTCACCGTGAACCCTTTTATGACCTCTAGTTTTGTATTAGGGCTGCCCACAGGCAAGCGGTGTGCACACACACACACACATCTTAAAAATCTTTACTAACTCCAACTTAGATTGGGAAGGCATTCTCCTTTATTGTCTCCTTGATGATTTATAGTTTAAAGTTTTACATCTTAAGTAAGTTACTGAACTTGAAAAACTTTTGTGCATTGTACAAGGTAGCTATCCCTCCAATAAAAAGCATTTGTTGTTTTCACCGGTGTTATTGCTGAATGAACTTTCCTCTTCTGTAGGATTGTTCAAGATCTTTCCCTGAATTCCATTTCTTTCCATCCATTTATTTTTATGTCAGTGTACACTGTCCTGTTGAATGTGCCTATATAGTAGTTTAGCTCTTTGACAATTTTGCATGCACACACACAAACACATACATGTGTATCATTTAGAATTTGGATTAGTTTCCCCTGTAAAAGTATATTTTATTCACCTGATGTAATTTTAATCTCAGAGGTTTACTGACTCCATCTGCTAACGTAGGCCAAGTCCTGGAAGTTTCTAGTCTCTGTACAATCTAATCTAGGCCTAGAATGTTTTCAATTTCTGAGACTTAGTTCTAAATAAGCTCACACTTTCTAGCTCTTTCTGAACTCTGGCTGGCTGGTTCAACTCAAATGTTTTGGCTTAAATGCTTCTCCTCTCTTAGCTTCTGACTGAATTGTTTTGCTTGGTCTCATACTAAACTTCGGCAATATGGTCTAATTTTATGCCTCCACATTCTCATTATTTCTTCACCTGTGTCTAGCTTGTTTTTTCTTCAACCTGTTTTTGTAAAATTCTCCTGGTGAAACTGCCTCCCCCTTCCCTCTTGTGTGCTGCTCTCCTAAGTCCTCCTTTTCCTGTCTTTCCTGGTGAGAATTGGGGAACTCTTTTCTCTGGTTCATTCTGTCAAATCTTTCTCTGATTTGTCACATTATCTGACACTATGACATCACTATCCAACATGGGTGCTTCCTTCTACAATCTTTCTGTATACTAAGAGTGTATCAGTATTCCAACCAGAGGGATTAAAGGTGTGTGCTAAGGGCCTGAATGTATTAAAATTCCTCTACACTACCCCATATTTCCCTTATCTCCCTAGCATCCCTATTTCTATCAAACCACTCCCCAATTCTACCTGTGACCTTTAGTTTTGTTTTGTGAGCCATTTTGTTTACATGGCCATCTATGTGACCATTGGATTGGAACTGTTCTTTGGAGCTTGGTGGGGTCACCTGTGGATGTGAAGGGAGTGATTCCCTCTCTCCATGAGTTTATAAACAAATAGACTGTATTGCAAGCAGTGGCTTTAGACAATAGAATTGTACTTTTTATATTAAATTTATATTTTTATGTTAATTACAGTTTATTCATTTTGTATCCAGGTGTAGCCCCCTCCCTCATTCCTTCTCAATCCCACCCTTCCTTCCTCATCTCCTCCTATGCCTCTCTCCAAGTCCACTGATAGGGGAGGTCCTCCTACCCTTCCATCTGACCCTAGCTTATAAGGTTTCATCAGGACTGGCTGCATTGTCCTCCTCTGTGGCCTGGAAAGGCTGCTCCCCCCTCAGGAGTCAGTGATCAAAGAATCAGCAGCTGAGTTTATGTCAGACAGTCCTTTACTAGGGAACCCACTTGGGTACTGAGTTGCCATGAGCTACATCTGAGCAGGGGTTCTAGGTTATCTAGGTTATACCCATGATGGTCATTGTTTGGAATATCAGTCTAAGAAAAGATCCTTGTGCCCAGAATTTTTGGTTCTGTTGTTTTCCTTGTGAAGCTCCTGTCCCCTCCAGGTCTTACTATCTCCCCCTTCTTTCATAAAATTCCCTGCACTCTGCCCAAAGTTTGGTTATGAGTCTCAGCATCTGCTTGATACACTGCTGGGTAGAGTCTTTCAGAGGCCCTCTGTGGTAGGCTCCTGTCCTGTTTCCTGTTTTCTCCTTCTTCCAGTGTTCATCCCGTTTGTCTTTCTGAGTGAGAAATGATCATCTTACCTAGAGTCCTCCTTCTTGCTTAGCTTCTTTAGGTGTAGAGATTTTATTATGTTTATCCTATATTATATGTCTAATATTCACTTATAAGTGAGTATATACCATGTGTATCTTTTAGTTTCTGGGATACCTCACTCAGGATGATCTTTTCTAGTTCCCACCATTTGCTTGCAAATTTCATGATGTCCTTGTTTTTAATTGCTGAGTAGTATTCCATTGTGTAACTGTACCACAATTTCTGTATCCATTCCTCCATTGAGGGACATCTGGGTTGTTTCTAGGTTCTGGCTATTACGAAATAAAACTGCTATGAACATGGTTGAGCAAATGTCCTTGTGTACTTGTGCATATTTTGGATATATGCCTAGGAGTGGTATAGCTGGATCTTGAAGAAGTGCTATTCTTAATTGTCTGAGAAAGTGCCAGATTGATTTCCAAAGTGGTTGTGCAAGTTTACATTCCCATCAGCAATGGAGAAGGGTTCCCCTTCTCCACATCCTCTCCAGCATGCATTGTCTCTTGAGTTTTTGATCTTAGCCATTCTGATGGGTGTAAGGTGAAATATCAGGGTTGTTTTGATTTGCATTTCCCTGATGGCTAAGGATGGTGAGCATTTCTTTAAGTGTTTCTCTGCCATTGTATATTCCTCTACAGAGAATTCTCTGTTTACCTCTGTACTCCATTTTTTAAATTGGAGTACTTGATTTGTTGCTTTTTAACCTGTCAATTCTTTAGATATTCTGGATATTAGACCTCTGTCAGATATAGGGTTGGTGAATATCATTTCACAACCTGTAGGCTGTTGTTTTGTTCTGATGACAGTGTTCTTTGCTTTACAGAACGTTTTCAGTTTTGTGAGGCCCCGTTTATTGATTGTTGATCTTAGAGCCTGTGCTGTTGGTGTTCTGTTCAGGAAGTTGTCTCCTATGCCAGTGAGTTCTATGCTCTTCCCCACTCTTTGTTCTAACCAATTTAGTGTATCCGGTTTTATGTTGAGATCTTTGATCCACTTGGACTTTAGTTTTGTGCAGGGTGATAAGTATGGATCTATTTGCATTTTTCTACATGTAGACATCCATTTAGACTAACATTATTAATAAAATACTTGCAAACTGAATCCAAGAACATATAGAAGATATCATCCACCATGACCAAGTAGGCTTTATCACAAGCATGCAGGGGTGGTTCAATATACAGAAATCCATCAATGTAATCCACCATATAAACAAACTGAAGGAGAAAACCCACATGATCACCTCCTTAGATGCTAAAAAAGCATTTGACAAAATCCAACACCCATTCATGTTTAAAGTCTTAGAGAGATCAGGGATACAAGGCACATACTAAACATAGTAAAGGCACTATACAGCCTATAGCCAACATCAAACTAAACATAGAGAAACTTAAACCAATCCTACTGAAATCAAGAACAAGGCAAGGCTGCCCACTTTCTCGGCATCTCTTCAACATAGTACTTGAAGTCCTAGCTAGAGCAATACAACTAAAGGAGATCAAATGGATACAAATTGGAAAGGAAGAAGTCAAAGTATCACTATTTGCAGATTATATGATAGTATACATGAGTGACCCCAAAAACTCAACCAGAGAACTCCTTCAGCTGATAAACACCTTCAGCAAAGTGGCTGGATACAAAACTAATTAAAAAAAAATCAGAAGCCCTCCTGTATACCCAAGATAAAAGGGCCAAGAAAGAAATTGGGGAAACAACACCCTTCACAAATTGCTACTAATAACATAAAGTACCTTGGGGTGACACTAACCAAGCAAGTGAAAGACCTGTTTGAAAAAAACTTCAAGTCTCTGAAGAAAGAAATTGAAGAAGATATCAGAAGATGGAAAGATCTCCTGTGCTCATGAATCAGTAGGATTAACATAGTGAAAATGGCCATCCAGCCAAAAGCAATCTAGAGATTCAATGCAATCCCTGTCAAAATACCAACACAATTCGTTACAGATCTTGAAAGAAAAATTCTCAACTTCATATGGAAAAACAAAACAAAACAAAACAAAAAAAAGAATTTTCAAAATGATCCCTACAACAAGAAATCACCTGAAGGTATCTCCATCCCTGATCTCAAGCTGTACTACAGAGCAATAGTAATAAAAACCACATGGTACTGGCATAGAAACAATGGTGAATCAATGGAATAAAATAGAAGATCCAGAAATAAACCCAACACATATGGATACTTGATTTTTGACAAAGAAGCCAAAATGATACAATGGACAAAAGACAGCATCTTCAGCAAATGGTGCTGGTCTAACTGGATGTAATTGTACTTTTAATATGTATTTACATAGAAGTCTAAGGTATTGTAGGGAAAGGTAAAGTTTTGTTGTTCCGTGTTCTTTGTTCTGTGTTCTTATGTTACCTCTCTGTGCCTTTCTCCTCTCCCCTTGCTTTTTCCCTCACAAGGGCCTTTGTGATTATATTATACCCACTACTACCACTCTGGCCAATTACCCTTCATTTACTCACATTTGGAAAATGTACTTTTGCCATGCTTTTTATGGTTTTGATCAGTTAGAACATAGGTATCCTTTGGTGATTGTGGCACAGGCATGTCTCTGCAAACTGCAGTGGTTTTTGTTTGTATTTAGTTTGTTTTAGTTTCATTGATTTTTTTTTTATGACTCTGAAGGTTGACTTCTATTCATGTACTGTCTGCTCTCTTACCCTTTCCCTATGTGTTTAGTTAGAGAGTTTGCTAATTTACTGTCTAACAGACAATGGAATAACATGAAACATTCCTGTCTGTGTTGCTGAGATCAGAAATTATTGATCTGTTTCCATCTTCATTGACCCATTTCTTCCTGCAGGATCCAATTTGCTACTAAGGTTTACCATAAAATAATTTCATTTTTTTCCTTTTTGGATCATGGTTTCTTATTTGTCAAGATCCATTGATTATCTACTTAGTAGATGATTTGTCAACTACAATCTAAATTACGTTTTATTGTTAGTACATACTGTTTTAACATTACTTTTTTCAGCTCTTCCTTTACAAGATACAAAACGTGTCTAATATAAATGACGAATACTAACAGTTGAGAGATAAAAATATCAGTAGAATGTGTTCCTTTCCAGGCTTATACAAATCTTCCTTATCTCATTTTTCAGGATATATTGTTAATCCTGTTACTATTTTAACTTTTAGGATGTTACAGATTTTAAAGTAATGATTGTTTCTTTAAGTAGCTCTAAAGCATAGACATTTTTCTCTAAATTGTGCCATAGTACCTCAGGTTAATGTCCTTCTAAAGAATGTGAAATCAATTCAGCATTTTTCTTCCTTTTTTTTTTCTTCTTTGTGCTCTTGTGACCTTGTGTTAGTCGTGGTTAGACTCTATGTCCACTAAGCAGAGATGAAAAAAGAACATACATACAACTACTCTCAGTGAGAAAGGATACTTAGATTTTTTAGAGTCCTTATATTTTCACTAAAAAGAAATTTGTAAACATATTATAAGTAAAAGTTTTAGTGATGTTAGATTTCTTATGCAGTTACTAGAAGGAGAGATTTCAGATAAATTTTCTTCCTTTCTTAAGTTGCCCCACTTTATTTGGACAGTGAATGAACATTAATTCCACGGCAATTAGGAAGAAGGAAGAAGGGATGATTTTAGGTGGGGTGAGGTTGGATTTGAGAACATGATATTATTGAATGATAGGTACAACCTAGAATCATAAAATACTAGTGTGAAAGAGATCGTAGCAATAAATCCAAATCAGTCACACCTGAGGAAATGGAAGTAGGATTAGTTTCTTTATAAGTATTTAATTATACGGATACTCATTGGGGAAGAACTGCTGCTACTTTTGCTGTTTAGACTTCCTACACCATCTAGTGCAGTGGGACTTTTTAGCATGCTTGTGTTGAGTTTAATTTTGATGAAATGGGGGAAAAACTTAATGATGTAGCTCTATGGAAAGAGAACAGTTGCAAAAGTTTGTGTGTAACATTGTGAACCAACTGATCACGGTGCCACTACTAGCTAGGTAGAATTGCTTCCTTTTTTTGAGGAGCATGCTGTGTCAGGGAGGGAAGGGGCCCATGTGATAGTTTCATTGAGGCTATTGAAGTACAGAAGGTTAATTAGAGGATGTTAGGAGAACTGAAAAGAAGACAGCCTGTAGATTAACTGCTCATCAATCATCAGGTGCACAAAGTCCCTGCCAATGTTGGTGTTAGAAAGAGAACAGTGGTATTAGTCCTAAGGAGCCAGGGCACAAGAGAAGCGATGGAACTTTGGAGACATGGCAGTCTGAGAGGGCTTTTGGTTGGCTTTGCCATGAGCCAGGATTCTGAAAGGGGGTTACTTACTGCATGAGAAGTGGGCCTGCCAATGCAGCTGTCTGTGTAAGTCAGAGAGCTAGAGGCCTGGGAATGGAGGCACAGAGGAGGGTGAGCTGCTGCTGGAGAGGCTTCTAGAAGAAGAGAGAGATGTAAGTTTCCATTACTGTGGCAACATCTCTGGGATAACTGGCTTCTACGGAAGATTTGTTTTGGCTTACAAGTTCAGTGGTCATGTGGACCTATGGAAGGCAGTATATCATGGTAGGACTTGTCATATAAAAAGCAAACTAAGCAGAGGATAGCTAAGGCCCTGAAAACCCCTTGGAAGACATGACACCAGTGACCCAGCTTATTTACACAAGGCTCCACTTCTTAGTGGTTCTACCATCTCCCAATAATGCCATATGCTGGCGACCAAACCTTTAACACATCTGCCTTCAGAGGACACTCAAGATCCAAACTGCAGTGCTAAGTGTGATGGGACAGATCTGTCATCCCAGTACTCAAAGGGCTGAAGCAGGAGGATTAAGGGTTCAAAGTTAGAATTAGTTGCAGAGTAACATCTTCTGATAAAAAGAAACAGTAACATCACCAACAACAGCAACAATCCCAACCAGTAGAAGATGGGATACTGTGCTTTCTCTTTCAGTCTGGAAATTTTTTTTTATCTTTTTATTTAACTTTTATTAATTACACTTTATTCATTTTGTATCCCCCCATAAGCCCCTCCCTCCTCCTCTCCTGGTCCCATCCCCCTCCTTTCTGCATGCATGCCCCTCCCCATGTCCACTGATTGGGGAGGTCCTCCTCTCCTTATTTCTGATCTTAGTCTATCAGTTCTCATCTTGTGTGTGATATGGAGTATTATAGTGATTACATTTTTCTTTTTTGTGATTATATTTTTCTGTCTGTACTGACAACTATTCCTAATACCCTTGGCTAAATTATTCATCACTTTCTTAATAAATTATATTGTCAAATCCATAAGGCCATGACCTTAGAAAGATGAATGTAGTTTTGTTTTTTTTTTTTTTGAAAATTTCTATTCATCATTTGCTGGTATGCAAACATCAGTATTTTAATGCCATGTTTTTTTAAAAAGTATTTTGATTCTTTGTCTAATAAGAAGAGCAAAATTTTCTGTGTTCTTTTTTTTTCTTCTTTCACACTATTCTAATTATATTTGGGCCTTTGTTTTTCTAAATTAGTTAGAGTTGATTTCATAAATGTAACAGGGTTAGATTTAGGTCTTTAAGCATATAGAATGTCTTAACTTGAATAACTCACTTTTGCTAATTTACTTTTATCACTTTATTTACTAAAACACATTTGAAATAATTGGAAGGGGTTTCAGATAGAAAGAAAACTCTTGTCCAAGTTTTAAAATTAACTAAGGATAGACAATGCAATTTAAGGGTAGGTAAATGCAATTTAGAAATTGGTAAAGTATGTGCTTTGCTGTCTTTATCTGTTTTTATTATGCCAAATCCAATTACTTAATGGGAATAAACATCATAAAGGAAAAGTTTTGAATTAGTAAATCTTGGATGAGGTCTGTCAAGGTGGCTCAACAGATAAAGGCACATGCCACCAAGCCAAACAATTCAACTCCTGGGACCTTCATGATGGAAGGAAAAATCTACTCCTGCAAGTTGTCCTCTGACTTCTACATGCACTGAATAGCATTCAGCCCCCACATGAAAAATACATTTGTGTGTATCCATCTTTTTCCTGGCTGTGTTTAGATTTGTACAGTGTAAAATGGAAAATGCTTATCTCTGGGAATATATGGTACAGTTTCTTAGAAGCTTTGCATATTTAATTTATTTGTATCTTGATTTCTTCAAGTTCTTGTTGGCTAATGAGTTTTACCAATACTACTAAACGCTGTTGGTTATCTGCAGTGGATTTGGGCTTGGCTTTCTGAAGTATTCGTCACTGACGCTTGGTTCCTCTTTGGCTTGTTTGGACAGGCTGCTCTGCAAGTCGGGGGTCACGGAGAAAGGCTGCACCAGTGTCGGGAAGTGATGCTTCTGACTTACAAGTCCATCCCCATGCAAGTGGATGGGGAGCCATGTAGGTTGGCACCTGCTATGATTCGGATCTCCTTGAGGAATCAGGCCAACATGGTACAGAAGAGCAAGCGGAGAACCTCCATGCCTTTGCTCAATGAGTGAGTCTGTGCTTGCCTTCCTGGGTGACCTGGAGACACTGGAAAGCAGACAGCAAAGCATGTGCATGGTCTGGGGACCTCACTGTGTAAAAAGGGGAGACAAATCAAGAAAGCACCATAGGCCCTAGGTTGTTCTCATGGCAACACATGCACTCTTATCTTGTCTATTTTATAGTTATTTGACTTTTTTTGGTAAATTTTGCTATATGTAAAATAGATGCTTCTCCTTTGTTCAGGTGAGCTGGTTTTAATATTTAGTTTGGTTTATGGAGGGCTGTTACAAGCCACTTTTACATTGCATTTCTTACTGGATGTCACTGAGTGGTCCCTTTCCACACTTCCAACTGGGGCCCCATGTCCTCTGATCCATCAACTCAGTTCTGCCTTCCAAGGCAGCATCTACGATTCATACTTAATTCAACTCATTATTTCTACTTTGAAACACCATGTATTCCTTTCTTCCTACTTTTTTTTTAGGTGTTTTAATAAACTGATTCAAGGTAAGGCAATTAGGAATAAGTAACACAGAACATACGTTCATTTTCTAGTGTACTTTCCTCAAATTGGTGACTTAATTGTCGGCTTGGGATTGGAGAAATAGCTGGAGGGAGAAGAGAATTTGGGTCATCTTTTTGAGTATCTTCTAGGTATCATGTCACTATGTGTAAGGTCATTTCCAAGCTTAGTCTTGGCTCATTCTCTGTCACAGTGAGGGGCCCCAAAGGTGCACCTCCTATTTGCTGTCTGTGTTGCATGGTTACCTTTTATACTGAATGGCTGGCTTTCTGGAGATGCCTGCAAGGAAGGGGCATGCTTTGCCATGTGTTCCTGAAGTCAAGGTGAGAATCTGCACAAATTCCCAGAATATCTGATGACGCAGGTGCCATCGCTCCTGTCACCTCTCTCTGTGGCAGCATATGCTCAGGAAGAGCACCAGACAGCGCTCTCCAGGCACTTCAGCTTTTGGCATCCGCTTCTAAGTTTGAGGCTTGTGTGAGAAGTCCGCTTCCTCTGTTCTTGGAGTCTGAACTTCCTGGAACATTGTCCTGGTTGTTTCCTAGAACTTCCGTTTACTCCATTTACTCTGAGTTGGTAGTTCTTGCTTTATTTACATTTTGCAGCTGGCAAATCTCTTGGCGCATTGCTGATGCTTTCTGTCCTTGCTGCCTTTTCCTTCTTATAGGTTGAAGACATGATTGTTGAGTTTATATGTTAAAAAATATGATATGTCAACAGTTGTACATGGTTTTCCATATTTATTCCATGGCATACTGGTTTGGAAAAGAAACAAGAAATAATGAATGGAAAGCTACATCTGAATCTGTACAGTGGCCAATATACCTAAGTCACTTGTAGATCATCTGTGGAAAAGCTCAATGAGTTTACTGTCACGAGTGAAGAATAAGGTCTCATGACCTTTTCAGATGGAAAACTTTTCAAGTGTTCAGTTTCAAAAACTTTTATGTTGTTATCAAGAAAGGATTTGTCTTCTCTAAGTAATCCTGTTGGATTTGTTTAGCTTCCTTTACATGCAAAATAAATGCACATAGTTTTGTTTTGTTTTTTCCTCATTGCATGTGTGACATATGCCATTTCTTGCATGTAATTGCACAGGTGTCTAAGAGCAGCCTCATCTAAAAATATGCTGACACTCCCTAGCGGGCAGTGTTCCCATCATAACAGCTCCATGTCACACAGAAGATCCATTTGCAATGGGAGTCATAGCACACTATTCATTTTTCAGAAAATAATTAAAATTTGAAAAATAAGAAATAATTTAATCACTATATACAATTGTTATTCAACACTATATTTAAAGGAAATCAGTACTGACAGTGCATTTTCAAAGAAAAATAAATAAATCTGATTACCATGTCACACTTGTTCACTAAGCCTGGCTTTCTCTCTCCTTAATCTTTTTCCATATCTGTAGTTAGATTCTGTCTATTTCATTATAAAACATTTCTTTCTCTCTTTCTTTTTTTTTTAGATCCAACTTCTTCCTCTGTATTTCCAAGTAGAGTTTCAAGTTTAAAGTCAATCTTCATTTCAAGGCTTCTTTTTAACCTCCTGTTTCTTTGAACTTCTTTCTCTCTTGTCCATCATTGTGTGGTGGAAGAGATATTTGAAAGTCATGTTACTTCTTCACTTCTCTGCCTCCCTTTTTTTCCTTCTTTTCTTTCTTCTTCCTTCCTATTTCCCTATATTACTTTTTCCCTTCTTTCCTTTCTTCTTCCTTCCCTCCTTCCTTTCTTTATTATAAACTAAAATTTTTGCTTAATTTCCCTGTATTTTTTTCTTACTAGAAGGGGAAGACCACCAGTTTATGGTTTCATAAAATTTTTATAGCAAATGCCCAGTCCTTTGTGTGTGTACATGTGTATACATGTGTGTGTATTGCAACTATGTGTGTTTATGTGTGCATGTGTGTGAGTTTGTGTTCTTAATGAAGGTATTGTAGCTGCTTGGTTCATCTAAGGAACTGGGATCCTCTCATTCATGTTACAGGGAAGACTTGCTATTTTAGTGCTGCAGTTCTCTGAATAGCCATGTTTCCCCTTGAATGCTGGTGTCTCACACATCTGCTTTTTCTTTGGGATGTTGAATCTCAGATCTGTGACTTCAGTCTTGGCTCTTTTCCAAAACTAAAGACTATTCCTAAATCAATGTAATTGATAGTTTTTCCTTAATGAGGTTTTGTGGCAACTCATATAACGAATATACTAAGATACTAGTGTCTAAAATCCAGACCCTTAACTCTGCAGAGTGTGCATTGCCTCCTTCTCATCCGCACAAGTCTGTTCCTCACCCATGTGCTCACTTGTCATTCCATTTCACTCCCCTCCATTTTCCTACATCTCGCTGGCTAGCTAGCGCTTTCCTTCAAACCCGTCTTCAGTTTGTCACAGTCGTCAATGCACACTGTCTCTTCTGCTCACTAGAAAAATGCTAGTGTGTGCTCACAACTGATTCACTCTCAGCTTATCCTGCCATCCCTCTTTAGAAAAATGGCTTTCCTACTCCATCAGTTGGGATGGTCTTTCTAAAAGTGGAAAGTTTGTGTTCTTTCTTGTCACAGTTGTTTTTGGTCCTTTCCCCCTTCATCCTGATCTCCTTCATCCCAGGTAACTACCATTGTGATTCTTTGGCCCCTAGTTTTTCTGCTCACTGTGACCTCCCTTTCTCTTTTCATCTGCCAGCCTGGCTCACAGTTCGAAACCCAACTCAGGTACCACTTTCACCAAGTACCATCCTCTAGGTAATTCTGGAAGTTAGTTGTACCTCTCAGTGCTGTTTCCATCGCATCATCGCCAACACAGTGTGTGCATCATTTGCTTGCTGGTCTCTCTGCTCTGTTCTGTGGGAGGCCCTAGGCTTTTCCTCTGAGGATGCCCAGAACCTGTCATCATCTCTGAGACATGATCGCATATTGAATCCGTGACTCACAAGTAAACCTCATTACACTTCTATTTTCTGCTACACTTCTTGGAAACTATTAACAAAATAACAGCTATGTTAAATCTCATGGATATAGAGGTACTATAGAATGTCTTGAGGATGTTTTGTTACAAGTATAGGACAAATATTGAATCATTTAGATACAATTACATGAATAATTAGAAGGGATGTCCATGAGCAGTAATTAAACAGTAGGCCTTCATGATGCCATTCTGTCCACATTTATTATGAAAGGTAAAATACTTATCAGAAAATAATAACAAATTTTATTAGTATATACAAAATAAAATGGGTTCGCTAACTCCATATTGGCAAGAGACCATACTTTAGTTTATTCTAGCACATGAATCTACACAGAATATGAAACCCAATAAATATTTCCCCACAAAATGTTATAAAGATTTTTGTCTAGGTTTTTACTAATATCATAGCAATATGGCAGCTAGATGCATTTCATTATTTTCTATATTGTGAAGCACCATTGAAGGTGATCAGAAGCTTAAATTAACTGTTGTGAAGGAGAGATCTTCAGCTGGTTTCCTTAACTTCTTTAGTAACTGTGAAGGATGGTTATTTTGTGTAAAGGCAGAAGTTCTGGTTAGCTAACTTAGAACTGGGTACCTGGGTTCCACCATCCTGGGCTACTGGGGGTGCATTATTGCTTTTAATAGAGAGTTTTTGAAGATAAAGTGGACAGACCACTGGGGTAAACTCATGGGTGACCTTCTGTGAGAATGTATGTGCCCAGAAGACAGAGAATCTGGGGAGCTGTCACTCTGCACTTAGAGAAGCTTAAATGAAAGAGGAAAAGAGAATGGTGGTACAGAAGTGAGAGTAAGTTTGGAGGTTCAGCTTGTTAAATTGAGCAATGTCTATTTTCTATTTTCTAGTAGCACTTACGGACTCTCTGTCACAAAAGAATGAAGGGGAGATGTTTATGGTTTTACTTTTGTACCTAGAATATGGGTGAACTTAAGGAATCTGAGGGATAAAAATGGATTTTTTTATAGATACTATTTATAATTTTGAGCTTTATATATTATTCCAGAATTCTTGAATTTTTCAGAACTCTTGATTTTGTTGTTGCTGTAGATTTAAGGTTTTCTTTTTTTTTTTTTAATGGAATTTTTAAAACTACCCTTGTGGTTCTCAGAAAGCCTTTTCTGTTCTGCTGAATGAAGCTCAAGGTTGATGAATGCTTATTTTCAAGATGGCTCTCTGATAGGACCTCAGAGACAAGGTGCAAGGATGAAACTGGCTCACCTCCTCACAAAGGAGTCGGTCGGTGTGCTGGTTTCCCACTCTGATATGGAAGCCTGTGCCTCCACCCTTGGGTTGTACTGACTGTACTGGAGCAAAGGTGCCATTGACAATGCCTCCTGTGCCCACATCCCACTCTCCTGCCTTGGCCCTGCACTCCAGTATGTGGCTTGCCTGGAACTAGCTGCTTCCATGTGTCCTGTTGGCTTCATTGCTATCACCGGCTTCTCTGGATTATTTCCATTGCTGGCTTGATTTCCTTTTTTTTTTTTTTTCTTTCATCACTGTTGGTGATGCGCTCATTTAATTTCTGCTTAAACTTTGTGTGTCTCTCTTTTTCTCCCTGGCTTGTTCCTTGTTTGTCCACGCTGTCCTGCTGATTCTGTCTTCGCTGCTCATTCCCTGCTGCCTCTAGCATCCATCAGGTGCAAGCTGCGGACCTGCGGCGAGTGTCTGCTCCCCCCGGCTCCTTCACCATGTGAGTACAGTGCCATTCTGTTTTGACCCTCCGTCCCCAGCCTCTCCTCAGGGGTAGATCACCTGCATCCTCCTTTTTCTCCACAGGTCTGCTGCTCATATAAGGGAGCCACCTAATCAGAGATGTTCTCATACCCTGTTCTTCTCGTGAAATGGAGAGCTTTGTGCTGTGTGTGTCTCCACCCACTATGCATTTGTACACTCATATTTTTATGAACTATTGCAGGGCTAGTGGATTGGTGTAACAATCTGCACTAAGCATCATTGTTTTTCAGAGTATGATAGGACAGTTATATCAATACCATTACAAATATATTTGAGGAAGTGCTTTTGTTCTTAACATTGTGTGTGGAGTTCATTTTTGTGCCAAAGAGTCACGGCTGTTGTACAATAATCAATGACTCTGAGCTGTCATTGAGTTAGAAGAAATTTATTATAATGCATGTTTAGTGGTTTATGCTCAATGTCTCCAGAGTATTTTAATTTTCTGGTGAAATGAAAGTATGATTTTTAGAATTTTCTTCAGCATTTGCTGAACACTCACATGTCTCTTTCTTTGCTCCGTATAATATATATTACCTGCTATTTATTAGCTTTCAAGTGGTGTGCTAGGTGCTTTGCATCTTTACAGAATCCTCAGGGTGATACTGTGCATGCGCACTAGTGCTTTCTCTTCTCTACACAAGGTCATAGACTAGCAAGTCAGACTGAGATTCCAACTCAGGCAACCAGGCTCCTGAACTCATGTTGCCTTCCATCTGTCTAGACTCACTGCGTTTCTCAGGGCCCAGCAGTGTGATCACCTTTTCATATAATTCTTCCTTGATTCTTGCTTTTGAAGTCAACCACACCTCACTGGAGTTCACTGGTGATGAATATGTTAAAGCTTTTAAAGTTTGATTTGGTTTTCATTGTCTGAACTCTTTACTTGTGTGTATTCCCAGTCCAGACTTGGCCTACTTGAGGTGACTGGCAATATATCCTTATGAATCTGTATTCCAGACCTAGTCACAGACCATTATGAGACCAAGCCATAGTTAGTAGTGGGGATAATGAGTAAAAAATATGTGTGCATGAGGAACTGTGCAAAATGTGAAATCTAGTGGTATCCCAAAGTACTTCCTAAGTTTAGTTATTCAATCTTGTTTTTGGCTTGTAGATCCCATTTATTACAAATAGTATATTAGCTGAGGAATGTTTCTTTTTTCCCCTGGTTCAGTGGCAGGCATAGTTTTATGCTGCAGATCTAGTGATCAACGCAATCACCTAGTGCCTGCACGGAGTATGAGGTTTATAACTGAACAGTCAAAACCCAACTTAGTAATGGTATCTCATTCCCAGTTGTCTGAGGATTATGGGCTGAACTTCTCCACCCTCTAGGCTCCTCAGTAAACTTGTCTTCAATGACTGGCTGTCAGTTTCAGTGGCTCCACAGACTGAGAGCAAAGTAAGGAGAATGTCAGCAACCGAAGTGGATGTGATAGTGGTTGAGTTCCTATCCCTAGAAGGACTTTTTTGACATTGCAACCATGCATCTTAAGTGGGGGCCGTTTATATTGTATTTCTGGAGTGGGTGTGCTATAGTTAGGTACTTCCATAGAGTATAGCAGGCAGGAGGTGTGACTATTTGAAACCTGTAGGGATGATTTGAAAATATTCCATGTCTGTGTCATAGTGTTACAGTGCAGGGATAGTATATCTCTGAGTGACTGATGGAAGCATCTGTATAATAAATATATATGTGAATATATAATAAAATATCTAATCTAATATAAATGTAATATATAATAATATAGCACAGCTGGGTGGAATATAAAAGCCAGGTGTTAGGGCAAGGCCACAGAGAGAAGTCCAAGCACAGCAGTGCATTCTGTGCCTTTAAATCACAAACAGTGGTGGCTTAGCCTTTGGAACCCATGCTGCCTTTTGAGAGGCCCAGGCATGCTTAGCTCATTAACATTGCTTTGCACTCTCCACCGACCATCTAGACCTGGCAGCCGGAGCTGAGATGGTCTGGTTTTCTCTGTCTCTCAGAACCGTTTTAAGTAAATCCTCTTTGGATCTTTGGAGGGGCCTCTCTATTGCTCTTAACGCTAATGCTGCCACCTTGAATCAGTCTGAAGTACCCTTTTCTGGAAAACATCCTTTGCTCTAGTTTTTTTGGTGACTTTTTTGAGGAAATCAAGAATACAAGTGATGAAACAAAGGTGAGAGATAGATTGTTAAGAGTCGTGATCAAATATTAAATTCCAACCACATATAACATCTCAGCATTATGGAATAGTTTTAATATTTATGTTTATTACTTCTAAATTGTGTGTGTGTGTAGGGAGAGGTTTTGCACATGAATTCAGGTGCCCATGGAGTCCAGAAAAGGCTGATTGTATCTGCCGAGGGTGGAGTTACAGGTGGCTATAAGCTACCCCGATGTGAGTGCTAGGAACAGAACTCCTGTCCTCTACAAAAGCAGTAGTGCTCTTAACCACTGAGCCATCTCTACAGCCCTTAGCATTATATAATATTTTGGTCCTTTATGGCCACATATGAACTGGTGGATTTTAAACAAAAGTGTTTAATGCCCCATTCACTAAATTAGACAACACTGAGTCAAGAACATTTACATGTATATTCTAACAATTTAGCTTTAAAAATTAATAACCTGTATGTGATTAATTGTCTTAAAAGGGCACATGCAGACTGCATTTCTTAAATTATGGATAATAGTGTTAAACCCATCAGTCAGTTGCTCCAATTTAGCATCTGCTAAAAAGCATATGAAACCTCAAAATGAGGCTTTCTAGAATCCCTTCACCCATTAGTAGCCACATTTCCTTCTTGCTCTTCCGGCATAAAAATGAAATAATGTGATCCATTTACATTTGACTTATTATTTTCATCTTTCATCACTGCTTACTTTAGACACCAGATACCCTGGGCTATTAAAGACATTGAGATCAGAAAGCTCCATTTCTTCCCTGGGGAAATGAACACCCCAGAAACAGACCTAATTGAGTTGACTACAATGAAATTACAATACAGCATGACTAGACTCCAAGTAGAGAGATTTGAGTTCTACTTCTAAGTTGGCAACTTCTTACTGAGTATTTGTCACAAATGATTGTGTTTTATCAATATTTGAAATGAGTGTGCAGCAGTGTTATTAATTCTAATGCAGTCGCATGAGTCTTAAAGCACCGTCACCAGGGCAAGATTACGTCATTAATTTTCCTCTGCAATACCGTCCTGTAACTCATCCCACTGTTACCACTTATCTCATCACCCAATATCTAACAGCCACTGATCACCATAGATTTGTGGCTTTGAGAATTCCACAAACATGGAATCAAACAATATGTAATCCATTTCAGCTGTTATTATTATTATTTTTTTGGCTGAACATAACATCTTTGAGGTTTATCCAAGTTTTTGCATAAATTAGTCATTTGTTGGTTTTTATTTTTGAGCTGCATTCCACTCTGTGGCTATTTCCATTCACCCACTGAAAGATAGCTGGGTTATAGCCAGTCTAAAATGATTGATAAGATGACTCAAACCATTAAGGAGCAGATTTTGTATACACAAAATTCTTCATTATTCCAGGTTAAATGTCTAGAAATGAGGATGTTGGATCCACAAGGCAAGTACATTTGGTTTTCTTAATAGGAGTGCAAATGAAAAACTGTTTTCAGAGTGGTATTGTCATTTTGTCTTTCTATCAGTGGTGTTTGATAGTTCTCATCGCATCCTATTGTTTCTGGTCTTCAACAGTGCCTTCAGTTTTAACTAGTAATCTCTGTAGTGGGTGTGTGGTTTTGTCACATGATGGTTTTGTTTGTGTTCCCAAGTGACTAAGTGACTGAATATCTTTTAGCATTCTAATTTTCTTTGTAAATGTTCAAGTCATTTGGTTGTTGTTGGCTGGTTGATTGATTTCAGAGTGGGTCTCATATCCTGGGCTAGCCTCCAACTTACTACACAGCCAAGGATGACCTTGAAATCCTGGTGCTCCTGCCTCTCCCTCTTGAGGGATGGGATTACAGTGGAGTACCACCTGATGGAGTATATTTGATGCTTGGAGGGAACCCAAGTCTATTAAGCAAGTATTCTATGAACTTAGCTATGTCCATAGCTCTTTGGTTACTTTTTAGTTGACTGTTTGTTTTCTGCATATTGAATTTACTTTGGTGCTTATTTTCAATCCCAGGCCTTTCAAATATTCTCTCTGTGTATGCCTCTTGTATTTTCAGTCTTATAATACTCCTTTGCACAACAAAATTCCCTGTACAGCAAAAGGTTTTAGTGATCAGTTATTTTTAAGACAGTATTTTTATTTATTCTTTGAAAATTTCATACATGTATTCAATGTATCTTGATCATACCAACCACTCACTCCTCTCCTTCCCCTCTCAGCTCCCCCAGCAGTCTTGCTCTCAACTTCATGTACCACTACCTTTTCTCCCTTCTTTCCTTCCTTCCCTTTTCCCCCTTTCTCCCTTCTTCCTTCCTCCCTCCCTCCCTCCCTTCCTTCCTTTTTTCCTTCCTTCATTCAATCCTTTTTTTCTTCCTCTTTCCTTTCTTCTTTTCCCTTTTTCTTTCTTCTGTGTAGGCCATTGAGTCTAATTAGTGTTGTCCATACATGCATGGATATAGGACCATGCACTGGGATATGAACAACCTTATAGTAACCATACCCCAAAGAAAAAATACTCTCTCTCCACCAGTAACCATTAATTGCCAATAACTCCTTAGCAAGGAGTAGGACCTCAGAAACCCCTCTACCATCTATGCTGAAATTTTAAATGGCGTAATCTTGTACAGGTCTTGGGGAGGTAATCATAGCTACTGTGAGTTCGTTCATGTGTACAATAGCTATGTACTCTCCACAGAAATTTTTTTTTCAGTATTCCACCCTGTCCTTTGGCTCTTATATCCTTTCTACCTCTTCTTCTGTGGTTTTCCTTGAGCCTTGGATGGGGTGCAGGGAGTTAATACAGATGTACCATCCACTGCTTGCTTGTGTCTTAAAACGTCTTAATGGTATTTTGACTGGAATTATAATGAATCTGTAGGCCAATATAGAAATTATTAGGGCTTTGTTTTGTTTTTTCTTTGTTTGTTTTGCTATACTGAGCCTTGTAATGAATGCTTTTTTTTTAAATTTTGTCTATCATTATAGTAGTTTTAAACATACAGATTTGTGCATGTTTTAATGGATTTGTACTTAGTTACCTCATTTTCATACCTATTTTTAATGATATTTTTGGACATTTTAAAAGTGGTATTTTCAATTTCTCATGATAGTCTATAAAAAAACATGGATTCATATGCACTTAGATCCTTAGATCCAGTTTAAGAACTTTTTTTAGTTTGAAATTGGTAGCATCTTCCATTCTATCAATTGGAATAGCTTGGCTTATTTTATTCCAATCTGTATGCCTGTATTTCTTTTACATTGTTCTATCAGCTAGGGTTTCTAGTATGATGCTGAGTAAGAGTGATACCTCGCTTTGCTGTTGATTTTAGGAAGCCATTCTTTTTCACTGCTAGGGTAATTGTTAGCAATCCATTATTCATTTGTTTTGTGTGTGGGTTCTTGCTTGCACCACATGCATTTCTGGTACAAGCTGAGACCAGAAGGGGGTTCCTATCCCCTGAAATTGGAATTACAGATGTTTGTGTCAGTTCTAGGACTCTAACCCAGATCCTCTGGAAAGCAACCAGTGCTCTGAACTGCTGAGCTATTGCTCCATGCTCAGCTGTGAAGTTCTTTTTTTGAAGGGTTATTTATCAAGATTTTTTTTTTCAAAAGATTCAATGGCATTTGTTTGTTAGAATTTGCCAGTGAGTGAAACCATTTGGGCATCAGGATTTTTCTTCCAACTTTTACATTATAGATCATGGGAGATGGTGGGAGAGTCTATAGTTAGGAACACATGGTGCTCTTCCAGATGACCTGGGTTCACAACTGCCTGTGGCTCCAATTCCAGAGGACCCAACATGCCTTTTGCCTCCCTGGGCACAAGGCATGCCCCCCCCCCCCCTGGTATGTGTACATGCATGCAGGCAAATAGTTGTACACAGAAAATAAAAGTAATAAATAACCCTTTGAGAAGTAATTGAAATTATGGTAAAAATCTCTAAGACTATTTGGGTTATTTATCTTTACGTTGATAAATTTTTTATAGTTGTTTGATATTTCTTTATATTGGCAATTACTATGTATGGAATTGTGAAAAAAATTATCTCTTTTCTTACTGTGGAGTTTGTAGTAATACTTGTCTTTTATTCATGATGTTTGTAATTCAATTTGTACCTTTTGATGCTTTTGTCAGTCTTGGCAGAGTTCTGTTTTATTCCCACCCCCACAAATTGTCTCTTGGTTATATTGGCTTTCCTGATTGTTTTTCTGTTTGAAATGTAGTTGAACTTTGCCCTTTGTTACTTCCTCCCTTCTGCTCATGTTTGGTTCATTTTGTTTCATCTTGTTCTGGTTCCCTTATGGAATTTAAGCATTTTTCTTTATTTGTTTTTTTTTTTTTTGTCGTTTTTTTCCATTTAGCAATTGACATGACAGAGTTCAAGCCACAGTTTCTGAGGGTCCTCAGGGTTGTAGCTGCAATGGTTACCTTGTTTTCACATGTTTCTTGGTGTCTTTCCATGTGTTCAATATGTCCATACCATGTCATCGTTATAGGACATGGGCAAGGTCTGTCCTTTGGCATTCACATAGATGCAGCCTAGAGAGAGACATTGCGTGCAGGGCAAAAAGCTTTACGAAGCTGCTTTTTAACTCCTTCGTCTTGGAAATCCTTCCTCTTTTAGTCCTTCAACCAGAAAACCCAAACTTCAGTTACTTACCAACGATGTGTGTCTCCTGCAGTGGTGTTTGTGACAGAAAGGGAAGGAGGAGCAATGAAGGTTGGTGCATGCCCTTTGGGCATGGAAGTTCCTGAGATCAGAAAGGAAGTCTTGTGTTTGATGTTAGTGATCTTAGCTATCTCAAGGCCTTTCTCACAGTGACTACCAGTGCAGTGAAATGGTTCAAATCTGAAGTGAGAGTGGATGAAGGGAAAAAATTAAAAAGAATTTTTTTTTTTTCTCAGCGAGTCACTGATCTGAGGTGTCCCGTTCTTAAACTCCAGCCAGAGCTCAGGCTTCCTCCCGGCACTTTCCCTGCCTCCAGCTGGCATCCACTCTCAAGACTGTATGCTGCTTGAGTCCAGTTATAGTGTGAGGGAGGGAGGCAGTGAGGTGTCACCAGCAGGAGTTGGCATTCTGGCCTTCCCCAATTTGTTGCTGGTTTTCACATTCCAAAGGTCTCTTATGGCTGTTTTATCGCTTTATTTAGTTATGAAGAAAGAATGGCGTAGAGCCTTCCTTCCATACAATCGCCTGGGTCCACCATATCCAGTTCACAGGTCCATTGTCTTGTGTCTTTCCTTATTGCCCAGTTCAGCTACTGAGCCCATGCCACAGCCCAAGGCAGCAGAGCTTCTCTGTGGCCATCAGGACATCCTAACTGCCACTGACATAAATGTAATACACCATCCCAAATTATATTTAGGCCAAAGTTATAATTTAGACAACAACGAGACCTTCCTGATGCTAACTGTGTGGATTTGTTTGCTGCCTCAGGGAAAGCAGAATTAGGAACAGGCCCACAAGGACAATGTAACTTGTCATATTTGACCACAGGCTGAATATGATTCAGCTTTGCAAAATTGATTTTGATGAATGAAGGCTTCTTGGTAAAGGAGAAAAGTAAATTGATTTTCTTTGCAAAAGTAAAGATTTTGACAGAGAGAAGGGAGATATTGTCACCATGCCATTTTTATGGTTCTGTTTTGGGTTGGATTTAAGAATTCCACAACTGAAAACCTGCATATGCAGAACTGAGAACCTTCAATATTTATGACTGAAGTAAACAGTCTCTGTGTGGTTTAATGTCTGCATGCCTCTGAAGGGGGAAGTAAATTGGTCTTTGCAACTCATTAGAAAAATCTGTAACTGTCTTCTTCAGCTGACCATGTCAAAGCTTTCCCAACATTTTGTTAAACCTGTGTAGTATATTATTAGATAGCATCTGCCTGTCTTGTTCATGTAATCCTGACCCTCTAATTATTAAATAGACTTGTAATTGGAAGATATACATTCTGCAGAACACTTTTCCTTTTTCTCATAAACTCTTTTACTTCAATAACAGTACCAGAAAGAAAGCAAATACCATTGAAAGATAACTACATGTATGTCTCTGTAATCTGTGTGGCTTGCCTCTAATGCAGAGAGATGGTCCCTCAGATGTGGTTTGGTTCCACAGATCAAGCTCTTGATGGAAAATGCACAAACTTTAATGAGAGCTTTGGGGTGAGTGGCACTTACAGGCCAGCTGAGTCTTCTAGAAAGAAGAGTCTGAGACAGAAAAATGTCCAGATTCAGATCTGTGGATTTTAAAATTTATATCATATTTTCTGGCTCCAAAAAAAAAAAAACCAGTTTGGAGGATACTAAAAGTTCTAGGCACCCCAAACATGTTTAGGTTATTTGTTCCCAACTGTTACTCTTATTATACCCTTGTACAATTGCCTCTGAACAGTAGGATTGTGGATACTTTTCCTTATGATTTTAGTGAGCCTATGTTACTTCTACAGAAGTAAAAAGAGCCAATCTTTTCTGTTTTAAAAGATCAGGTGAGAACTGCTCTGTTTATAGAACTGAAAGCAACTAGACTCCAGAGTCAGATAGTGAGACAGGTTAGTTTCACATTTTCAGGAAAGCAAATCTATTTGCTCTCTAAGCCTCTAACCCGAAGAATTTGCCACACTTTGCCCATTCCCAACTTTTCCTTCTCAAATTTCCTGATACTTTCACATTTTGTGTGTTATGTGACTAATCATTTCATTCTCCTGTCCACAGTTTCTTGATTATTCATCATGGCAGCACACAGTCATCCTTTCTTTTTTTCACTCTTCCTTGATAGTTCACATGACAGATACTAAATGGAAAATTATAAGGGAAAAAAGCACATAAGAATCACTCTGACTTTCTCTTGGGCTGCTTCCGAACCACTGCCTAAGCTGAAACTCAAATAACAGTATTCTTTGGTCTTTATATTATGAAGGTTTCCCCTTGAAAGCTTCTTCCCTGTGTCAAAATCATCCCTTTTAAGGTGTCATGACAGGAGGACAGGGTCAGCAAAGAGCACAGGTCTCCCTCTTAATTTGACACTGCTTTCCCACTGACAACATGTTTCTGATTTAAGCATGTGGATACCCCTGCCTTTGTCTGTACAACACAGGCCATGGATTAATCATTCTTTTCCATTTTGTGTTTAAGACAATTTTTAAAATACAGTTGATCCTTGGGATTTTCATCAGCCCTGAAGATTCTGTTATGGTAAATCCAAGGCATAACTCTAAATCTCATTAAAATTTGCCCCAAGGGGAGATGTCAACAAGACTGGTCATGAGATTGCAGGGTCATTTTGGTTCTGGGTATTGAGCAGGAGGCTAAGCTCTGTACTGCCTTGGGAAGCTTAGCTAAGGCCTTACCGAGCTGTCTGCAGGAACTCATGTGGGTGTTTACACCTGCTCAGAGAGGTGGTATATCCTTACATTGTGTTAATATATTATATTGTGACCAGCTTAGCACCCTAATAACTGCATTGGTTAACAATCATTATTACGCTTCTTTCATTGATGAGAAGACTGAGAACAAATGGTAGGAAGCTTGCTGTAAATCAATAAAGATAGGACTTAAACACAGGCCTACCTGCTTTGATAGTACTAAAGGCTGTCTTCTATAGTACTTAAGATAAACTCTATCATCAATACAAACTCTAGTTATTTCTTAATGTGTGTATGTATATGAGTTATATATATTAATCAAATTGTACCACGTATGCTTTTAAAGTAAAAAGCAGATGTGTGTTATTAAGAATTCAGTTTCACACATCTTAGATGTTTGACTTTTTTTTTTTTTTTTGAAGGTGAAGATTTCAAGTGATTATTATAAGGAAAGATTTAGAAATATACCCATGCTTCTAGATGCAGTAAGGGTCAGCATCAGGCTTTCCAGGAAGGGTCCTGCATACTTCCTTCTGCAGTGAGGCTCATACATAAGACTCACAGGGAAGAATCATGCTTCCATCTCCAGTGAGGGTTGGCTTCTATGTGCTCCTATTGCAGAGGTCAGTCACAGGGCTTAGCATCCGGTACGCTTATGTAAAGGCCCAATGCATTAAGGATTTCCTGGAGGCTGAAAATTATATCATACTGCTTTTAACATTTATATTTACAGTTGAATTATTCATGTCTATGTAGGTGGATGAACAGGCTTAGGACTCAGCACTTTTTATATAGTAAACGTTCACTTCAAGAGTAAGGTGAATAGTTGGGGCTGGTTTTGCTGGCTTGGGTTGTAGGGCATACGGGGCCATTGTTAAAGCCATCTTTGGGATAAGAGAGAGTTCTTGGAAAGGTTTTGGAATCATACATGAGCTAACTATATTTACTACACAGGGGGAAAGAGTTGAGGGTAATTTATGTATTTTTTTAGCAAATGTATTTCATATTTTTTGCATTCTTTACTTATTTGGAGGGTTATTGTGCACATGTGCAACCGCCCCAGTCGAAGGCGTTGTGGAAACTGATATTTTCTTTCACAGTGTGAGCTTGAGGAGCAGGGCCCAGGTGGTCAGGCTTGGCAGTAAGTGCCCTTACCCTCCTCTGAACCATCCCGTGGGCCCTAACAAATACAATTTTTAACTATTTAGCTAATATATACAAGAGCTTGGATTTGATTCTCCTGCACTGTATAAAAAAATGAAAACAAACATAAAACTCTGGCCTTACAAGAAAGAAAGATTCAGTAAACACAAAGTCATGGTTTCCGTTTTTCTGTATAGCTTGTCTTCTGTCAAAAGAAGTGGAAATTGGGGTCTGAATAGCCACAACAGGGATGTGTCAAGTTGGCAGGGATTTTGGGTTCATCTTGAAATTTAGGAAAGTGAAATATTTTATTTTGTCACTATGTGTATGTGGTTTGTGTCTGTATGTCACTGTAAATAAACATATTTGTTAATTCTTGACTGTGGGATTAAACCAAACAAGCAGGCCTCATTGCATTTGGGTTGACAGCTGTATGATTTGCTTGGGCTTTCTTAACAAAGCACTAAGAGTGAGCAGCCAAAGCTGAATTATGTTTTCTCATAGTTCAGGAGGCTGGGCACCAAGTCAAGGTGAGGCCAGGGTTGGCTTCTGAACCATGTCTAGACTGGAAATGGCGTCTCCTCCATGTGTTTTCATAGGGGTTTTTTTTTTTTTTTTTTTTTTTTTGCATATTCTACTAGAGTCCTTCTTCCAATAAAGAAAATGATCTGATGTGCTGGCTTCCAAAATGATGATTTTATTTTTACTAAATTTCATCATAAAATACCAATTCTCTGCATATTCAAAGTCATATTCTGAGAGACTATGGATGGCTTTATGTATCAGTTGGGGGTGTGAGGCCACAACTTGGCTTTTAGCAGCATCATACTAAGTACACTGGTCTTAGATTTTAGCTTTTTTTTTTTCTCTCTTTCTCCCACTGTGTGTGTGTCACTAGCAGGTTGAAGACTGAGCCTTATGCCCAGTACTTTCACTCATTTTTAATTCCTGAAAATAATTTTTATTAAAAGGTATAAAGGGAATGAAGGAAATTGCCCTTTTATGTAAGCAGATTTTCAGAAATCATTACATGGGTTCAAAGTGAGGTTGTTGTCATGTCTCCAAATTCATTTTCTATATAAAAAAAAAATAAAGTGGCTGAACAAGAGGCACTTTAAATTTACTTTAAATCTGAACGCCTAGCACATTGTTGTAATAAAACAACCATGTAATGGCTTTAGACTGTAAATGGAAAGGGAAGGTTTCATTCTAATCATCTCCATGAACAACAGATTTATTTACAAATGGATTCTCCACCCAGAAATAAAAGGTCTTTAGGATGTTACAACTGTATTTAGTGCATTTAAAAACAAAAGAGATATGTTTCACCCTTTGTTACAAGACTGTAATAGTACCTGATGTCTTCTGACACAGATAACAACAAGAACATATCAATAACAGTTTGTTTTGAGCAGTTCAAAAATCTGTATTTTTTGAGTTATATTACTGACGTGGTAATGAACCACAAGGCATATTTCATTTGTGAGAGAGCTTGAGTTTAATTAGACCAATTCAATTGAGTTTTCCTGGTCTTTCATAAAACCCTGAACACTTGCATGAAATGAAAAGAGAGTATATTATAAAAGGCGTAAGGAGAAAATAATGGTTGGCACATCTGCACTGAACATTCAAGACTTTGACAAACAATTGTCAACCTAGAGTAAAGAAATAAATCAAAACAAGGAAGAAAAAGCATTACTTTCCAACTAGTCAAGATAGAGTAAATTTCTACAAGTTTATTTGATAGCTAGATTATTTTTAAGGTTTATAAATCACTTTATAACATATTTTGTGGGTCAGTGAAGTAGCCCACTGGCTAAAGGCATTCCTTGCCATGGATCCTGACGACCCGAGTTCAATCCCTAGAACCCATATAAGGTAGAAAGGAAAAACAAATTTCTCAAAATTGTTCTCTAAATTCTGCACATGCGCTGTGGCGCACATGCCCAAACATACATCATGAGTACAAACACAATAATAAATAAATAAACAAGTAAATGAATTCTCAGCATACATAGAATATTTATGTGTATTGTTAAGACATGTAAGAAAAATGTTTCTTATGGAATTTTTAAGTTAATGTTGACAGTTTTATTAGTTACTTTTATCATTGCTTTGGCCAAATACCTGACAGGATGCAGCTTAACAGAGGATGTGTTAGTCTCACGTGGTGGTGACTGTCAAAATGCAGCTGGATGCGTGTGATGCTGTTTGCTCACATCTGTGCCACTGAAAACATGGAGCATGCCAGTGGTCACCTGGTATCCTCCTTGTCCACCTTTTATTGAGACTTGGCCCTGGCCTATGAGGTGGTGCCATCCACTTCAGGGTGGATCTTACCTTCTCAATCCTGTCTGGAATCACCTACCCAGACACACCCGAGGCTGTGTGTCTCCTAGGTTATTCTGAACCCAGTCACACAGTGAAGATTAGTCATCATATCTGGCCAGTGCTGACTTCTTGTTTTCTTCATCTAGAATAAAACAAGTCTGCTTCCTAGGAAAGCAAGTCTAATGCAGTGTTTTTTGGTGTCTCATTTCAATAGGACCATGCACACACATTCCAGTCTTTTCTGACCCAACTGGCTTACAGAATAGATCTATGAATCATTCTTTTTATTTTTATTTTTATTAATTACAGTTTATTCACTTTAAATCCCTCCTGTAGCTCCCTACCTCCTCCCCTCCCAGTCCCCATCCTCTCCCTCCTGTAGCTCCCTACCTCCTCCCCTCCCAGTCCCCATCCTCCCTCTCCCTTCTCCACCCATGCCCCTTCCTGAGTCCACTGATAAGGGAGGTCTTCCTCCCCTTCCCTCTGATTCTAGCCTATCAGGTCTCATCAGGAGTGGCTGCATTGCCTTCCTCTGTGGCCTGGTAAGGCTGCTCCCCCCTGAGGGGGAGGAGATCAAAAAGCAGGCCAATCAGTTCCTTCAGAGACAGTCCCTCTTCCCATTACTATGGGACCCACTTGGACACAACTATAGCAAAATTCTCAAGGCAGGGCAACTTTCTGAAGAAAGGAAGGCGTATTTGTTTGTTTGTTATTCTTAGCTCACAGCTTTAAAGGCTAACTGTTGGAGCAGCAGGGCACGGGGTTCAGAGAGTACTCACCTTGACTACATTACTTCAGGCAGATGGAGTGGCAGTTTGCATATGTGAGAGTGAATGAGAGATCACTTACCCAGACTGAAGGGCTAAGGAGTCTGGAGTGAGTCCATGATCCCTTCCAAAGCCAGTGCCCCAAACTGACCTCTACTCCTTTCATGGACACAGTATGATCCTTGGGAGAAATGACACATTGCAATAGTTGTATTGACTTTTGCTTTGTTATTGATTTATGTTTCTTGGCTGTTGCTTTTATTGCTTTGATGCATTATTTTTAGATACAAACAAACAAATCTTAATTATTTTTCTTTTTTCCAATTTTTTTTTCCTTGTATATGAAAAAGTGTTACAACAGAAAGATGGCAATTTGTTTGGCCTGATTTTCTGGATACATTCATTTAAATCACACTATTCAATTCAGCCAAGTGCTTTCAGAGGTTGGAAGAGAAACATACATGCCTGTATGAACTTAATCCCAGCACTCTTCCTGTCACATGTGAAAGGCCACACATTTTCTTCTGTGAGATGACACTTTTAAAACTACACAAATCAAAGCACCTCCCCCATACTCCTCTCCAACAAAGGAAACACAATTTGTCAGTTGGGAATATGATTTAACAGGAAAATAAAACAGTATGGGACTGTAAACCTGAGTGAAGCATTTCAGACAGCAAATAATTGTGAGATCTTTGTTTGCTAAATAGACATTGAATCCTGGCAGAGAAAATATCTGTCTTCCTGAGCACAGGAAAGCTACAGTCATCCTGAGGGCTTATGAGTCACATTATTCCATTATGGCTCATTGGCTCCATCCCAAGAACTGCTAATTCCCATGGTTCTCCCTCCAGTCAGAACAACAAAAGAACACTCGCTGATGTTGCATGCTCCACCCCGAAAAGTCCCCCAACCCAGCATTTTATGCTAGAATTGTAAGACACTTTTTTTTTTTTTTTTTTTTTTTTTTTTTTTTTTTAGTAACCAAGAACACTCCATTCCATGGATTTGCTTCTTGAGGTGAAAATGACTTTGGCCTAATAAGTTGGAAGCCAAGGGACTTAATTCTGCGCTTGCTTCAGTTCTAACCGTTATGTTTGTTTGTTTTTTTTTTTTTTAACTGTCATTATTACAAAACTTTGATTTTAGTTTTGTTGGTGTATACTCATTGTATATGGTGTTGGGTTACATAAGGACATTTTTGTTGTGTGATGTGCCTTGATCATACAAATATGGTGGCCCGCCCCGCGGGACTCAGTTATTCGTGGGGGCGAAGGGGGTCAATCCTGAAAAAGATGGGGGAGAGAGAGAAAGGACACAAGCAGACGGTTGCCGGTCAAGTGTCAGCTTTATTGAACTTTGGTGTTTCTTTTAAAACATGGTTTTGGCAGGGCGGGGGAGAGGGGCGAGAAAGGGGTAGTAGTAGTGGAAAAATACCAAGGCCCTTGGTGGGAAGTTCCCAAGGCTAAGAAGGTGGGTTAAAAAGTTACAAGGCCCGAAGATAACATTGGTGGTCATGGATGTGTCCCAAAGCAAACAGTTTCGGGAACAATGGGTCATAAGAAACTATGGCCTGCTGGCGCCTGGTGCTTATCTGGCAGGTCAGGCCCTTAGGAAGGGTCCCAGGGCTTTGTTCCCAACAATATGGAATGTATTTTTGACCACTCTTCACCTCAGCTATTTGAAGCTGCAGAACCCTGTTATAGAAAATGCATGTTTTTTTTTTTTTTTCTACATGGAAATCCCACCTGTCCTCACTCCTAAGTGTTTGCTTCTTCATCACCTCCCTTCATAGCATTTCCTCAGTGTTCATGCTCTTCCAACATGGGACATTTTATGGCTATGTAATTAGAGACATTTTCCTCAAAGGCTGTCATCTTTAATTGCCAGCTTAGCAAATAGCAGGGCCAGGAGACTCCACATGAGAATTAAATTTGTAGATGGTATCTGACCCAAGATATAGATTTTTCTCCATTTGTATGATAGCTATTAACATGCTGAAAGCTTCCTCCATTTTGTGAGAGGTGGAAGGAAAGCTGCAGGTGGGTGGCGTGCTGGCTTCCAAAGTGCTCATGATTTAACAGGTGTGAGGAAGCAACATCCTCTTGTCCTGATCGTGTTTCCACTTCAAACAATGTGCAATGGGGGTTTTTAGCTACAGGGAGCTCCTCTAGGTTTGGGATGGTGGCAGTATTTTGGTCTGTGGGAGGTTTAGTGGAAGTTCAGAAAAACATGGATATTAGAAAGATGTTTAGAAGAGAAGGAGGGTCACATGAGAGCAAGGAAAACTTCCCGGAAGCTTAGGTCGGAAGTCAGAAGACAGCTTTCAAAGGAAGTGCAAGCTTCCATTTTTGGGAGCAGAGCCAACCATTGTGAGAAATGCTGCTAAAATGTGAGTTAGGGTGAGAGCTGAGGGTGTACTCAAATTTCAGAAATGGCAGAGAAGGAGGAAGGAGAGACAAGACATGGACTTGTAGAGGGAAATTCTAGTTTGGCAGCCAGCTGTTCTATAGCCTCAAAAGTAAATGTAAGTGTGGTTTGGTGTGGTGCAGATGCTTTTTTCGTAGAATCCAGGGTTGACCCCACCCACAATGGGCTGGGTCCTTTCACACCAATCACTAATTAAGAAAATGCTCCACAGGCTTGCTTGCAGCCCAATCTGACGGAGGCATTTTCTTAATTGAGATCCTCTCCTCTTAGATGAGGTTAGCTTGTGCGAGGTTGGCATCCCACTGTGTAGCACACCCCCATACAAAAGGACGGACAATCTGGGAAGGATTCTGCAGTAAGGTGTGTCTGGTAGCAGGATCATGTGACAACTCACCATTAGTGTAATCTCATTATTATTAATGAGATTCAAAAGCTTCTGCACAATTTTACAGTCCTGAGGCAGTGTGCACTTCTCTGGGCAGAAGCTAACTGAAGATTGGTGGTCGATGATATGGCTGGGTTACTACAGTTTAACTGGATATCATGTGTCCTGATATGGATTGTTTGCCTTTTTTGGTAAGGAGTTCTAGCTCTCAATTCTCTGTCATCTATGTGGATCCCACTAGAGATGCAGGGAAAGGTGAGGAGAGTATAACCCTGCATGGGCTCACCTCCTCATCTAGAGCTCAGACAGAACACAGACATGCACAGCCATGTCACACTTCTTTCTTGGTTTGCAAAGAAAAGCCCACTGGAAGGCAGCAATTGGAAACTCCAGTGCCAACCTGTGTGGAAATCTTATGGCCATGGGTGCTCCAGCAGGACTCAAAACTGGAACATGGGCGAGGTGGCACTCTGGGTGATGGAATTGCAAGGAGGAAGTGACTCGTTCCTGCTATTCACACTAATAATTAATATTTTTAATTACAGATCCATCATAACATAAAGACTAGTTGAATGACTTCTATTAAAGTTTAGAGAACCAGGCATGGTAGCGCACACCTTTAATCCCAGCACTTGGAATCAGAGGCAGGCAAATTTCTGGGTTCAAGGCTAGCCTGGTTGACAGAATGAGCTCCAGGACAGCAAAAGCTATGCAGAAAAAGCCTGTCTCAAAAACATACAAACAAACAAAGATTAGTTAGAAACACACTGTATTGTACCTAGACTATGTGTAAGCAGAACCTCGAACTTGCATGACTTGAAATAATTTACGGGATGTTTTTTAATTAAATCTAGCCTGAAGGTGGAAAGAGACAGGGTTGTGATGGTTTTCTGTGTTAGTAAAGAAATCCAATCTTCTCTGGTTCTGCATAAAAATCAATGCACCTGTATAATGAGGTTTTCAAAGGGATGAACCTTGCAATAAGCCATCTGAGAAATGTTAAAGTAAAACAGGATATTCACAAGGTGTAACATATAGAATATTATATAACCTCAAGGGTCCTGTCTGCAACATGAATTAATATTTGCCTATTTAGCACCTTTGAGTAAATTTTTACAAGCATCCACTGCCTTTAGTTGTATTCTTAGTCAACAGACTTCATAGATTCATATCCCTGAATTTTCTCTCCCTCTCCATGTCAACAGATTTTGATCATGCTAAGGTTTGCAGTCTGATAATCAGAGCTTCAGAGTGGCTTCAGATTTCATGTCATATAAATACAAAAGGACTGGGGAGGTAGCTCAGCAGTGGAACACTCGCCTAGCATGCATGAAACCCTGAGTTCAATCCATAGCAACACAGACAGACAGACAGACACATGGGGGGGGGGTGCCAGCAGCATCTATGAATAAACAGGAAGCAGTAAGACCCAGGTACAAGTTGAATGACACTGAATACTCAGGGGGTTATTGTAATGGATGATGGTCTTTCCCCCTCCAACCTTAGAAAGCAACAGCTGTGTGCTGTGTGGCTAAGAGGTAATTTATACTGTGACTCTTGAGTCTGTGTACGATCGCAGAAGCATTAATAAGAATGGAGTAGGTTGCAATCCCCACTTCAATAGGAAGGGCGGTTCACAGATTTCTGGCTCTCTTCTAGGAGACTTGAGTGTCCTCTGGAAGTCAGGTTTAGAACTCTTGATACGATGCCTAAGTAAGTATATGTTGCCTATAGTTGTTGGCATGGAGGCATATTTCTTTATTCTCAAGTTAGGAATCTCTTCTATGCTCTACTAACTTCTTTGGCAAAGTACAATTTTAGAAAACTAATGACAGAGCTATTCCCCAGCCTCCAGGGAATAGCTCTGTTGTCCTCCACCTCCAGCCACCAGTATTGGAACACTAATATAATGTGACATGGGGATAAAATTGAATTGCTTAGCTTTCACTTTACTTCAATGCACATTTTGTTCCCTATGTTTTATCTGTCCAGTTCCTTGCCATTAGCTGGCTTTTTGAAATACCAAGTTGGGAAAGATTCATGAGTGTGGAATGTTATGACACCATCCAAGAGAGACAGCACCCTTAGGACCGTCATTAGAAATGTCTAGGGAGGTTCCAATATCAGTTCTAAATTTCTCTGAGTGTCTGGCAGTAGCAGATGCTATTGTTGGGCAGAATCTTGTTTAGGAGAGGAACGATCAGGGCAATTATGATAATGATGTTAGCTAATACCTATTTGACACTTAGAATGTGCCAGTCACTTTCCCAAGGTGCAGCATGTGCACTGATTATTTTTCTCATATTTTTCCCATGAGATTGATCCTATTGTCACCATTTTACTGATGAAGAAACTAAATCACAGGTGAACTAGGAAGTGGAAGAACTTTGCTTCAGATCCAGTCGGTCTGCCTCAGAGCCTAGCTTCTTTCAACAATTGGCTGTGTTGACCCCTGTCCCACACCTACTGCGTGTATGAGGGTCAAGAATGAGTGAAAGAGAATTTACATTATTTAGTTCATGGTCTGATGCCTTGAAATTTATTAATGGGCTTCAGTTAAGTCAACGTTTTTATTTAAGGTTTTAAATGAGCATTTAATATGAAGCAAAACACAGGATACCTTAGCTAGAAGGCTTGGTTTCAGAAAGCTCCTATTGGTGTGTGTTGTAAGTAGTCGTAAAAAGGTGGGGGCTAAAAGCAAAAGGAGGGTGGATGGGTAAGAGAATTCAATGCTGGTTAGTGACAATCTTATTGTCCTGGAGAAGAAATGAGATAAGATGTCAGTTCACTTGGGATCTAGAAAACTCTTCAAATACTAGGTACTATTATATGATCATAGTGGAATCATGGAAATTTGGAGCTTAGTTTTCTCAGAGGCAGTATTACGTTGGGTGGAATCAGAGGGCAAAAAATGTGAAGTTGAGAGTTAAAACTTGCCAGATAGGGAATAGACTCTGAGGGGCTGAGATGGATGTTACATGTTGAAGTAGAAGAAAGGACTGGCCAACAGTTCTCTGAAGTATGTCTACATTTGGCAACTGCTCCCCTAATGAGGTCTCTAGTCTTTTGACTCTAGAGCTCAGTGGCATTTGGTCTACCATTATCCAAAGAATGTTTACACAGAAGTCACTCAACCTCATACTCCTGCCTGTCATCACAGAATGGGCAGGCATTTCTTTTACAAACATAGACTTCTAAGTACCACAATTTACATGCAGAAACTTAGATCATTTATAGTTTCTGTGATTTTTACAATTGTACTTAAAGTATGTGGTAGCCAGACTTCCCTTTGAATCAATATAGATCTATGCACCCATTCATAATATCTGCCCCATATTTTCTAGCTTGTGTCACAGTTTACTTAACCCCCTGTAAATTGTGTACTGATAAATAAAACAGTCTTGGCACCTCGTAGAGATCACCTGACCTGGATAAATTGTATTATGGTTTTGCTATCTTCTACATGGACTCTTGGTATTTATCTGAAGTCTCATGGTCTTGGCTCCATATTAAGATCAGAATGATGAATATGGAGAACATATCTCTGCCTCTACCTCTGCCCTATAGAGCTATGTGACCTTAAAATAGCTTTATATTTTGAAATCATTTTATCTGTTGGTGAAGTGATGCTTGCAGGCATATGATACTAATGTCTGGTCTACTGGCTTGTAGCTATTTCATCAAACTAGATATCTATCTTCTTATCTTCACTAACATACTCATACCAGATTTATTCCCTGTGCTTCTACCATGACCAGCATCACACCAGCAGATTAGGCACTCAACAGTCCTGCTTTGAGTGATGGACCAGCCAGCATCACATCTGTCTCCAGGTTGCTCAGGAGTAGCCATATATGTTAACGTACTGCCCTCGTTAGAATTTGAATACTTACAGACTTTTAAATACTTTAAATCTCTCTCTCCCTTTCTTTTATTGTCTATGTTTATTACTATTTACTATTTAAAAAAGCAGTAGTTCTGTGTTTGAGAAAGTTCTTTCAACCAATGAAACTAAAGAATGCTCACGGACCAAAAGAAATACATTGATCCACAGTGGAGATGATAAAAATTAAGTTTGTTTGTTTGTCATTAAATTCAGGTCTAGGATCAACCACTTGAAAGATGTGACTTAAGAGAAATTTACAGAATTAAGCAGGTGAACAAGATGTTTCAGAGACTTTGGTGCTTTCTGTTTAATTAATGTACATCCTGGTCAGCTTGAATGAGTTCTTTCAGCATGAGTTATTTGCTTCATTTCAAAGCACCTTGCAGGCAGCTTCAATTATAACATGCCTTAAGTGATTGGTGTTTTCAAAGACTCCTCAATAGGATGGGAAATCTTAACCTTAGTTGTATGTACTCTAGGTGCCTAGTTTGTACTTTTAAATCCATTTTTAAAATATGTTTCTTTTGAGGCAAAGCCATCATTAACTAGCTTTGACTATTATAGAAATGGTTAGTAGTATTTTATAGCTCCAACATGTTTCTCGATATTCTCCATTACTTGTGTCTAATTTTTACACAACAAAACATATGGTCTTATTTGAGTTTTGACAAATTAACAGCAAACATTATATGTGGATGTTACCCAGAGCCTTTTTCCTGTTCCTATGTTCTGACCTAAATTTCAGTTACACTAGGTTTCTAGAAGAGGACTTTTCGGATAATTTTTGTCCCAGTAAACAGGAAGTAGTTCTGGTTTGTAAACCTTTTCTTTTAACCCACAGGAGATCCTATTGCCCCTAAGCTCTCCAGAACACAGACTCCCAGTTCTGTTCTCTCACTATATCTGACCACTTGGTTCTTGTCTTTCAGTCCCCAGTCTGTCCCTGATCGCCTGAGGATCCGCGTAAACAAAATCAGTTTACAAGACTATGAAGGACTCCACTATGACAAAGAGAAACTCCGGGAAGCTTGTAAGTTACCAGTGCCTGAGGGTCATGGGCTGAGTCTCTTTGGTTTCAATTCTTCCTGGGTTTTTGAGGGGCAGATTCATTAGTGCCCCTGTTAGTGAGGAATGGAATGGAGAAGTGCAAGTAATATGGGAGCTCTTGGTGATGATATACGGCCCAAAGATAATGGGAACATCAGTCTCTGCAGGACCTTCTGGGCTCAGGTTTTTTAAGCTTTGTTGGCCTCTTTATGGGGCTCCTGTCCCCTCCGTGTCCTTTTATTCCCACCCCCTTCTTCCATAAGACTCCCTGCTCTCTGCCCAAAATTTGGCTGTGAGTCTCTGCATCTGCTTCAATCCCCTGTCTGGTGGAGCCTTTCAGAGGACATCTATAGTAGGCTCCCATCCTGCTCCCTCTCTTCCACCGCTTCTGGTGTCTATCCTGTTTGCCATTCTGAATGAGATTTAAGCATCCTCCCTAGGGTTCTCCTTGTTGTTTAGCTTCTTTAGGTCTATAACTTTTAGTATGGCTATCCTAAATTATATGGCTATTATCTGCTTATAAGTGAGTGTTTATCATGTGTGTCTTTCTGTTTCTGCATTACTCAAAATGATCTTTTTTAGTTCCATCTTTTTGCCTGCAAATTTCATGGAGAGGACCTAGACCCCCTGCTCAGTTGTAGCCAATTGGCAGCTCAGTCTCCATATGGGTTTCTGAGTAAGGGGAGCGGGGGCTGCCTCTGTCATGAACTCAATTGCCTGCTCACTTGCCCCTGGTGATGTTGCCTTGCCAGGCCACAGAGGAAGAGGATCCAGGCAGTCCTGATGAGACTTGATAATCTGTGGACAGATGACAGAGGGGGAGAATTCCCCCTTTCAGTGGACTAGGGGAAGGAGATGGGGGGAAGAAGAAAGGAGAGGGAGGGTAGGACTGGGAAGGGTTGAGGGAGAGGCCTTCAATTGGGATATATAATGAATGAATTCTAAAAAAAAATTTAAAAAGATTTATTTGATTTATTATTCATACAGAAAAAAGAAAGAAAATGGGAACAGTGAAGGAAAGCAATGCAGCTATACATTCTGACATGTGTGCTCATGATTTAGGCACCACTCTAGTCTCAGCTTTATTTAAAATGACAAACATAGATGGTTGACATAGAAATACGCAGAAATTTTTGAATGACCACCAATCTCCTCTTTAAGCTTGCCTTATTAAATGCTGTTGGCATGCTCTGGATCATTAGCAGAGATATCTGAGAAGGTGTACCAGTCCCTTCAGCTCCCATAGGTCCTGTAGGACCTCACACTTAGGACCATGATCCTGGAATGCCGAGACGATAGGTTGATTCATTGATTATATTATAAGGGAGGAATATTTCTGAAGTTGTGATTAGAGTCAACCTCTGAATTACCTCTCAGTGTTTATCTTCATTGTATATCCTTGAATACACAGCTAATTGTTAATTTATGCCGCCAAACAGTTCTTACTGGACCTTGCTTATATTCCGATCACTCTTTTTTTTTTTTTTTTTTTTTTTTGATCACTCTTTTAGATCAGTTTCTTCACCATGGTTGATGTAGACTTTTTGGGTGAAACAGATAATAGGAAATTGCTCTCATGGGTGCTGCAAATGTTACTGTTCTGGGTTCCCTCTTATGAGCACCAATGGTTAGATGCGATAAAATGGAGTAAGGAAGACTCAAGAAAACAGACATGAGTATCACTGGAAAGAAGGGACTTAATAGAACCAAAGCTTCGGCAAGCCCGGTATTAATTGACCTGCTGTGGACCTGACTGGAATTATTAAAGAGTCCACTAGTTTAAAATGGGGGAAACGGTGTTGGGGAGGGAGGGCAACAAAGCATTCCTGGGAGGGTGACTCCCAAATTCTGCTTTCTTTGTCACTGAGCTGGCACGAACTTCATCAAATTAAAATCCTGCACCCAAGGAGCATCTTTCAGTTGGGCTCGGGGGTCCTGAGATCTACAGATGGCAGTGAGCAAGGGTCCTTTCTTCGGCAGGTTGTTCACTGGGCCCTCTGGTAAGTTCTGTGGGGTTTCTACTTTCTCACTTCTCTCATCTGCTGACTGCTTCAGCCAGCATCCTCTTCCACAGACATCAGCACCTTTAGTTTCTTTTCAGCTTCCCGCTTTGTCCCTCACTCTCTTTTTCTTTGGCAGGAAAGTGTGAACCAAAGGACAGAAGTAATTCTCTGAATTTCCACATTTCTTTTTTGTTACAAATCCATTTTGAATTATGTTTTCTATGAGGATCTAAGTGACATATTAGTAGAAAATTCAATGTATCCCACTGACAGATGAACATGCACATGTCTGATGAGCTATAGCTACAGCTGAACGGAATTGACTTTCTGAAGCTGAGTAGCTTCAGAGCAGTGTTCCTATAGCTTCCAGTTACTAAAAACAATAAAGGATAACGCAGCTCAGTGTTTACAGCTCACCGTTCACTCTGGAGAACTTAACTGGAACTAGGATACATTTGAAGTTTTGGCTGACAGTAGTTTTGAGGCTCTTCTTTATCTCTTTTAATTTCTCTGTGCTGCTATCTCTCCATTGTTGCTGAAGGTAACTGTGATTTGAATTTTTCCAGAAAGATGACATTTCCTGGCAAGTGCTTTCTTGATTCATCCTATCTTAAATGATAAAACTACCATCCAAGCAAACTTTTTAATTTGGGAACAGTAACTTGGCACAAGCATAGGGCAGATAAATTCAGCAGAATCTTTGGAAGCCAGGAGAATGAATAAACTGTTAAAGGGGAACATAAAAGAATTACAGTAAAGATCTGAGGTTTTTCTTTTTTTTAAAAGCAATTGGAAGTAAAAGTTGCTAAGTCAGTCAGTCTATTTTTAATACATGGTGGTGATGCGTATAAGCTGTGGACGCACAGGGAAGCTCAGCTTTTGAGGTTAAGTACTTACTGGCCCTTGCTCTTTTGCCTGGGTCTACCTTGCAACCGCCTGTAGGTCCAGAGAACGGCTGACGGAGCACAAGCTGGATATGACTGAAAGCTTCTAAATCTTATGATGTGCATCCCAAAACACACATCATCTCAGTGCATTAATCTAACGAAGTTCCCAAAACACAGCTCGATAAAAGGTCCGGGAAATGTCCTCTGCCAGGCATTCTGGAAAAACAAAGGAACTGAGTCTACCTGGGGCGTTCATATATTGGTAACAAAGTCTCAGCTTGAGCAATGGTATGTAATACTGCGTTAAAAATACTAGTTCCCTTTCTTGATGACACAACCAAGTGATTTATCCAAGCAGCCTGGGCTATTTACCATTGCGCTCTAATAGATTCTTGCACACGTGTGTGGATGGTTGTCCACATGAGACGACAAACTTGGATGTTTGTTGTCTAACAAAGCTGTGCTCTCATCGGCAACTCACAGCCCCCTGGTCATCCAGAGTGGCAATCCTTTTAATGTTTTGCTATTTCAACAGACAGATATACACCTTCACTGCTTCAGACACTTTCTATCTCCCTTCCATGAAGCTCCATCTTTCCTGTAGGCCTATCTCTGCTGTACCAGCAGGGGTACAGATGCTCTACAGCAACACCCCCACCCCAGCACTTGTTGATAAATTTACTTATTACTTAAAACTCTTATGGTCTCTTCACTATCACCAATTAAATGAGGTATTCAAATGAGTCATTAATAAAGTGCAGATGTAATTATACGGTCTGTGAAAGGATAAGCAGCTTTTGACACTGTTGCAGTTCTAGCTACAACAGAGACTTAACTGGACATATAGTTCAGTGTACAGAGTAATTTGAGTGAGGTCAAAGTTAACCTGTATCCCACAAAGGCTGACACACTTTCTTTTGATACTAGCTAACTATACACTTTTTAATTCAGTGAAATAATACAGCCTTTATTCATCATTTACTCTACAAAAACCATTGGGGAAAATGAAACACACTTTCTGGGGAGTACCGACTCCTGACTCAGGGGTCCTCATGTTGTAGGGGAGTGGTCACTTCTTCATGTTGACAAGCATGTTACAGAAATTGATGGGTAAAAGGGGTAGAAGACCCAAGGTTGCAAGGAAGGACTGGACTCAAAGGTCAACCAGAGTACCTGGGGGGGTGTATGTGCGTGTGCGCATGTGCAAGCACGCATGCACCCCCCCCCCCCCCACACATTCATTCAGAGGATAGGATACAGGCATGATTTTAAGGAAAGCCCAAGTGAAGGAGGAGACGTAGGCGATGACGGGTGTCAAGACTGAGTCACTGGCTTTCGAGCTGAGCTGGGGCACAGTAGGATGGGGTGAGGACTGCTTGTCTCCTTGGGTGTTGTCAGGTGTAGGTCCCTGCAACAGCGGCTGATAATCAGATTCCACATCAAGAAGACATTGTTCACGTAAGTCCATGTAGTATGCCGAATAACAGTCTGAGTAAATTGAGTTTTCAAGCGACTACAGAGGGGCCTGCTGATACTAGAATCAAAACCGCTGTTTAAGAAGAATTTATAGGTATGAGTCGGGAGGCCCAACAAGAGTTTTAGAGTTAATTTTGAATTAAATTTATTAAGAAGGGATGAGGTAAATAGAAAAGTTAAAAACAAAACAGGGCCCCTAAAGGCTATAGTTTTGATATTTAAAGTAAGTTAGGAGAGACAGTGGAAAAGATGTCAGAGAGTAAAGGTGAGTTTTAGCCAAGCTGCTATGAGTGTCCCATAGAGCAGTTTAGAGTTCCCATCACAACAGTGTTAAGTCATGTGCAGGGTGTAGTAGAAGACTGTCCACTAAAAAGGCTTGAACCTGTGACATTCTAACTCTCCAAAGTCCTTGACATCAGTTAGGGTTCTAGCAACACATATGCAACTTTATTTTGCAACCTTAGATTATAGTTATTTTTTCCACTGGCCAAGCACTACAGTCTGGGCATGTGGTAAGTATTATCTCATGACCAATATGGCTAGTAGCTTATCCGAGACTCAGATAAGGATGAGTCTGAGATTTCAGGTAGGCAGGTCTTCAAGAGAGACAGAAATGATTACCTGAGCCATGAAGGAATAAACTCAAGGATCTTGAATTGCTATTATTATTTACAAGAGTTTTTATTTGGGTACAAATAAAGATAGGGGAGTGATAACATTTGTTGCATATTAAATGTACTATTAAGAAGTGTTTATCAGCATCATTTCAGGATAATGGATGCTCTGTGGATGCCTATAATGTATTATACATGTTTTCTCAGTATATTGGTTAAGACTAATGATATCAGGACCACACTCTAATTAGAGCATTTAGGCATCTGCACTAATGGAATTTTCTAGCTAAGTGAGTTAGGGGAGAATGCCATAAATATTTGGGTTTGAATCTCAGTTGCAACCTTGGCAAAGAAATTTAATTTTTCTGATGATCAAATTTCTCATCTCTAATATGAGAATATAATTGAAGCCTCACAGAGTGCAAGGGGTTAAATGTAATCTCATGTATAGAGCCCCTGGTGCCGAACCTGTCATATTACTATGCTGTGCAAATCTGCAAATGTGGGCACGGTGCAGTGAGGCTGCTACTGTTAGAGAGCTTCACTGCCAGTCATCATATTACCCGTGAGTCTGCAGGTCCACAAACCAGTCTAGGATAGTTTGACCTCAGGCAGACCATAATGCCCTCCACCTTCCAATTCACTTTCTCACCTTGAAGAACAGACTGGAGGACACTGATACAGTCATCTCAGACAGTTTGGTTTCAGGACCTCTTGCCTTCCTTACTAAAACCCATAGAGAAAATGCTTTGGTTCCTCTAGTAACTGGACTTGTATTTGCATATGGTCTGGGCATCTCTTTCCCCTATGCTTTAGACCATTTCTCCATTTGGCACTAAACACAGGACAAACACTATATAGATAATTACTATTGTGAGTTTTAAACAGAGTAACACTAAGTAAAACATCTATGCAAGTCTGTATTTGAAAAGGTCAATATGGGGAATTAAATGATGCGAGCTTTTTTTCTTTCTCAGCAGATTGTTTAGCTACTGTGGCTTAGAAATATTTTGATAGTTTAATTCTCAGAATAGGAGCCTCATATATAGGCTGTTGTATCATGACAAGGTGATGGGAAGGATGCGTAAGTGTATTCACTCAAGTTGCTTGAATTACATCTACCTGCAGAACAGTATGCTGAGATAAGGTGCTTAGGCTCCTGAAGCATGTAAGCACAATGCTCATGTGTGATTATTTGACCAGAGAGTTACAGTTTCTCTTCCACTGCTCTGAGTTCAGTCTCCCAGGTGCATCCTCTGATATCCCTCTCTGAAGTTTTAAATTTTGTTCCCTTATTTCATTTTTCATTTGCCATTTACAGTGACAGGCTTGCTTGTAGATCTTTCACAGTACTTACCCTCCCACCTGCTTCTGTCCTTCATCCCCCTGCTCCCACTCTGTTTGTTCCCTCCCATCCCTGGTACTCAGCCTCTGCTCACATTCATAAGATACGTGCTCTGTTGTCCTTCCCACTGCCTTATTCTTCAAAGCCTCTTTACCCCTTCACATGCCCCCTTGCTAGTTTCATGTCCTTTGTTCACATTTTCACATAAATATGCACACATAAAAAATAGAGGTTAGCATCTTTATATAAGAGGAAACATGCAGTGTTTGTTTTCTTGAGCCTTGGTTACTTTATCAATTCAATATTTTCCAGATCTATCAATCCTCTTGCCAACTTTATGAATTTTTAATTCTAGAATGGTGGTCCTAAAGTTGCAAAATCACCACAGGCAGTGCCAACTTTACATACCACAATACATTTCCCAAAGACTGGTGTTTCATTGTTATTAACTAGCCTCTTAGAACTAGCTCTGTTCAATCTAGAGTATCACTTCTCCTGAATCTGGCATGTCTACCCTATGTCCTCTAGACTGTTACAGTTTCTTAGACCTAATCCCAAAGATTTCAATGAGACTGGCTTGAAGTCTGGAAGAATAACCTCTAATCTGGCTTCCTGTGTTGTTTTACTCAGTTTCATTAGAGTTATGAGAGACAGAAAGACAAAATGTAAGTGCCTTTCTTGGCCCATTATCTTTTCTTCTTTTTGGAAGGGGGATCGTGTGAGGGTCTCTGGTGGTCAGCCTAGACTTCTCCAGGTAGACATACTCGGAGGTGGCATGTCTGGGTCATATGGAAGTTATAGTTCAATTTGTTGAAGTATTTCCATATTTCAATAGTTTATGTTCTTACTAACAATTTTTAACTGCTGGCCCGTCATTTAGGATGCATCTGATAACTATGTGACATCACTGATGATAGTATCCATAGCTTGATTCAAGTTAATTTTCATTGCTTAACTTTGTGAGCAAATGGCTGAGGAAACAGCTTAGGCTAGAAGGACTGTTCTATTCATGGGTTCAGAGGGTCATTCTGTGGTGGGCTGGCCCTCTACCCTTATCCTTGTGCTGAGACAGCGTGTTATGTCAAAGAGAGGGAGCTGGGTCACAGCCTCTCATTTCATGGAAGCCAGAGATGGGTCCAGAGGCCTTTCATAGGCATCCCAGGAAGACTTCTTCAACCACAGCTATTCAGCTGTGAATACCTTGGATGACTAATCCCTACAGAGACAGAGCCTCATGATGCAGTTACCTGCTATAGCACTGCCAGCTGGGGGTCAAGCCTCAGCACAGTGACTTTTGTGGTGAGGGGCTTCATATCTGAACCATAGTATTTGATTTGGCGGCATTTGCCGCCACTACTATTGTTTTTTCATTAATTTTCACTGCTTTCTTGAAAATAAAATTTTTCTCCCATAATAAATCCTGATTACAGTTTCTGCTCTCTCTACTCCTCCCAGTTCCTGCCATCTCCCTTCCCATCTAGGTTTTCTCCCTTTCTCTCTCTCATTAGAAAACAAACAGGCTTCTAAGGAATAATAGTAAGATACAATATGAAAAATGAAAGATTAACACCCCAGAATTGAACAAAACAAATAGAAGGAAAAGAGCCTAAAAGAAGGCACAAGAAGTAGAGACACATTTGCACGCTCAGGAACCCCATGAATAAACACTAAACTGGATGCCATCACATACATGTAAGGAACCCAGTGCAGACTGGGGCAGGTGTTTGGCATGCTGCCCCAGTCTCTGTTCATCTGAGCTTTCATCGTGTTGATTGAGAGGGCCTTGTTTTCTTGGTGTCCTCTATCAACTCTGGCTCCTACAGTCTTTCTGCCGTCTCTTTCACAGGGTTCCCTGAGCCCTGAGGGGAGAGATTTGGTGGAGACATCACATTTAGAGCTGAGTGTTCCAAGGTTTCTTACTTTGTGAGTAATGTCTGGCTGCGGGTCTTTGTATTTGTTCCCATCTGCTGCAGGAGGAAGCTTCTCTGATGGTGGCTGAGCAAGGCACTGATCTATGAGTAGAGCAGAATGCCATTAGTCATTTTCTTGCCAATTTTATTTGTTTGTTTTATGTTAGAGTAGTAGGATTTAGTTTTACCTTAAGTCTTGGAGATATCTAGTCTCAGGTTCTTGGTTACTCAAACAGTATTGGGTTTGGGTTCTAGCTCATGACATAGGTCTTAAGTCAAATCAGATATAAGTCACTAAGTGTAAACCATATTTAAAAGGGGAGAAGAGAGACAGAAACAGTGATGTGTGTCTGTAATCCCAGCACTCAGAGAGGCAGAGGCAGGAGGATCTCTGTGAGTTCAAGCCCAGCCTAATCTACAAAGCAAGTCCAGGGCAGCCAAGGCTACACAGAGAAACCCTGTTTTGAAAAACCCAAAACCAACCAACCAACAAATAAATAAATAGTTTTTTTTTTTTTTTAAAGAAGAGAAAATGTATTCCTGGAGTGTTCATTGTTCCAACTCATCATGTTTGACTCTTGTTGAATTCAGTATGCAGAACTGACAGAGCGAGCCTGTCATCATGCGTCTATGCTTTCAACAGCTACATGCTTGCTGGGCATACCATATAGGCGATACCACACACCTTGCTTGGCATTGACAGAAGAGACCAGAGCATCTCACAGTACAGTATAAGCTATCCCATATTATAGCAGCTTTGTTGGTCAGAAGGCACATCCAGAGAGGTTCTGTGTTCTTGTGTCAAGGAACAGGGAATTGAACAGAAACACATGGTTGTAGCAGAAGCAGAGACAGTTTGCTACCAGGTGTGAAGCAGGCTGGAGCAGAGAGGAGTTTAACACCGCAGTGGCCTCACAAAGTGCTGGCTTTCCGGCTTAGTTTTGTAGCACTGGCTTTCCAATATATACTCTCTCAGTTATGAGTAGCTCTACATACGATTTCATGTATTTAACATTTCATTAGCATCTTAAATTTCCATCAAGGGTATACGATTTAATATTATAATGAGCATAAGTTATTCTGTGGAGTACCAGTGGCACCCAGCTGGCTGAGTCCCTCAGCTGAGGCATTTCCTTTTTTCCAAATAGTTTTTCCTGTTAATTTCATAAGGCTTCCTATAGGGCTTTCAAGACTTCACTCTCCGCTCTACCTTCTGTCTCAAAAGTATTTATATTGAGTTCTTTTTGTAAGCAAACATTGTTTGAAAAATGAATCAAAACAAAATAGAAATATTCTGGAATTTTTTTTCTGTCTGTTTTAAGGACTGGGTGAGATATGGAAACACTAAGTACCTGCTTTCCCATTGAGCATCATGTAAATAATGAATGGAAGAGATAAACTGTATTAGTACAAGAATTAGAAAAACAACTCTCACTTTAAGCCGTGTGATTATGACAATGACTGATCTTTAGGTTTCAGTTTCTCTATCAGATGAATAGGAGGTAATTGTTTCTTAAACAGACTATAATACAGTGAAGTCCAGGCTTGAAAGTTTTACTTCTGATTTTTTTTTGTATATTTTCAAAGCTCCATAGAATCAGAGTATTAACAAATTATATAAGTTTATTCTTTCTCAAATTTTTTTCTAAAATATTTTTTTTTCTGTCAACTGTGTTTTCTAACTTTAATTCCCCCCTCATTTAACAAGTTGACAATGGGGCTGTTCAGTAGAGATTAGCCCTCATGTGATGGAGGTAGTCATTTCAGGTTGAAATCTGTCAGGGATTTAAATGACTCAAGCTTGTCCGCTATGAGTCATCGTCCGTCCTTCCTTTCCCAAGTGTGTTTATTCCGGCCACAGCTGACACTTGTCCAGAGTTCTGTGCTCAGTTTCCTTTACTGCCTTTTCCTGTCTTAGACTGCAATTATATGTATCATTTAAGTTTAAAGTGATATATTAGTACATGCACTAGTAGTTTAAGGTACTACTATTGTGCTTTGAGCTAGGAAATATCTTTACATATCATGGAATTTAACTCTCCCATCTTCCCTTATGTCAGGTAGGATCCTGAACCTCATCACACATAGAAAACTACTGATGTGTAGAAACCTTAATGAAACTGTAGAGGAGATCGGCATTCTGAATACTCATTTAACTGCTGTGCTTTCTCTGTCTTTCATATAGCTCTTTTTTATTTTCTCATATAAAATGTATTCTATAGAATAAGTAAGATTTGAATGTTGTGTTCATGAAGCATTCCAAAGTCCTTTTTCACATTCAGCCGATGTTATCTTAATTTACTGTCCTCTGGTTTGCTGAAAGCAACCCGAGTTTTCTATCTTCAGCTCCAAATGAACCGTGCATTCATGCATTTAACTTACATTTATTGACTGATTTTCTTCCTTTCAGCACTATATCAAGCAATGATGGAGTTACTAAAAGTGCTCACCATTATAGAGGGAGAAGAAAAAGTATAGCTCAGCAGAATATACTATAAATGAAAGGAAAGCAGGGCAGTGATGGAGACCTCTGTTCCAGAAGGTGATCAGTTGCAATTCTCAGACTTTCTGAGGAGCTGGCATTTCAGCGGAGTACTAAAGGTAAAGAGGTAATATAGATTCCTGAGAGAATAGTATTCCCAGGTAGAAGCAACAAAAAGCAGAAAGGCTCAGTGGTGTATGTTTTTGGTATGTTTAATGAACAGCAAAATCTGCATGGTTGTAACCTGGTAGAGAGGGGTTGAGAGTGATTTTGGGTTTGTAGGAAAGGACTTGTGGTAGAACGGAAGAAGAAAGTGTCGCTATTGTTTGAAACATGGCTGACATCAGTTTCAAGATGGGACATAGGGAAACACACAAGAGAATTGATAGTGAAGGGGAGAAGTGTGAGGAATGGGGCATTCAATTAATATAGCTGAAGGGAATACTGGGAGTCTGGACATACTTTGAAAGCCGTGATGTAGGATGTAATAGACTGATTAGCTCTGCTACCAGTGAAGAATGGTTGAAAATTTCCTCTGAGGACTTGAGAAATGGAGAGTTACCTGCAAGCAGCAGCCAGTGAGCCAGAGACACAGCAGGAGGCCTATTCTTTACAGGTCAAGAGAAGAAAAACTTCTCATAAAGATGGTACCTATGAAAGAGTTCCTCTAGGAGGCTGAAGAAGATGCATGCCAATAACTGATAATTGGATTTAGGCAGAAGGTGGCTCTCAGTTACTTCAGGTATAGTTGTAAGCTGATAAAGGTGAAGGTGACAGGTACATTCACTTGTAAATAAATGTCAGCAAAGAAAGCACTCTAACCTTGATTGCTTTTTCCTTCCTCCCTCCCTCCATTTCTCTCTCCCTTCCTTTTTCCCTGTTTCTTCCTCCCTTCTTCCCCTCTTTCCTTCCTCTTCTTCCTTCTTCCTCCTTGCTGGGAGCTTAAAAAAATGGAGAATGAATGGAGCAATTTTCTCTTTGTAAACTAGTAGAGCAGGCAAGCATGTTGATGGAACCAACCACTTAGAAGAACAGAATACAAGAAAACAGGGCTAGCTGCTGGGGTAGTGCCTTTCAGTAAGGGATACGATGAAACTGCATGCAATAATGGTGTGGGGAGGGCTGGTGTAGGTCCTCCAGAGAGGAATGAAGACAGGTACATGTAGATTGTTAGATTCCATTCTAGGGATAAGTTCTGTTCTGGTTAATTTAATGTTTTTAATAAAATATAAAGTTAACCTGACAGGCACAATAAAGAAGAGACAGGAAAGTTTGAATGAGCATATGTGACAGTTGAGAAAAGCTGGAAGCAAATAAAATTGATACATACTACCTCTAGAAGTGGATGGTTGAATTAACTGGTCATTCAAAAGTACCTAGAGCCTTGTTCTATTAGCAGTTAGCACTGTTAAGTCTCAAACAAGACTGGTCCTAAACTGTTGCTAATGGTATTTGGTTCATCTTTCATTACTAATTAGAATGTAGTCTCTGGAAACAAGAGAAATGCTTGGTACATTCTCAAGCCCCATTCACATCAATGTGTTTCATTCCTACTGGGTTAACCTTGCTTAACATTCTCACAAGAGAATGGTTAACTTTTTCTCCTTAATACCACTGCAGTGTTTTACTTGTTGGCTTACCATGTGTTTTAGTTACTTTCATATTTCTGTGAGGAGACACTATGACCAGGACAATTAACAAAAGAAAGAATTTATTGGGGGATATGACTAAGACAACTTACAGAAGAAAGGGTTTATTAAGTTATTGCTTACAGTTTCAGAGGTTTAGAGTCTATGACTGTTATGGCAGGAAGCATGACAGCAGGCATGACTATTGCTCCTGGTTCTGGAGCAATAGTCTAGAGCTTACAACTTAAGGCAACAACCATGAGGCAGAGAGAGGACTAACTTTGAATGATGTGGGCCTTTGAAACTTCAAAGCCCACCTCCAGTGCCATACTTCCTCTAACAAGGTCATACCTTGTCCTTCCCAAACAATTCCACCAAATGGGGACTGAGCATTCAAACACATGATTCTCTGGGAGCCATTCTCATTCAAACATCCACACAAGATTGACAGCTATTATTGAATGTAAATGTCAGTGGTATTCGGGTTCTTTCGAAAGCTTTCTTCCAAGACTCTGATATGAAACTATTACTCTTTCATTTGTCATGTTACTCAGCAAGTTGTACAGTAGCCACTACAGCTTTGTAGCCAACCTGTTGAATAATAAGTAATAATGCACACAATAACTATTTGTTTTGTTCTTCCTACTTTATAGAGGCTGCTGCTTATATTGGCCAAATACATGACTACAGGGACATGATGCATTGTCTCTTATAGGGATACTTGCAGAGAAAGGATTTTAACAAACTATTTTATATTCATGCCCCCGTTGCAGTGCAATTTGTAACACATACCCTGCTTCTTTCTGAACACATTTGTGTACATACAGAAATGTGCTATTTAAGAGAGATGGGGGGATCGCCATTCTTGTTTATAGGTTGGGGTTCCCTGGGATATGCAGCCTGAGACTCAGTGTTGTGTACAAGAGGTCAACTGGGCTAATAGCATACTCCCAAGAGGAGGCCACAGATGTGGGCAGGGTCCACATACTGGGCAGAATAAGAAACTGAAATATCATGAGGTAGTGGAAGAGGCTTCCTACAGTGACCTTTGGATATGTGACAGCCTCAAGACTTGCCTCATAGGAAGCCAGGGTCACTGCATACTGAATGGGCCCCTGGATGGAGGGGACAAACCTTGAATAAAGAAATTTCCTTCCAGAGGGAGACTCAGACATGAGGCCTGGGAGTTATACCTGGAATGCCAGAGCTCTCGGGGGCTGATCTGAGTGGAACACATGGTGAAACTCTGTGCTAGCTGTCAGTATATACTTGAAATACTGTGTGAAGGAACAATCCATATAATGGAATCCTTGAATCTGTTCATCTCCTTTTATCAACTGGCCAAAGTAGATAGACCTGGAAATGATCTGTATCCTAGGGTTCAACTTACTTGAGGGCTAGTTCCCAAGGTTTTCTCTATGTTTTAGTTGTTTTAAATTAGACTTATTTATGGGTGGGTGAGTAGAGTTGGCATATGTGCCATGGAAAGCATGCGAAGGTCAGAGAATAACTTACAGGAATCACTTTCCTCCTTTCCTCATGGAGGCTCAAGGGATGGAACTTGTGCTTGAAGATGTATTTTTACCCACTATACCATCCCTTTGACTCACTCTGTGTGCTTTGATCTAACCTCTTTATCATCTAGGAAAATAAGAGTAAATGTTACTTTCTTAAGAATCCAAATTAGTAGAACATAAGTGACGTTGGATGTTCCTTTGGCATTAGCTGTTAAATTTCTAGCCATGATTTCTACTCTCACACTATAGCCAGAACTTGAGTGAGAGTTTGCTTCTCAACAAGATGGGTCTTTTTTCCATGTGCATCAAGTTTATTGGTAATGACATTGAACTGAACAGAGTCAGGGGTAGAAATGTGTGAGATCTTATGAAAATAAGCTTTTTGCAGATTGAGTCAGAACTACAAATTGGTGTGCCTGTTAAATGTGTCAAGCCCCAGTGGAGGAAGCACCCTCTCTTAGCATCTCATGGTGACAGCCATTCTCCTGAAGTCACCTAGGAGCAGAATGAGAGGCCTGTGTAGAGGTCAGCTGTCTGTCCTACAAATCAACACAGCTTCCTCTCTTTGCTTACAGAAAGAGGCTTAGGTCTTGTCACTAATTTTCTACAAGTGTCCCATCAGTTCAGAAATTAGGAACTACATTGACTAGGTCTCCAGCATCAATTTAGTGTTGACCTTTGCTATCTCCAAACAGGGTAATCGATGTCAGACCAGTGTGTCTGGGATAATCATTTTGGGCATTTGAGTTTTCGATACAGTTATGAATCATTGTTTTGGATACTTCATCTGGAGTCTCACATTTGTTTACCTGATTTTGGCCCTGGGGCTAATATTCTATGTCACAGTTAAGTATTTGTTGTCTCTCTCCCAAACATAGTGTCAGTAATGGTTATCTTGTAAATCTAAAAATTTTGCAAACACAAAATTTTTAATAGAGTGCTTAGGAAAAAAAACCCCAAATTACATTCTATTCTAGTGTTCATTGTCCAGATTATTATTGAACTTCACAGACAAAGCCTTCTTTTTTCAATCACATTTAACACTAGATGTCATACTTTCTTTTCTGATGCAATGGTAAAACACTCTAACAAGAACACCTAGGGAGAAAGGGTTTGTTTTAGCTCACAGGTCCTTGGTACAGTCCATCATTGTTAGGATGCACAGAACCAGGAAAATGAAGTCACACCCACACTCAAGAGCAGAGAGAATGAAGTGTTGTTTGCCTTCAGCTTGCTTTCTCCACTTTACACAATCATGAACCCATGCCTAATAAGTGGTACCACCCACAGTGAGCAGGTATCCCACTTCAGTTAAATTAATTGAGATAGTACCCCACCGGTATGACCATAGACCCTTTTGCTAGGTGATTTAAGATTCTGGCATCACCATCACAATGGATGTGAACTCCAAGAGATTACTGATCTTTCATTGAACTGTAATGTCATGATGATGGTAGGCACCCTCATTGAAAGAGGATCCAACAAGTCATTACAGAATGATGGCAGGCTTTCATATTCAGCTTGAAAGTGATGCTACTTTCTAACATTCTACCTGGACATTTGGTCTTTACTGTCTAAGAGAAGAAAGAGGCATTTGAGATTTATTGCTTGTTATTTCCTCTGAGTTACCATTCATGATATAGAATCCACATTCATCATAAACAGGAGAAAAACATAAAACAATGAAGTTCCCACAATTATGCTTCCATCTGAGTCTATTATCCTTGTCCAGGAGTGGAGAGTGAGAGATCTCCTTTGTTCCTGCGTTTTTACTTCTTTACATCTATTTTTCCCCCATAGATCTTGCACATTTCGCTGATGATTTGGAAGGAGGAAAGTGTCTCTCAGTGGCTAACTCCAGAGATGCTACAGTGGGGCTGTAGGTGGGAAGGTGTCCAGGGTGGTCCAGAACCTTCTTCCTCCTTCACCTCCTTCTGATCTTTGCTCTACAGCCATCAGAAAAAGTTTCCCATTTCTGTCTGTAACTCAGGAGCCCACTGCTGATGTTTTGGGTATTATCAGATTGCCTTATGTGTGGTCTTGTAATCCACCATCTTTGGTGTTGGTTATGCATTTCTCTCACGCCATTTACCCTCGATGTCTGTAGTGCCTTCCTGCACCTTCTTCAGCACAGCTGAAGATGGAATCTGCGAGTCCATGCTGCTGTTAGGCAAGTGTGTCACACGATGTGCTCCCATAACCAAATACGCAGTCTCTGAGTTACCTTCTCTTTCCCTTATCTCTCATTACACAAGTAATTGGTCATGGAGAAGTTCTCAGGTTTTAATTTCTCACTTATTTGTCTCTTTTTGTGTGTTTGGTTGTTCCCTCATCCCAGACATCACCCTGACTCATTTCACTCTTTGCAGTCACTAGTTCATCCTCAGTGCATCTAACGCATCATCTTGTTTTCCATAAAATTGTCTCTTGTATTAATGGCAATGATTTTTGCAAAATTTTGTCAAAGACAAAGATGGGGAAATTGTAAAGCCTTGGGTTAAGCTAGTAGAAAAAAATTTCAAGATTTTTGGTGGGAAGTGTGATAGCCCAACTATGTTTATTGGCTATTATTATTATTATTACCAGTAGTGGAAGTTCTGTACTACTAATAGACTGTGAGGTAAGGGCTCTCTCTTTCACAATGTTCATATCGCAGCAGTGTTTGTGAGGGTTTTGATCTCCTTTCCCCTTTTAAATTGCTAGGTTATAAAACTGGTAAGAAAGGTTTATATCTCAATGAGTCAGAGAAAGAAATTATTAATGTAAGTTTGCTTACATAAATGCTCTACAAAATCAGAGTTCAGGGGTTTATATTGAGGACACTATCTAAGTTCAGTCAAACTGGGATTATTAAGATTGTCATTGTCACTGTAGATCTGAAACCTTTATCTCCTGATACAAGCCTGCTGAAATCTATTCATCCTTGTTTGTTTGTTTCTGGTATTTATTTGTATATGTGTGCATGTATGTATGTATGTATGTGTATACATGTGTGTGAATGTATATGTATATGTGTTGTGTGTATGTGTATGTCCACAGCATGTGTTTGGAGATTAGAGGACAACTTTGAGAGTCAGTTCTCCTCTTTCACCATATTGGTCCTGGGGATCCAACTCAGACCATCAGGCTTATAGTGACAAACCTTTTCCTGCTGAACCGTCTTACCAGCCCTGTTTGGTTGTTTTCTGAGGCACATTCTTGCTATGCAGAGCAGGCTTGCCTAAAACTTAACTATGTAGCCCAAGCTGGTCTTGTGCTCATGCTGGTCCTCATACTTCAGTCTCCCGCTTTTTTAAGAATAAAGTTTTGCCTTCTTAGTTTAAAATAGTGTGCTGGATAGTTTTGTGTCAACTTGACACAAGTTAAAGTCATCCAAGGGCAGAAAACTATAATTAAGAAAATGCCTCCAATAAGATTTGGCTGTAGGCAAGCCTGTAGGGCATTTTCTTAAGTAGTGACTGATGGGGAAGGGCCCAGCCCTTGGCTGGTAGTCTTTGGTTCTATAAGAGAGCAGGCTGAGCAGTCCATGGAGAGCAAGCCAGTAAGCAGCACTCATCCATGGCCTCTGCAATAACTCCTGCCTCCAGATTTCTGTGCTGTTTGAGTTCCTGTCCTGACTTTCTTCAGTGATGAACAGCAATAAGAAAGTATAAGCCAAATAAACCCTTTTCTCCCTAACATGGCCATGGTGTTTCATCACAGCAGTAATAACTCAAACTAAGACAAATAGTGAGGTCTCTGAACTCATCTCTCACTCCAGTTTTTCCATGCATGCTGACCTTCTAATTCCTGACTGTGAGCTCCTTCCCAGGACTTGTTTTTTTTTTTTTCTCATGATATAAGAGATGACCAAGGACTAAAACAATTTCCTTTGCCTGAAATTCTTCTTCACCTTATTGAAATTCTCACTTTTGTCACTAGAGGAAACATTACTTGTGAAAGTCTGTCTGGTCCTAGGTAATATGTAGCTTCTCAGAATCCTAAACACACTTTAATATTTTTCCATTGGAAAAAATTCCCATCATAAAACTGTTTTATGTACACACCTCTTCCATGAAGTTCACTAACTCCTTTCAGGTATTGTACCTTATTCAGAACTAAATGCTGAACTCTTGGCATATGTCATAGTTGCCTCTGAGGTCAGAAAGTACTTTAAACTTGTTTTCTGAAGTGATTCACTGATTTATCCCAGTCCCTTGTATATAGAATGTGTTTGCCAAATTAAAAGAAAAGGGAATCCAGAAATTTCTACTAAAAATTACAGATGCCAAAAGAATTTATGGCGATTTAAAAATGCAGGTTTTATGTTCCCAAAGATACCCTCTCAGGTAGAGTGCTATTGTGATAAAAAGCAGAACTAGATTTGTGGAGAACCAATTAGCTTCCAGAAAACATACTTTAGAAATCTTACCCCCTAACAAAGTCGAGTGAAACTACAGAGCTTGCTTTTATTTTGTGCCCGACATTTTAAATTAACTATAGACAGGACCTGCTTTAGCTAAACTAGAAAATTCAGTTTTTAATCATAAGAAGCAGACGTTGTGAAATCTTTCACAGACCCCAGACATAGCAGGGCAAGGCAAGGCATACTGTTCAGAGGGTGCCTGGTTCCCTTTTGTATGCTAATCTGCTTGTTAGTGGTCCTTGCTAGTTCCAGGTGAGCAATGGGCTGCTAATGATGTCAGGTTGTAGTAAAAAGTACCCGAGGCTCCTGGTTGGGAAAAAATGAAATACTGCCAATTTACTTGGTTTCGTTATTATTAGATGTCAAGTAAGAATTCAGTCCCTGGAAACCTTGGCACATTTCAAGCTAATGAGACAAGGGGGAAAGATTCCTTGTGTCTCCTACTATCCTCTCATAGGGTTTCTTCCTAAGAGAAGAAACCTTCCTTCATCCCTGTCCCTCTTTCTTGGTTTCCATTTTCAGTTCTTAATTCCTACCAACCTTTGACTTTTTGAGAGTTAAAGCTAAGAGGGGAACACACATTTATCAATCAGTTCTCTGTTATTAGTGAAGTACCCGCCCACAGCAAACTCAGCATTTCTCGTTTAAAAAGTTAGGAGATGTTTTTTAAAGCAAAGTTAAGTTTATACAAAATTTAAGTGGACAGTAGAGAGCTTTTCTATAACACTTTCTTCATACGCACTCCTCCCTAGCCCCACCCCCCATTACTGACACCTACTTGTGTGGTACCTCAGGAAGCAATCTTGTGCACCATGTATTTCTGTGACTGGACCATGGCATGAGTCCACTACCATACTGTCACACACAGTAGGTCCGTTACTCTAAAAGTACGCTTAGCTGCTTATCTTTACCATGGTTATCTTTCTTTTCTTCCACATATGTCTACCACTGGACTCTCTACCCTCACCCCCTTACCCCATGTAATGTTTCTATAATGTTTTGTTAATTTATTCTTTGATCATTTTATACAGGTATATATAATCTATTCTGGTCACACTCATCTCTTACCTTCCCTTATTCTCTACTCATTTCACCGACCCCATTTCTTTAACAGAGACCCCCCCCCATGCTCATGCATTTTTGTTTTGATTTTTGTTTTTACTTTGTTACCTACTGGGCTTAAGTGGGGCCACCCACATGGGCATAAATGTAGAGACATTTGTTGGAGAATTGTAATCCAGCAGTGACTACTTCACTGATTTCCTCTCTGCCAGCATCCCTTAACAGCACCAGCTCTTTGGAGGGCTTGGCTAGGCCCCATCAGCACTGTCCACATCTGTGACAGAATGGTTTGGGGTTCATTCTTGACTTTATAAAGCAATCATAGCTACTGTGAGTTCATGAGTGCCACAGGTAGATTGTGCCTATAATACAATATTTCATAGCCCTCTTCCCCATTATTACCTATCTCTTTTGTCTCCATAATTTTACTGGTTATAAAATATTATGTAGATTGGACCATACAGAGGGCAGTCTTTCAGATTCATGTCTGTCACTTAGAAGCATGTATTTAAAATTTTAACATAGCTTTTATTTCTGGATAGCTCATTTCTGTTTATTGCTTGGTATTCCATTGTATGGACATATAGCTTTGGTTTATCTATTCCTACTGAAGAACATCATGGTTGAATCCACATTTCAGAAATTATTTTGAAAAGGTTGCTATAAACATTCATATGCAGATTTTTGTGTGGACAGAATTTGTAGCTCAGTTTATTACAAAGAAATTATGTTACAGTGCATGTTAAGACTGTACTTAACTTTGTATGATAAAACATTTGAAATATGGTAAACTCCTCAAGGTTGGGAGGGGCCTCATGATCCTCATCCCCACTCATGGAATGTTGGTGAACCCAGTCTTGTGTAGGTAGTCACAGCTGCTATGTGTTCATGATTGCAAGGTCATGTCATATCCGAAGGATAAGCACTCCTCTGCAACCTCAGACTCTTGCAGTCTTTCCAGCTCCTCTTCCTTGATGCCCTGTGGTCCTCAGCAGGGATGATTTAGATGCTGCCTTTAGTGCTGAGCACACAGTGGTAACTTGTTCTCAGCACTTTGACCAGTTAATGAGTTCTTCAGCAACTGATGCCCAGTCCATCAACTAATGAATGAATTGATAATAAGTTCATATATGCAGTGACATTCTATTCAGCACTAAAAAAAAATCATGAGATTTTTCAAGAAAACAGATAAAACTGGAAAATATATCATAACGAGGTAACCAAGGATCAGAACGACAAACACTGTACATTGTCTTTCTTATGCAGATCCTAGCTTCAAATTTGTAAGTTTACCATGTCTAAGTTGAAGTGAATATCTTTAGAGGTCTAGAAGCAAGAAAAAGGAGCCATTTTAAGATGGCTTTCTTCTTATTGTTGAATTTTAAGGAATGTGTGCATTGAGGGTTCTGTGTGCTTTACAGAGACTTGTTCTCAGTCCACGCCTTCCCTTTTCATCCTCTTAACAGTGTCTACATGGGGCCATTTTCATATTGATGGTATTATATATTTTCTTTCATGTACCATGATTTGATACTGTGTCTGGAGTATCATTACCACTTCAAGCTCAAGTAACCTTTCTTCTGTGTTAATTTCTAAGGGACAGTTGTTTTTCTTTGTTATTGTTGGATATTAGTTGTTTAAAAAAAGATAGGGAATACTTGACATAAACCCTGATGTTTGCCAGTAAGTATAAAATTAATCCTTAATGAAATATCAGGTTTTACAGAATGTCTGCATGGTGTTCATAGAAAGCACCTTGACTTTATGTTCAGTGTTTGTGTTTTGACAGTTTACTCTGTTGTTCAATGTTCCCTAATTTATGACCTTTTACCTCTGTGATTCTATTTATTAATTTCTTTGGAAACTGATGTCCTAGATTCACTTCCTTGTGCCCTGGTAAAATAACCCTGATGAAAGCAACTTAGGAGAGAAAGGGTTTTATTTATTTATTTATTTAGTTAGTTAGTTAGTTAGTTACTTTAGGTTACAATCCCAAGTTACAGTCCCTCACTGTGGGAAAGTCACAGTAGCAGAAACTTCAGACAGTCACGTCACATGCACAGTCAGGGCAGAGAGAGAGTGAGTGCATGAATGCTTTCATTCACTTTCATTTTTCTCTGAAACAGTCCAGGACCCAGCCTAATGTAATGTGCTTTTAGGCCAGGTCTTCCTACCTCAGTTATCATACTCAGGACAGTGCCCACAGACATACCCACAAGCCAGCCTAATCTAGACAGTGTGTCATTGAGACTCTCTTCCCATATGATTCTAGATCGTTGTCAATTTGGTAATTAAAATCACCCATCACTGTGACAAGATTTTTAAAAGCCTGAGCTAGGCCTTTGCCTGTAGTTTCTGAGAACCTTTTCCCCAAGAAGTGACATGTTTTTTTTCCAGGATCCCTCGAAAGGTAGTTGTTTGTTCTTTGGATAAATAAATGGCCCCATTTAGCTGCAATTTTGTTTTAACAGGCGGTATACCGTAATAGCAAAAGTGTCAGATAATTAAATCCTGGGTTGTTTTCCCCAAAGCATGCTAATACCTTTATTTCCACACTGATACCTTGTTGAACATATCACAGTACATTGCAGAGAACGAATTAACAGCTGTGAGTTTCTTCCATTTTATTAATCCCATTATCAGTTTCACATAGACTGGATGTTAGAGACAGCTTTGCTTTGTTTTGCTCCGGAGGGCCATTGCCTAGATCACAGAGCTGCCAGCTGCTGTTCCCTTCTGTCTTTGTAGATTTGGTGCATTCTTTTCTTTAGCTTAGATGTTGTGTTTTAGAAACTTTGGTGTAACTCTTTATCTGTTCTCAAAGGTCTCATATGTGGTCTGCTGAAATTTGCTTTGAGTGTTTATCAGTGACCCGTACACATTGATAACAGAATTAGGAGAAAAGCATGGCGACTCTCCTAAGTGTGAGAGGAGAATGTAGGACGGATTTGCTAGTGCTTTGCAGGCACTGCTTAATCTTCCCAGTGATGTGGAGGTGGGCATTGTGATCTCATCCGTTACACTGAGCTATCATGCTGCGCAGGAGAATGAAGGGCAAGCTAAGCTCACCGGGTCTACAGTCATTACATTTTTTTCTTAATGTAGTTATTTGCCAATGATATTTTAGAATCAAAACGGATGTGGAACCCATTACTGCACAGCTATCAAATAGATAATGGTTATAAACAAATGTTTAGTAAATGTTTATTCAAAACAATCTCAGAGAAACACTTTGAATAGCTTCCCTCTCTGAAGTATTGTACTTTTCACATCTCAGAGGAGAGTATGGGATTTGTTTCCTGTTTAGAGTATGTTAATAATCAACTTTTCAGTTCCATGTTAAAAATTAAAATGTAAGCATTTTATAGCAAACCAACTCTTATGATTGTCCATCACAAATTTGATTAAAGTCCACTGTACTCTTATTAAATCTATGTTCTTTAAAATTATTAGCAACTGCTCGCAATATACAGTTGCATTTCTCTGTAACATTAACCCCATTCTCTTAAGGCCCATGAACACTGAATTCCAGTTAGGGTTATCTAGTTATGGCAAGCTTCGTCCATGGTCTATAAATCACCTTGACACTGACCTGTCAGAAATCGGGTAGAATTTTCCAGATGTAGAAAGGGACTCCACATGTGCCAAGTGTATTCATGCATACTTTACCCACAGCTTCTGCATTCCCTGGTCCTGCTCTTCGGGATACCCTTGGAATTGTTGCACTTTGTCCTGAATATTCACAGTTTTCCCTGTGAAGCTTGCTGGACAACAGACCCAGCCTCTCCTTGGCCACTCTCATTTTTGCCTTCATTCTTCTGAGCTTAGTATTGAGTGTTAATGACAGCCTGCTTTACAAATCATGCTGAGCTCTCAGCTCTTTATTGCATGCTGATACTTTTATTTCTATACTTATTGGACATATGGGTTCAGGAAGGCCACTAGGAGAAAAAGGCATATGCTGCTGGCACTGCTTTGCTCTGTTTGGTAGGTGTAACATTTAGGGCGTGTCACCTAGCCCTTCTGATAGTGATGCTGTACACTTCTCGGCATTTAGCAAAGATTAAAGAACAAAACAAATGGATTTTTTTTCACATTAGTTTAAGTTATTTTTCCCTTTTGCCTCTTTTTTGTCATCTCTTTCTTTACTTTGCTCTTTCTCCTCCATCCTCTCTGTATTTCCTGTCCCTCCACCTTCTAGCATAGGATTGTTTCTATCAACATCTTATTAATTCAGTTTTGTCCTATCCACCTTGAGGTTCATGTAAACTGTATCATGTCATGTTGTAGACCAACGTGCTTATAACATGACTCCAGAAAATGTAGCTTTAACACAGCACAAGTTAGGTCTGCTCCCTATGCATGTTCAGAGAAAGCCTGTTCTGGCCTGGTTGGCCCTGCTAAAGGTGGAGAGTTCTTTACTTGTATAGGACAATAAATAACCTCAGCTACCTGGCTTCTCTTACTAGCAGAGTTTTTCTTTTACCTGGTAGGCCTGAGCTCGTAGCACTGTGCCTGGGGTAGAGGGTGAAGTTAGCTTAGCCACACCCAGGGACTCACAAATCTCACATGAGCAAGAAGCTTAGGTTCCCAATCATTGTGAATTCTCATGGGCTGTCTCAGAGTCCAGCATGTCCCCAAGTTATAGCAGAACAAAAATAGATTCGGTAATCCCGGGAAAGGGCAGCATATCGGCAAGGTCTTTTGCATCCCTTCAACCAAATAGTTGATTGACTTGACAAATTTATTTCACTGGTTTTTGCATCATATCTCTTAAAACTTCAAACACCTTTTATTGTAATTTTTAGCAACTTTGTTTTTCACTAGTTGGAGCAATTCAATCCTTCAGGCAGGTGTTGGGGCTACTTCTATTCCCTGGTCCTGTTTGGTCTTTGTGGTGCGATATGTATTTTAGAAATCATACTTGACATGTTTGATTTTAGTGCCTGGAGACTTTAAAAGTTTCTTGTTTATAAAAGAGTATTCTTGTAGATTAGTTGCTGCAAGATTTGAATTTACTGAAGATATCTAGTGCTAATAAATTCACAATTTGGCATAAATTTGAATAATGCATTCAAGTAGTCCTAACTGCAAGAATAGAAGAAAAAAATTAATTAGTTTGACCCGTTGGCATTTTATTTCAAACATAAAATCCAGCGCATATACAGGTGAAATGAGCAGTGTATTTCTCAGGTCACTAATTTAATCACTTTCCAGATTGTGAGAGATTTAAACAAATGGCAACATGGAAAGGGGTAATGGGGTTGGGGTGAAGCCTGAGAGGGGCCAAAGCAGGACTCACTTGATTACAGAGGAGAGGAGGGGAGGAGGAGAGGGGAGGGGACAGGAGGGGAGGGGAGGAGAAGAGAAGGAAGAGGAGAGGAGAGGAGAGAGGAGGGGGAGGGGAGGGAGGAGAAGGGAGAGGAGAGGGGAGGGGAGATGTTCTTTTGCTGCCTCCTGGCACTCCAAAGATTAGATGATGCTCATCACACTGATAAAAATGGATCTTATTTAGTCAACTGATACAGTGTCCATCTCTTCTGGGTACTCTCACAGCCAGAGAAGTGCATAAGTACTTATATGGGCATTTCTTGCCTCACTCTAACTTGCATACAAAATGCACCATAATGCTATATATGTAAAATGGAGAGGTTTCAAGATTAAACTGAAGTAGAAATGCATCTCTCACATCATGTTTTGTTTTTGTTTTTGATCTCTTTTGTTTTGTTTTTAAGCAGAACATGTACCTTTTCCTGCTCCCCCCCCCCCTTTTAATCAGGATAACTACCCTTTGGTTTTTGTAATGTTATCCTCTTGATACATACAACCTTAAATCAGATAATGTCTGGGTCAGCAAAGCGAATCCTCTTCGTAGGGAAAAAAATAACAATGCAATGGATTTTAGAAGTCTTCCAGGATTGCTGCAAAGCATCTCTGGCTACATTCTGGCTTCAGCTTCCAAAAGGGTATGCAGTGTCCATTCTGAGAGGATTGAGGGGAAACCATGATAAAATGTTCTAGTATTTGGCAGGTCCTAAGGTTGCATCTACTATTAAATGGAAGTGCTGCTCAAAGTAGTAAGTCTTTGCAATTTTTCTGATTTATTATGATTTAACTCTTGTTCTCAGGAGTGAGTTAAGAAAAAAACATATCTGGGGATAATAGTGTTGTTATTATATGTGTATATTTATACACATGCACATGTACACAGACACACGTACACACACACTTGCACGCATAGCTGGTATAGGCTTTCCTGAATTCCATCTTTGGTTTGAAAAGTGGCTTTATAAGGAATATGACAGTTTTGTGATGATCATTTTGTGCACACCAGTCTCTCAGATCACGTACTCCAATTATTTTGAAAGTCAACACATCTCTTGTCCTGGGATCTTGCATCTGACACTTGGAGAGTCCCTTTGCTTATATTCTCTGACTTTTGATTTCTCATGCATTTTTTCCCTCTATTACAAAAAAAAATCTCATGCATTTTTTTCCCTGTTACAAAACTCAACTTTTATTGGGGTAAATAACCCAATAGCTTCTCACTAAAGGGTACTTGTTCTTTGTTCAATTACTGGACTCCTTTAATAGTTTAGATTATGTATAAAAGACTTACAGGTTTGTCCAACTTATGTCCTGTTCATGCAGCCAAGGACAATCATAAATGCAGCCCAATACTAAATCACACATTTCCTTTAAAATGATGAGGTTTCTTTCTTGGTGATGTTCTCTGAGCCATAGAGGGGATGTTATGCATGTCCTGTTTGGGCTGGTCTCTGAGCCATCACTTTTTCTCATCACCTTAGCTAGCCGTGAGTCTCTGCATTCTCTTCTGCTAACAGCAAAGAGAAGCTTCTTTGCTCATGACTAAGACTAATGTTTGTCTATAGGTATAAACATAAGTCCTCAGTGCTCTTAAATTTCAAAATGGTGTATATTAATCTTATTCCTGTGCGGCATACCTTTTCCATCTTTCCAACTTGGCAATCAATGTTTCATTGCTCCCTTGTCTTCTTCTGTGCTTGAGGGCTTCAGACACCGGCATTGGAATTCCTGATTTTCTCCTTTCCAGCCTGTTTTTCTTTTCCTTTTTTTTTTTTTTTTAAATTTTGCCTCATTTTTTATCTCAACTTTTTTTTTCTGAGTATGATTTCTTTTTTCTTATTTATTTATTTTCTAATTACAATTTATTCACTTTGTATCCTAGCTCTAGTCCCCTTCCTTGTTCCCTCCCTATCCCACCCTCCCTCCATCTTCTCCTCCCATGCCCCTCTCCCAGTCCAATAGGGGAGGTCCTCCTCTCCTTCCATCTGACCCTAGCCTATCAGGTCTCATCAGGACTGAATGCATTGGCTTCTTCTGTGGTATGGTAAGGCTGCTTCCCCCTCTGGGGGAGGTGATCAAAGAACCAGCCACTGAGTTCATGTCAGAGATAGCCCCTGTTCCCCTTACTAGGTAATCCACTTGGATATTGAGCTCCATGGGCTACAGTTGTGCAGGGGTTCTAGATTATCTCCATGAATGATCCTTGGTTGGAGTATCAGTCTCTGAAAAGACCGCTGTGCCCAGACTTTTTGGTTCTATTGGTCTCCTTGTGGAGCTCCTGTCCCCTTTAGGTCTTTCTATCTCCCTGCACTCTGTCCAAAGTTTGGCTATGAGTCTCACATCTGTTTTGATACCCTGCTGGGTGGACTCTTTGAGGGCCCTCTGTGGTAGGCTCCTGTCCTGTTCCTGGTTTTCTCCCCCTTCTGATGTCTATTTTGTTTGCCTTTCTCTTCTGACAGTTCGAATGAGCTTTGAATTTATTCTATCACATTTTAATTTTCAAAGTTCCTTGTATGTCTGGTTGTTTTCTGTGTGAGGCCTGTCTCTTCAGGCCTTCCTTATCTTCTAAACATCATCAATATACTTTGATTTTACAGATGGATTCATTTTCTCAAAGCTCCACAATTAAATTAAAGATAATATGTTAAAAACTTTTTCTTTCTTACAGTTTCCATTTTATGTCATTCTTTATTTAATTCTCTGCCTTTTGTGTTAGATGGATATCCCAGTTTTCTGATCATTTTCTGCATTTCTGCTCAGTGTTAAACATGAGAGACAAGGCTGGAGAGATGGCTCAGTGGCTAAGAATACTTATCTCTCTTCCAAAGGACCTGGGTTTGGGTGCCAGTACAAACTTTGGGCAGCCTGCAACTTCTCTGCAAGCCCTCACATTCATGTGTACATACGCACACAGAGACCCACAGTTGTATAAATAATTAAAATTAAAAATAAATAAATCTTCTTTTGGGGGGGTTGAAAACCTTCTATTTCAGAGAGGCAGAGAAAGTACCCAGCTGAGCTTCATACTCAGCTGTTGTCCCAGAAGAAAAAAAGCCCTTTCTCCTTTTCCATAGTGTCTTAAATACCCTTCAACTCAATGTCCTCCCTTTCTGTGTTTTCCTATGTTCATTTTCTGTCAACTGGTTGCTGTCTCAATGCTGTCAACCTATGGTTGACTTTATTTAGCTCTTGTTTTTAGAAAGAAAACTAAATAAATCTTTTTAAAAAATTTAAGCAGCATCTGTACAGCTAAGAGTGTTGAGATTCTCAGTAAATATTTTTGACCCCAAACTTCTTTATGTGAACTAGGCAAACTAATCCTTGAGAATTCCAACTCAGTGTTTCCTTTCATTCGAGGAGAGCCCCACCTTTAGCATACTCTGCTGTAGCCCTTTCCAGTTAAGCCCTGCTTCCTGGGATTACCTCAGTCCTGAGGTAAGGGCTCTGTTATTGCTTTTCTTCAATATGCTTTAGGTTCTCACAGTTCTTAACCCAGTAGCCATAAGCCTGGATGTTTATAGGCCTCTTCTTCTGCTCCAGTTTTTAAGGGACAATACATAGTGGATGCAACCAAGCCCTGTGACAGGGGATTGTGGGAATTGGCATGAGCTTTGGAAAATCCCGAGATGTGTTCTGGATTACCCACATGTGCTGGGCCTCCATGTTCTGGATGGAGCCTGTGTGAAAGAAAGAGAAGTGGTCTGGCTGTGGCTCACCATCACTGTATTTTATCTCAATACTCCTTGGATTACAAGAATTCTGATTCTGACACCTCCTTCAAGTATGAGTAAAGGTCTATTTGTAAAGTAGGAAAGTGTTAGCTACTCCTCCAAATTTGGAGCTTTATGTTAAAACTATGCCAGTGATGACATATGAAATTCAAGTCTTGCCTTGGACCTTAGATAAGCCTGCCAACATGTTAACACATTGCCCCATGGGTTTGTCAGATTTCAAAGGCGTCTTACTCATGCCAAGATGGTAGAGTCCTTGATGACGGATTTTGGCACCCCCAGGAGAGAATGAAGTTCTAGGTCACTGTACTCTGCTAATTGCTAGTTATCCCTAATTTTCTGGATAAAAACTGTTCTTAATATGAAAGGGCAACAGGGACCTGGTTATCTAATCCACAGTGCTCCAATTTTAGCTGCTGTCTTCTCAGTTACTGACATTTCTGATGGTGCTTATAGCAAGTCCATGGAGGATTCTGTAGTGTACACTGTGGTGCTTTGGGCTTTTCCCCCTCTCTCTTTCTTTCTCCTCCTTTTCTAGCCCCTCCACTCCTATCTCCTCTCATTTGCCCTTTTTTGGAGAGAATTTTCAACTACTTGGAGTTAGAGAGTTTTATATTTTCTGGTGTTCACACTGTATTTTCATTATGGTGGAACCCTTTAAGGTATCTTGATAATCAGAGAATTTTTTTAAAATATTATGCTGAAATTTGGAGGCCCAAAACATTTGTATGAATTTCTTTGATTTCAAATAGCTTAAGATAAAACCAATGCCAAGCATGAAAACTTTCAATGCTCTGGAGGCATGTTTTGTTATTCCTATGCACTGTTTACCTCTCACGTAAGTTTTCCTCTCTCATGCAGGAGGCAGCAGATTTGTTTCTCGGTTCTCTACTGTGCCTTTAGCTTTCTTTGGAATTTTTTAAAAATTTATTAGGAGATTTAACTTACCTTATAAAAACTAATGGAAGATGAAAGACAACTAGATCAAAATAAGAATTAAACCCAGTGGATACAGTTCAGTGTATGGAAATGTACAAAAAAGATTAAAAATTACTTTCATCAGAAAACTTTCTAACAAATAAATTGAAGTAGCTTATCAACATTTTATTTAGAATCTAAAAATCATGATTGTTTCCATTAGCATTCAACCGTTTATGCAAAATCTTCAATGCCTCACTGCGTGCGTTCAGCTAGAATTACTGTCTAACTTTACTTCTAGGTTCATTGTCTTCCTTTGAGTGGTGCTGCAGGACATACTGTGGGATTCCATCCTGCTCATCTCTGTGCAATGTCGGTCTCCACCTCCTACTTCGTTTAGGGATGGACTGATAGACCCCGGCTTGGGTCATTAATCTTTGGTCCACTTCTTGCTTCTGTTTTCTCCTTGATAAAAACAATGTTTTACTATAGTTCAGTAATGTTTTTGATGAGAGAGAAGTGTGCCAGATCTGTCCTTTTCTTTAAGAGGTCAGCTTTATTTTTTTCTTTTTGCTTAGTTAGAAATTGTAACTTCCAATGAATATACCCCCTATTATGTAGGACAGCGTTGGCTGGCTCATATTGACGTCCAAGTCTCTAAGTTGATTAGAAGATGAGTCATCGAGGCAGTTGCAGGGACACCAAAGCTCAGGCCATGAATGTGCTTTCCACTATTCTTAATTGAAATGCAGGAAAGTTTGGTGTGAAGCGTGGTTATCAGTAATGCAAAAGGAAGGTGTTGGTTTCCCACAGATTTCTGCTTTCTTTTGAATCAAGGTTGACTCTGACATTTTTGCAGTGCAGTTACTTGTTCCAATTAGCAGAAAGAGTGGAACTGACTTTTTGTTTATTTGTTTTTGTTTTTCGGTTTCTCTGTGTAATAGCCCTGGCTATCCTGAACTCTGGACTAACTTTATAGGCCAGGCAGGCCTCAAACTCAGGAAGATCTGCCTATCTTTGCCTCCCAAGTGCTAGGATTAAAGGCATGTGACACCATACTCAGCTGTGGAAATTAACTAAACAAGAATATAATTATGGATGGGTTAGTGAGATGGCTCACAGATTAAAGAGCACTTACTGCTCTTCCAGAGGCCCTGAGTTCCATTCCCAACAACCACATGGTGGCTCACAACCACGAGATGCGGTGTCTTCTTTTGACCTGCTAGCACACATGCAGGCAGAATACTGTATACATAATAAATAAATAAATCTTTAAAAAAGAATTTAATCATGGAACTTCTAACACTAGTTTGACACTTTATAATGACACTATTTTCTAATGGAAGATGTCTAAAAGGTGGTGAAGGAGAGCCAACATTGATAGTTTAGTGTTGCCATAAACAAACAAACAAACAAACAAACAAACAAACAAATGGTTTCTAAGGTTTATTGTTAAATAGCCTATAATTGTTTGGGCGGTATTATCTAACTCACTATTATAATCAATAAAAGACACAGACACCTGATAGATTGTAGAATAGCCTTATGTCACCTGGGGAATTGCAGATTTTACCTCCCAAGCCCCCATCCCACACCATTTGCTCTAATAATTTCTGTTTGGGCTATTTCATATCCATAATCTCAAAATACTAGCTAATGGTCTTCATTGGGCTGTTTTCCACCATTCAGACTGATCTGGCATGTGCTGCTCTCCATGCTAACCCATCATGGCTCTCTGCTTCAAGGCTTCCTCTTCCAGTACCTCTCTCCTTCTTCCCATGATCCTCCTGTCCTCAAGCCCATGAACTCTGGCCACACACTTACATACTCTGCCCTCCCCAGGTATATAGGCATTTATTCAGTCGATCAGGGAGGCAAGGTTACATAGCAATAGTTGGGGTTCATGAGTGTCTACTCGTAAGGGACAGCAGAAAGACTTCAGGGAGCAACATAGTTAACAACCAAACACAGAGCATCAGACCACGCTTTAGTGTGCCAACTCGATTTTAAATATAGTGTGAGATTTCGTCTTCACAAAATTCTGCAAATACCTTTTCTAAACACAGTAGCTTTCAAGCCTAGTCTGAAAGGGACTGAGTAATTTCACTGCAAGAACAAAGAGCTAAGCTGAACAGTTGTCAAGTCCAGAGCTGGGGGAATAGAGGCATGAAGGGCTGTGCGCCCTTCCTGCTGCACACTGTACCTTCTCAAAGCGCACTTGACTGTTGATTGCAAACATGCAATGAAGTGGTGAGAGGTCACCTTTCTTTTTCTCGAATAACTAAGCATTATTTAGTCAAATACAGTTATTTGTACTCACCTATTTTAGGAGTAGACAAAAGCTGTCAATTATACAGGTAGTGTATAATCTTTGAAAAACAGCTTTTCTAGCTACTGCTGGTAGATTCTCAACCATAAATATTTATTATCTAATTGTAGTTTAAAATGCCTGCGATTAGGTATATTGACTAGTTTATATTCAGACAAGTGTAACTCCAGGTATTAATAACTGAAGAAAATAAGAGGTGTTGGAAAGATTATTCTTAATTTCTATGAAGTTTATCTCCAAATTTAAGAAAATATGTATTGATCAAATTTTATTTCTGCACAGTTGCACATTTGAAATTAAGAAAAAGTATTTGGCAAGATTTCCACATAAACTTTCTGAATTTCTGAATTATAGCTATATTTAGTTTCCATAACTTTTGACTTATTTCTGTATCCAGCGAAAAATTTTCGCTTTTCTCACGATCTTCGACTATTAAAACATTATTTAGTTCTTAGCTTGGTGGCTCACAATAGTTGGGTTATCTGATAGTATAGCTGAGGGCAATTCACATATTTATTGTTTGTTTGCTTCCTGGTTTTAAGATTGTAGTTCACAGTGTTCTGGAACTCACTGTGTAGCCTGGGCTAGGCTGTAACTTGTGATTCTTCTTCCTCAGCCTCTGCTTTGCCTACAGCATACCATGCCTGGCCGGTCTCCTTAATGAGTAAAGAGGTATTTTTATCTCGTCAGTAAAATCGAAAAGGTACTTCCATCCCGTTCCCTTCAACAATGCCTGGGTGCCACTCTAACACTTCTTACTGTTTATTTTTATTGTCAAAAAGAAGGAAATTGTAGTCTTCTGAGGTTATTCTTCCAAACATGGCACCGGGAGGCTGCTTCACCTTCTGCTTATTGACTCGTTCACTTAGCTTCTTGAAGAAAAACCAGTGATGATTCAGAGCCCCACACGTGTTCTTTACTTCTCTGCTTCAACTTTTGTCTACCCCATAAAGATGACGTGTGCCTTAAAGGTACACTTTTTTCTTTTGTGTTTGAATGAGCGCTAACTCATCTTCTTTCTTTTACACACACTTTTCACCACTTACCATTTCTCTACCATGTGCTGGGGAGGGGACAGTAGAAGGCCTGATCCTTTTTGTGATTGGGTTCACACTCACTCCCAGACTCCAGTAGTTCAGCTAGGTCATGGATGCTCCAAAGACTGATGTATGCAGGACTTGAGGAATCTGCAAGAAAAAACTAGTACTGATGTGTTCTTCCTAGTGGAAATCGGTCCAGGGACTAGTGTTGGGTAAGGAGCTGCTTGCTTTTCTTGGGACTATCCATGCTTTTCTAGATAAAAGATAAAAGGGGCTTCACGTGCTTCAGAGAATAGCCTCAGTGTAAATTATGTATCCCACTTTGTAATTTTATCGGTTCATAGTGAAGCTTTAAAACTAACTTTAATCCACGAAAGACTTAATATAGTAAGCACCACGATCATATAGTTGCTTGCTTGTTTCTTCCTGATGGATTTGATTTTGACATTTTTGTGTTAAATCATGGATCTAACATTGTAACTGTATTTTAAAATAAGAAGTGCATATTTTTTTGTTTTGGGAAGGGGGAGTATTTTTTAAAAATATTTTAGAAATATCAATGTTTATATCCAAAGTAGGAAGGTCTGCTCACTAAAGCCAGTGTGACATCTTTATTTACCTAAATTGATGTGTAACTTGGCTTCTCCCTAATGCTACCCAAGGCCTTGACGTTAACCACAATTAATGCTGGACCTCTCTAAAATCACTTGGATTACCTTGAAGAATCCTTTCTTCCTATGTCCTCCTGCATATGCCCTCCTGCATTCCCTCTCTCATCTCCCTCCTTCAGTTTTAGCTGTTTAATTTTGCTGTTACTCTTCAGGCAGCAACACTATTCAAATAGCTTTCATTTTAGAAATAGCAAGTTATTGCAAATGTGCCAAAAGATGAGGCTTGTGTATTCAAGAGGGAAAAGGGCGAGTGTCCAGAATTCTGAATGATTAATGACTTCCTCAGGCTGTGGCTTCATGCTGTCCACGGCAAATGTAGGTATCTATTATCAGCTGGCAGTGAGCGGCTATCCAGTTCTACAGTCCCATTGTTACTGTGATATTAGCTAGTATATTTCATATCAGGGCCACTGAGGTAACAGCCAGGTGGCAAGGACAACATGAGTCAAACAAGGTAAATATATGACACCTGCTGGGAAGACAAAGGTGCGGCCGCCAAGGAGTTTTATAGAGAGTCACTTAGTTCTTTTCCCAGCTGTATCCACATTTCCACACACCTATAATATTCTTTTTTTTTTTCTGACCCGTGAGAAACACATTTAAGTCGGTCTAAAGACCATGCGTGTTTTTTTAGACTTTTCTTCTTTCTTCCATCCTCAGCCATCCCACTGGGTATTCTAGTTGTTCGTGGAGACTGTGATTTGGAGACTTGCCGTATGTACATAGACCGCCTACAGGAGGTGAGTTGATTTATCTTATTTTATATTCTCCTCAGATTTTCCTTTAAATAAATAACAGATAGATGATAGATAGATAGATAGATAGATAGATAGATAGATAGATAGATAGAT
>NW_026586550.1:8094001-8096757 GCF_907164565.1 Psammomys obesus
AGATAGATAGATAGATAGATAGATAGATAGATAGATAGATAGATAGAGAGTGTGTGTCTACAATGACACATGAGATCAGGAAATGGCAATGTGGCCTGGTTTTTTCAGCATACTCCCTCCCAATTCTGCTGTTGGTTCCCTCTGCTGGCTGCTGGAAAGAGGGTTAACTATAGGTCCTGGTGTCCTGGTGTATTCCTTGGCTATTCCATAGCTTGGAAATCTGCCTTCCTCCCAGGCTACATAGATGTATATTTTAAGCTATTCAGAATTTCTAAAGAACTACTAAATAATGAAAGATCTTAGAGATTTGAGGCTACTTGATGTTTTGTGTCTAGCACAGAAATCCAGCAAGAAGGCTTCATTTTTTTAAAATTGAAACTTTCTCCACAGGAAAGAGAAGCTTCTTATTAATATAAATATATCAGAATGGAATGTGTAATTTTTTGACCTGTACATTGTTCTTTATTCTGGTCTTCCACTGAGAAACAGGAAGGAAGTGATCTCGTATATGACCATCTCATGAGTTTGACCTGAGTCAGCAAACTCATTACAATCACTGTTGGCACAATTGTGTCTATATAGGTATGGTAGGTTGGGGCAGGCAACTATCTCCATCCCAGGAGTGGTGGAAATAAAGAGCTCTCGCCATCATTGCGTTTGGATGAAAGACACCCACTCCCACTACAGTCACTTTCTTCAAGTGGTGCTGATTGAAATATTTGTATTATAAAACCAGCGGGTGATTTGAAGGATTCTCCTAGAGGGATAATTCTGTTCTACCCAATGCATAATACACAAATAAACATAAATAAATTGTAAATAAAGCTGATGTATAGTTCTTAAATCCTGCTAACTTGGAGCCACTTATCTTTGAACATTACATTGTATTTCACTAGAAATGTATTTGGGTAGGAAACACATATTGATGATTCTGAAAATTAATTTTATCCTTATAATTAGTAAGGAGAGAGATGTAATGATAAATCAAAAGGTATTTATGGATAAATGCCATAATTTGAATAGTAACATGAATGAGAAAGCCAGTAAATTTTATTGTTGATGCTTTGTTCAGCTATTTTTGGTATGGGTGACTACTTAAAGAATAGAACACCTGTGAACATTTTAGTAGGCATCTTGAGTCCTAACTTAAGTTTAAAGAAACCATATCATCCCATTTTTCAAAATAATACTGAATTTTACTGTGGAATGTCATACATTCAGCCTGTAATTTAAAAAGTGATTTATGGACTGGGGAGATGACTCAGCATTTAAGAACTTTTGCTGCTCTTCTGGAGGCCTAGTGTTCAATTCCCAGCATCCATTGTTATATACTCACAAACACCTATAAACTCCAGTTCCAAGAGATCTGAGAGCTTCTTTAGTTTCCATAGGTATACACACACACATACACAAACACAGACACACGTACACACACACACATACACATAAATACAAATAAAATCTTGTTTAAAAGTGACTCCTAACTGATACCATATCTTTTATTAAAAAAATATTTTAATACTCAAGTGACTTAGCAGTACTCCACAATGGCAAAAACCCATGGTAATTAGTTGACTTTATTGCGAGTGAACTTAACCAACTTATTTTTTTGAAAATACAGTATTTTAATATAATTTTGTTTATTACAATTTATTCACTTTGTATCCCAGCTGTAGCCCCACCCTCATCCACTGCCAATCCCTCCCTCATCTCCTCTCATTCCCCTGCCCCAGTCCACTGATAGAGGAGGACCTCCTCCCTTTCCATCTGACCCTAGCCTATTATGTTTATCACACTAGCATTCAACCAAAAATAAATTTATAAGGAGAAAAAAAGAAAACCGGAATCAGTAAGTAAAGAGACGTTTTGAAGTGACTGGGCACACAGCTGGAGACAAACCCTGTGGGAAGCAGGTGTAAGGACCAGGGCACCCACAACTGCGGATGTCAGTCTGGACAGAGCATAGCACCTTCCTTAGCAAGGAACCCTAGGCCTGTGACAGTGGTGATGACTTAGTTAGCAAACTTTATAAAGGGTGCCTGGCTTCAGAATCTGCTGGCATAAGCCCATTTCCCTTCACTCCTGTCAGCTTGCACTTCGTGATGACATGGTCATGTTCAGTGGTTACTTTCCCCCAATTGGGGCTTATGAAAGCATGTTTTCCAAGCATCTCATATGTATATGGTAATATTTATTTAGTATAAGAGAAGTCCAAGTCATTTAAGTTTGCTCAAGAAGATTTCTCTATAAGCCAGAGAGTTTAGATACAAATGAAATCAGATTTCCATTAATTTATAACAGAAATCACCAGTTCGACATCACTAACCTAAGTTGTGGAACACAAAAGATCCAACTTCTCTCAGTCTAAGTTAGTAGGCTTTTATTGTTTCAGGCACAAACATCATTGGCCAACCTTGATGAGCTAAGACACTTTAAGATTGAACATGGTGACATTAAAGTGGGAGTTCATTTGGTGGGAATGTGGAATAGCTTTTCAAGCTAACTGTAAGGTTTGCATTTTTTTCTCCTCGTTTTTCATTAGGACTTGCACTCAGTTTCTTCTGGGTCACAGAGAGTTCATTACCAGGTAATTCATCATTGCTTCTACTTCTTTCTTTTTTTTAATTTCTTTCCAGACAGCTGAATTCCCTCTTTCACTGCATGTGCAATTTAGAGTTCATATATTATCCTGGGGTAGTCTTAACTTAAATCTATCTATCTATCTATCTATCTATCTATCTATCTATCTATCTATC
>NW_026586550.1:8096767-8228920 GCF_907164565.1 Psammomys obesus
ATCTATCTATCTATCTATCTATCTATCTATCTATCTATCTATCTATCTATCTATCTGACGGTGAAGTTATTATTCTGGTTATTTTGCGTTTTCATGTCTAGTTGTAGATATGCTCTCAGATATATAGGAAAACATACAAAAATGAAGTGCTTTTAGTTACATATGCCAGAGATCTCATCTCAACCAAGCTTAGCAGGGAAAGTGCATATTAGGTCACTGAAGCAAAACGTTTGCTCAAGAGGGGTTTTACATATCAGTCAGTTATGGCACATGTTCCATTTTTGTGCTGATCTTTCTGATTTGCCTTTTTTTTATATAAGAATTTCATCTCTGAGCTAGAGACTGCTGTGGTTCCAGGAGACTTCCCTCACACCTACAGGAAAAATGCCCTGCTTCCTATAGCACTGACCAAAGTTTTATAATACAGTGGGCTGCTATTATGCTTGTCTGCTGGATAGAATCAGATAGGACCACTGTCTGGCTCTTCACTGACCCTCATCAGGAGAACTCTCAGTTGTCCTTGGCCCACTTCTCATTGGGAGTGCAGTCTCTTTTATGCTCTCTGACCCTCCTGTGCTGCCCACATCTCTTTGTCCATCAATTTATCGACCCAGTTTCTCAGACATGATGTAGATTCAGTGCACAGTCATCTTGAGGATTGTGAGGGACCCCTTCTCTTAGAAACCATTGTCTTTTCCATGCCAGGAGGGCTGTGTGGGAGGCATAAATTTCCAACAATTTCTCCAAATACAAGCTCTGTAGATCCTTTTATGTCTCCATATGGCAGGGGACTTAAATGTTGACTGGGTTGCATAATGAGGATTCACCATGAAAAATGCATTTAATTGTGTGGCTACCACAGACTTAGACAAACTAAGATAGTATGGCATCAGTGACATTGAGAGATATAATAGAAAGAAGACCGTGAAATGTGTGGCCTGGGTAACAGTCTTTCCCCGTGAGCCCTGCTCTATACCTTCAGCCCACGCAATGCTTTAATCTTTAGAACACAGGACCGGGACGGCCTTGGTGCTTTTGTGTGTTTACATCTCGCACATGTCCTATTATCCCAGAATACTTAGTCACATCTGGATGTGACCGAAAGGAGAAGTCACTTAAGGTGACACTAAGATAGTGAACCACTCTACAACCTTTATATCAATATTTTAAAGGACAATTTACCAGCTTTTATAGGCTGGAGTTGGCAGCTAACAGTTGGTATCAAAAATTAGATTGAAGAAAATCTGTTGTTTTAACAAAGGTTTGTAATTTTTCCTCTCGGAAATTTGGAACTTTTACAATTTTGCTAAAATACTTTAAGCACAGATGCTAATTGGTTTTGTGAAACTTGTGGACTGATACACTATCTTGTCATAGAAATATTATCATTTTGGTGTATGAGTGTTTCACATGGGTCCTTTTAAACCATAATTTTTTTATGCCGCTTTGCATCCACATGGATTAGGAACTAAGTGACAGTCTAGAATAGGATAGGAATATTTCTCTAATTTACTATAAAGTAATAGCAACATAGAAACTATTAATGACTTTTTTCTAATATTTTTGTACTTTTTAATGAGTTGCAATCAAGTCAAACCTTGGTATCAACACTGTTATGTTGTAAATGTCACATTAAAAGCTTTTCTGCATTGAGCATAGAGAGTAAAAGGAATAGTGATCAAGGATGAGTATCAGAGCATCAGTACCAACCTTCCCCTTATGCTAAATGAAGAAACTGAGAGTTAGAAATCAGGGATCTTTGAGTAATAAAGATTTTTCTCAGGATCTTCTCCATAGCGTGTGCGTGTGTGTGTGTGTGTGTGTGTGTGTGTGTGTGTGTGTGTGTGTGTATGTGCATGTGAGAGACAGTCAGTGAGAGAGAGAGACACACACACATGGTGAGAGAATTTGTTAGAATTACTGTAGCGAAAAGAGAGGTTTCTCAAACAGCAACGGTAGGCAGGTAGAGGCAAGAAGCTGCAGGGGAAATAATTTTCTACATTTTACTAAGATTATTGATGAACCTGTAAGAATCCAAGAGGTTTGGTGAGCAATAATAAGTTGGAAATATGAATGGTAAAGCCCAAAGTCCCAGGCTCACAGATGAACAATATGCTGAATCCTGAGCCAATAAATGGTGCTTAGAACTGCAGGGTTGGAGGGTATCACTGGGACAAACTTAGACACTGAAGAGGCTATATTGCTATTCTGTATGTTCTCATCAGCCAAAAACAAAGCACAAGATGGGAAAATGACCAGTCATAAAGAGCCATGTAAACAGAGCCTAGTAGCAGGGTGCTGCTGGGTCAGCAGAAGGTGACATCTGACAGCCACACATAGACTGCTGGGAAGAGCAAGGAGCAGGGAGCGCTGACAGGTGCCCTTGAGCTGTGCACTGACTTCTGCATCTTTCCAAAGCACGGATAAAATACATGGATGTTGGATTCCACTCTTTTTTTTTTTTAATGTAGAACATGACAAAACCACTCAATTTTGTTTCCTGATACAGAAACTGTGATATCAGAATATCCAGACTGTATGTGTGGGGGTTGGTTAGGTAGGAGAATAGGCTTCAGGAAACAGAACTGCAAGGTGTCTTAAACACTCTCTAATGAGCTTCGTTAGATATGAGGGGGAGAATAAATAAACACCAGTATCTAGAACGACTTGGCAGATTCTTGTCAGCCCAAACATTGCTCTCTGGAGTTTTGGCTGACATTTTTTTTTTTTAAGTCAGGAAAACCAACAAAGAAACAAACAAAACCCCTCAAAGACGTGCATGTGCCCAAGGTGCCTTGTTAGTGAGCCACGTGGCAGCTCCTGCCAATTACATGTCTCCTTGCTTTCCTGTCTCTCTTTTACAGAGTGGCAGTGACCTGCCAGCAAAGCATGGGGCCTCCGAAATGGCAGCTCACATTCCCCTGACAAGGCAGCGTGGGCCACACTAACGTGTGCTGGCTGTTTATAGTCTGCTGAACGTTCCAGCACAAACATCTCTAATGCTGAAATACAAAGCCTCTTCACACTAATGGCATCTGGTGTAATTTATAACTGCCAAATACGCTGTGTGCAGATTCATATCTTCTTCAGATTGGCAAATAAACTGGAATTTATAAATAATTTAGACTTTATTTGATAAACAGTGCTTCCTGAGGCCATCTGTTATAAGATGACTCCTTCTTTTCTCTCTTAGAACTAATGTTCATTTTTGACCCAAGTCATGAAACAAAGAGGGAGTAGAGTGTTTTGATGTAAACTGAAACCAGTTTTCAAATTAGAACTAATTTATCTTAATCTAGAAAAAGGCAAAGCTCATGAAGGAACATTTTAAGTTGTGTTTATTTTCCTTTCATGTATTGTACGAGTGCCTGCATGTATGTATATATAGCGTGTGTGTGTGTGTGTGTGTGTGTGCGCTCCTCTTAAGAGTGGTTGTTTTAGTCACTGTCTTGATTCTTAACTAAGGACGAAGTTTGGTCTCAATATAATTCATTTAGCAATGACTGTAGATACCCCTTGGAATCTGCTGAGTGGAAGCCACTGAATATATATGAATACAATTCAGGAAAGTCTCCTATGGTAAAGTCAGTATCAATGTCAGTAGTCTAGAGCCCCAAAATCCCTGAGCCATCATGTTTTTGCTTGGTACTTGATGAGGTTCTGCGGCAGCTATGAAGTCTAGGTGAGGAAAGTTGAAGGAGAAAGAAAGAACCTGGAAAAAATACAGCTAGGAAGAATAAAATCAGCTATAACTATGGCCAGGTATATTAAAGAAATCCAAGTGAACTTAGGTCTTACTCCAAGTCTTAGCATTTCTCCAAGAAGGCCCTGTGGACAATTAAATACCATCAGCTTAACTTGAGAAATTCTAATGATCATCATAGCATTCAAAAGTAAGTTCAAAATGGATTTATCAAGAAATTCCTTTATCTAAGAGTCAATTAACTTAAGAAAAAAATTATGAAAATTTCAGAAAAATAAATGGGACTGGGAAATACCATATTAAGTAATATATATACATATATATATATAACATATTGTTGTATAATACATACTTTTATTAATTTATGCTAATATATCAAGCACTATTTTTTATACATTAATGTATATATTGCTTGGAGAGACAAATACTGTATGTTCTTGCGCCTATGTAGATCCTAGCTTCTACTCACTAAATACAGAGGTATCTGGGCAGGAGTAAACACGGGTAAAGGCCAGGAAACTAGAAATGGGCAAGGAAAGATAGTGAGGTAAACAATAGAACAAAGTGGAAGGGAGGAACACTGAGGCCAAAAGGGTAGGGTGGGAAATAGGGGAAGAGGGAGGTGAGAGGGAGAGGGGCCAGAGCACCCACTAAAATAAATATGCATGAAAAATATGTAAGTATAAATAAATGTTTACTTTTTAAGCTAATTAAAACAAAATTAAAATATTTTAGAAAGAAAAAGTGAATAGGGGTATCAGTGTATAGATGGTGGAGAGTAAAGGTAGATAAGAAGTGTGGATGGAAAATAGAAATTTAAGAGAAAGGTGATCATGGACTAGACCTTATGAAATGAAGCAATGACTCCCAGCTCAAATGACTTCTGTTTAGTTTTTATGAAAGAAGAATTTCATTCACATTGAAGGTATAGTTAAATGCTAGGTGCATATTGCCTAATTGGATAAGTTACTGGAGTGTGTAACAGGAATGCTGTGTGCATTTGTTATGCATAATTGAAGATAAATTAAGAGCAGCTTTTTCATGTGCTTGCCAAATAATCATTCAGAGAACTATGTAAATTTTATCTAATTAATGCTAGGTGGATTTCAGAAACACACGAACACATATGCATTTCTATAAACTTAAATTTTGCCTGAAAACTAATACCTAGCCCCTTGTAAGAATTTTCTCACCTCTATTTTTGCTTCAATCTAAGTCATTGTCCACATTGCGTTGGCAGATAACTCTAAATTCAACATTCTTGTTTGCAAGACACTTGGTGAGGTCATGATGAGGTATTTACCTGCTGGAAATACATTGCCCACAATGGTCATGAAAGTTGTATTAAACCAAGACTGTAGCTTATTCAGTTTTGTCCCTCTTCTGGCACCACTGTTTCTCATGTGTATTCTGATTATCTTGTCTGAGTAACAGAGAAGGATTTCACTCAGGGATTCCCATGAGGTCATCATTTACTAAGAACATCCACTAAAGAATGTTTCAGGACCATGGCTTAAATTATAAATTCCTCTTTCAACATGCTTTTCCCATTTGTATTTTAGTTTTTTTCCCCTCCAATATATGAATTTGATATCATCAAGGTCCATTTGATAGTTCCCTGGGCTTTCCCAAGTGAGCCATTTATGTTGTGCAACCTACCAAGGTTTATAATCTTGGCTTCTGTTAGTTTACGGAATGTACACAGAGCAAGAATTGTTCTTGGCTTCTAGTTCCCTCCCTTTTGTAGTCCTTAGGATAGCACTTTCCTGGCATGATGCCTTCCCAACCTTCTCCTTTATCTATATAGAGTTAAGCACATTAGATGGATACATAAACATACATATATAAGTTTATTAAAATGAATTTACACTCCTTGTGTACTAACTATGCATATTTCTGTCATAAAGCCTACTTTTCATAATAGTGTACCATTGCTGTTAAATCTTTCTAATAAATAAACTTCTAGCTCATTCTTTTTTATCATATATTTTCACACTGCATAAACATTTAGATGATAGAGAATTGTTGCATTGTTCTGTGAAAAACATTATGGCAAACATCAAGATGAACATATAACCAGATCACATGTTAGAAACTTGCTATGACTGCTTTTACTTGTATAGGTCGTAAGCATAATACAAGTACAATACTTATGCAGAACGTATAATGGTGGACAGAATTCTCTTTTTTAACAAATGGGATCAGTTTCTTGTCTCTGGGACTGTTTCCTCTGTGAGCCCATTGGTCATCATATTGTGTGGGACTGTCAAGGAGCAGGGTCCATGGAGTAGGAAGTGGGCAGGGAACTGCAGAATTGGAATGGGAAGGGTCTGCATTACCAGGAGTGATTTCTCTGACAAGAAGCAAGGAAGACAAAGGCGACTGTTAACAATGCTTAATCTTTTGTTTTGATGACGGTGTCCTTTGCTTTACAGAAGCTTTTCAGTTTCATGAGGTCCCATTTATTGATTGTTGCTCTTAGAGCCTGTGCTGTTGGTGTTCTGTTCAGGAAGTTGTCTCCTGTGCCAGTGAGTTCTAGGCTGTTCCCCAGTTTTTCTTCTAACAGATTTAGAGTATCTGGTTTTATGTTGAGGTCTTTGATCCACTTGGACTTTAGTTTTGTGCAGGGTGATAAATATGGATCTATTTTCATTTTTCTGCATGTAGACATCCAGTTGGACCAGCACCATTTGTTGAAGATGCTGTCTTTTTTCCATTGAATGGTTTTGGTTTCTTTGTCAAAAATCGAGTATTCATAGGTGTGTGGGTTTATTTCAGGGTCTTCTATTCAGTTCCATTGATCCTCCTTTCTGTTTTTATGCCAATACCATGCAGTTTTTATTACTATTGCTCTGTAGTACAGCTTGAGATCGGGGATAGAGATACCTCCAGATGATCTGTTGTTGTACAGGATCGTTTTGGAGATTCTGGGTTTTTTTGTTTCTCCATATGAAGTTGAGAATCTTTTTCAAGGTCTGTAAAGAATTGAGTTGGTATTTTGATGGGAATTGCATTGAATCTGTAGATTGCTTTTGGCAGGATGGCCATTTTCACAATGTTAATCCTACAAATCCATGAGCACGGGAGATCTTTCCATCTTCTGATATCTTCTTCGATTTCTTTCTTCAGAGACTTAAAGTTTTTCTCAAGCAGGTCTTTCACTTGCTTGGTTAGTGTCACCCAAAGGTACTTTATGTTATTAGTGGCTATTATGAAGGGTGTTGTTTCCCTAATTTCTTTCTCGGCCCTTTTGTCTTTGGTATACAGGAGGGGTTCTGATTTTTTTGAGTTGATTTTGTATCCTGCCACTTTGCTGAAAGTGTTTATCAGCTGGAAGAGTTCTCTGGTTGAATTTTTGGGGTCACTCATATATACTATCATATCATCTGCAAATAGTGACACTTTGACCTCTTCCTTTCTGATTTGTATCTGCTTGATCTCCTTTAGTTGTCTTATTGCTCTGGCTAGGACTTCAAGTACTATGTTGAAGAGGTATGGAGAGAGTGGGCAGCCTTGGACTGCCTACAGATTGGGAAAGAATCTTCACTAACCCTTTATCTGATAGACGACTAATATCCAGTATATACAAACAACTAAAGAAGCTGAAAAGCAGCAAGCCAATTAATCCAATTAAAAAATGGGGAACAGAGCTAAACAGAGAATTCTCGATAGAGGAATATCGAATGGCAGAGAAATACTTAAAGAAATGCTCAACCTCATTAGCCATCAGGGAAATGCAAATCAAAACGACCCTGAGATTTCATCTCACACCCATCAGAATGGCCAAGATGAAAAACTCAAGGGACAACACATGCTGGAGAGGTTGTGGAGAAAGGGGAACCCTCCTCCATTGCTGGTCGGAATGTAAACTCGTACAACCACTTTGGAAATCTATCTGGCGCTTTCTCAGACAATGAGGAATAGTGCTTCCTCAAGACCCAGCTATACCACTGCTAGGTATATACCCAAAGTTTGCTCAAGTACACAAAAGGGATACTTGTTCAACCATGTTTATAGCAGCTTTATTTGTAATAGCCAGAACCTGGAAACAACCCAGATGTCCATCAACGGAGGAATGGATACAGAAATTGTAGTATTTTTATACAATGGAATACTACTCAGCAATCAAAAAGGAGGATATCATGAAATTTGCAGGCAAATGGTGGGATCTAGAAAAGATCATTCTGAGTGAAATATCCCAGAAGGAGAAAGATAAACACAGCATATACTCACTTATATAGACCTATAAGATATGATAAACATAATGAAATCTATATACCTAAAAAAGATAATCAAGAGAGTGGACATGGAGTAAGATGACCAATCCTTATTTATAAAGACAGATGGGATGTGCATTGAACATATGACAGGAGTCTACTGAAGGCATCTGAAAGACTCTAACTAGCAGTGTTTTCAAAGCAGATACAAAGACTCATAACCAAACCTTCGGCAGAGTACAGGGAATCATATGAAAGAAGGGGAGTTAGTATGATGGGGAAAGGATAGGAGCTCCACAAGGACCTAATATATCTGGGCACAGGGTCTGAGACTGACATTCAACCAAGGACCATGTATGGATATAACCTAGAACCTCTGCTTGGATGTAGCCCGTGGCAGCTCAGTAACCAATTGGTTTCCCATAGTAAGGGGAACAAGGACTATTTCTAACAGGAACTCAATGGCTGGTTCTTTGTCCTCCCCACCCCCCAAGGGAAGAGCAGTCCTGTTAGGCCACAGAGGAGAACTTTGCAGCCAATCCTGAAGATACCTGATAAAACAGGATCAGATGAATGGGGAGGAGCCCCCCCCATCAGTGGACTTGGAAAGGGGCAGGGTGGAGATGAGGGAGGGAGGGTGGGATTGGGAGGGAATGAGGGAGCGGGATACAGCTGGGATACAGAGTTAATAAAATGTAACTGATAAGAAAAAAATAAAATTAAAAAAAAAGAAAAAAAAACAATGCTTAATCTTGGCAAAGCTTTGGGTATAGAAGGGAAGTCTTTATGTCCAACAGGATCATTTCAGATTTTTTTTTTTTTTGTATTCCAACTTTTTCTTATGCTGTTTAGGAAGTTCTCTTTCACATGTGCCATTTCCCAACTCCCCTTCAAAACCCCAAATAGCTCTAAACCCCCAAGAAGCTAAAAATTATTACAAGAGATTACAGACTCTCAGGGAAAAGAGGTCTATAGGCTCCATCACTCGGTAATTGGAGATCTCTAAGTAGTTTACTTAAATTATCAAAAGAATCGCTCTTTGCATACTTGAATTCTTCAAACCATGGTGCCTCATTTCTGGCTAGATCTTGCGTCTAAGGTTCAGAAAGAGTGGCAGTATGGATGGCAGGAGAGGCAGTAGGGATGAAATTATGAAGCCCTTCCTAATAACAAGGTGAATATCCTGTACATAAGCCTAAGGGGATGGCTCAAAACCTAGTCAATGAGATTTACCCATATTTCCAAATAAAATTTTTGAGCAGATAAATACATCCAGATATGTTTTGTGAGACTTAAAGATTCAAAGTGTGAATTTTGGTAATAACACATATTGCTGAGAGATCATTTTCCTCTTATAAAATATTAATTACATGGATCAATAACAACTCTGAATAGCCTCCATTTTATTTTATTTATAGCCATCAAAGAATATATATAACAGGTTTGTGGAAAATTAAAAGGAGAATAATCAGTTAAAAAAAAACTCACTGATAAAGAAAGAAAATGAAGAGATGCTACCAGCTACCAGCCTCTGAAATTCTCCAGAAATTGTTGGTTATTTTCTTGATAGCTGTCATTTCCCATTTTTTCAATGCTGGATAGTGGAGATGAGCCAGTGCAGGAGCTGTAGGTGGAAGAGAAGGAGATGGAGAAGGAAGAAGAATCGAAGGTAGAAAGTCAACAGACACCTGTTTTACTTGACGCCCTGTCAGCTCAGTATAAGTGGACCAGATGGTTCAGGATAGCGTCTGTTGGCTCAGTTCAGTCATTCATCTACACCAGAACTGTTTGAAATCTGCTGCTTTAGACCACAGACTTGAGCCACACATTTCGTACTGAGAAGGGAAAGACTTTATGAAATTTAAGCTAAGCCTTTTGTCTCACTCATAATTTATATCTGCTGACTCTCAATTCTTTTGGCAGCAGACTTAAAATCTTTTCCCCCCTCTATTTGTGGCTTTGTAGCAATATCCAGGATATAAGTTAAAACCATAGTTAAAATGGCCTTCCTTCTGGGAAGTAAATTAAAGCTTGGTATATTGTGTATACCAGAATTACCAAAGTAGATCCACACAGGAATGAGGAGAACATCAGGCTGGTTAATGGTCACCCTCTTGGAGATGGTATGCCACACTTCACTCTTTGTAGCCTTTGAATGACATGTCTTGTACTTTGCTGAACTTAATTAACAAACATTTTAAAAGCAGTCACCATATAAACATATCAAAACTATGTAACAACTGGCTCATCTGCTTAGCACAAGGGAAGTTTATTTTTGAGGAAATAGGTATCCCTTAAGCGGAATTATGAGTGACAGGGAAGAGAAACAGTCAACAGTGTTCTGAAAAGCATTGCTGTCATTGACAGGTAATATTTGCCTTGGAGATTAATGTCCCATTTTTAAAGAAATCATACAACTATGATAATGTAAAAATAATGGTAGAATTGTTGAGTAAGATGAGTCTTGCATGGAGATAACCTAAGACCCCTGCACAGATGTAGCCCATGGCAGTTCAGTATCCAAGTGGGTTCCATTGTAATAGGAACAGGGACTGTCTCTGACATGAACTGATTGGCCTGCTCTTTAATTACCTCCTCCTGAGGGGGAAGCAGCATTACCAGGCCACAGAAGAAGACAATGCAGCCACTCCTGATGAGACCTAATTGATTAGGATCAGAAGGAAGGAAAAGAAGACCTCCCCTATCAGTGTACTTGGGGAGGGGCATGCATGCAAAGAGTGGAAGAAGGGAGGGATTGGGATGGGAGGAGGGAGGGAACCACAGGGGGGAATACAATGTGAATAAAGTGTAATTAATAAAGAATTAAAAAAAGATGAGCCTTGCATGGACCAAACCAACAAATAGCATGTTTTCAGCCTTTTTTTTTTTGTATTTTATTTTTTCTTATCAGTTACATTTTATTAACTCTGTACCCCAGCCGTGTCCCGATCCCTCATTCCCTCCCAGTCCCTCCCTCCCTCCCTCCTCTCCACTGTGCCCCTTGCCAAGTCCACTGATAGGGGGGACTTCCTCCCCATTCATCTGATCCTGTTTTATCAGGTATCTTCAGGACTGGCTGCAAAGCTCTCCTCTGTGGCCTAACAGGACTGTTCCTCCCTTGGGGGGTGGGGAGGCCAAAGAGCCAGTCATTGAGTTCCTGTTAGAAATAGTCCTTGTTCCCCTCACTATGGGAAACCAATTGGTTACTGAGCTACCACAGGCTACATCTGAGCAGAGGTTCTAGGTTACATTCATTCATGGTCCTTGTTTGCATGTCAGTCTCAGAAAAGACCCTGTGCCCAGATATGTTTGGTCCTTGTGGAGCTCCTATCCTTTCCTCATCAGACTAACTCCCCTTCTTTCTTATGATTCCCTGTACTCTGCCAAAGGTTTGGTCATGAGTCTTTGCTTTGAAAACACTGCTAGTTAGAGTCTTTCCAATGCGCTCAGTAGACTCCTGTCATACGTTCAATGCACATCCCATCTGTCATTCTAAACGAGGATTGATCATCTTACCCCATGTCCACTCTCTTGATTATCTTTTTTAGGTGTACAGATTTCATTATGTTTTCAGCCTTTTTAAAATGCTATTCATCCTTCATGTCTACTCAGAGACTATTTTTTTTTTTTTGCTTTTTCTTGAATCTTTCTTCATCTTGAGTTCCACGTACTGATTCATCAATGTACATTCACAAGGTCTAGCTGACAATATACACAGTGTCCTATGAACTCCTCATGTGACTAAAGGTGAAATTGCCTTAGGTCTCATAATTTTATGTATTCTCTCAGGCATTGCTGGCTTTAGCTATTTGCAAGTACATATTATCATGGAACTACCAGCAAGTCAAGCATTTTATACATTTCCTGTATTACTCAATAAAACTTCAGGGTAAATACTAGAAAGCCACTGTGCAAACAAGGCATTTAGGGCACAAACAGATAAGATTTCTCCCCAAATACTCTTAGCTGTGGTTGATGGGATTATCCTGACCCACAAAGCTGGTATTCTGGAGACCAGGGTTCCTCTTTCCTGGCCTTGCTGCTTAACTGATGCTGGTTTGTAGATAGTCTCTTGCCTTTCTCTTCCTCCACATTCATCTCCCTATGGCAATTAAACACTCCCCAAAGATAGGAATGTGTTTTTGTTATATCAGTTCATGTGGTGGTGGTGATGATGATTATAGTGGTGGATTCATACATCTTTCCAAAGCAGACTTCTTCACAATAAATAATTTTTTATCATTAATTCAACTCAAGTGAATCCCTGTAACTAGGTCAGCCACCACTCCATAGCTTGTGCTAACCCTCCCCCTTGGTTGCTGAGATGTAGTCCTACCACCTATTCATTTTGTTACTACTTTTCAGTTTATAGGGTGTTCGTTTATTTATTTGTTCAGTCTGCTTTGAAACACTGAAACCTCATTTTTACACAATTCCAGGAAAGTTCCAAGTAGAACTTCCCATTAGTTAGATTGGCTAGCTTAGCTAGATATATGTTCCAGAATGCATAAGTCTCTACCCCTCAGTGCTGAAGTCAAGGGAACATACTACAATATTCAGCTTTTACCTGGTGCTGGAGATCTGAACTCGGGTCCTTGTGTTTTCATGGCAAGCACTTTAGCCATTGATTCCTCTCCTCAGCCCCCCACATGTACATTTTTTAAAAATAACTTTAGTTCAGTATATATCTATGTATATATAAATTACATTTCTTGGAATGTTAAGACCATGGCATAAGACCTCATTATGCTTATAGCTATTTTTTTTATGAATTCACTTAGAGAGAGTCCAAATCTATTTCAAAGAGGCATCCCAAAGAAGTTAGATATCTGTGGTTGTTTCTCTCACAGCCTCCAAAACTGCAGCCAAATCTTAATTCACCCAGAAAGTATCTTATTTTATTTTCAGTAAAATTGATTTCTTAACACAGATTCCTGTACTGTCATTAATGAAGTACTATTCAACTTCAGCTTTTAGACTGTGTGTTCTTCAATCTAAATCTTTCCTCCTTAAAAAAAATGACAATAATGGGGTCTGGAGAGACAGTTTAAGGTTAAAAGCACTAAGTTCAATTCCCAGCACCCATATAGCAGCTCACAACTGACTGTAACTTCAGACTCAAGGAATCTGATGCTCAGTCTTTATTGGCACTAGACATGCAGGCAAAACACTCATATGTTTAAAATCAGTACATACAATTAAAGATTTTTTTGACAATGTATAGAACTTAAGGCTGTAAAGAAAAATATTTTGGAAGGACTATATGGTGGAAACAAGCCAATGCCATTGACTCCTAGGATAGAAACTGACTCAACTTTCCACAGTGAAATAACAACAACTTTAGAATCATCTGCAACTTTGAAACCACAAGTCTTGCTTTTGACACTTTGGATATTTTAAGTTGTTTCTACTGACCCAGATATTCTTACTGTGTTGAATTTCTTTTCATGTAAACTTTGAATTATTTTAGCCTCTCAGGAATTTCAGATTATTCTAATGATCTGTAGAAAGAAGTATCCCCCTCTCCTGGGAAACACATGTGTACTTGAGCCTGCCAAATTAACACAAAATTTTCACTACTTACAGGAGTTCAGTGTGTGTGTGGAGAGAACACTGTATCCTCGTGTTCTGAAAATGGTAATCCAAGTATGTCCATGCTCTTTCGGTTGAGTGTTATTTACAGAAAACAGTATTAAGATTCAGAAAGCACCCGGGGTGTCTGAGCCAATTTATTCTTTGAGAAGATAGTTATATTTGCTTAATGTCTTTATTAGTTTTCACAGCTACCAATAAACATTTCAAATCATTTCAGATTTCTTGGCATATAGTCATATTTTTTTTCTTTTACCAAAACCTGCGAAGTGTTGACAGCATAACACATTTTATAAAAATACATTAAGGACTTTAAGTTTTTTTTCAGATCCAGATATCATGTGTCAAAATACAATTCTCAAAGCATTAAGCATAGTTCTCATGAACACGAACACTGAACAAATGCTAAGATTTCATTTAGCTCAGCTTGCAGCATGGTGACAAAGCCAGCTTGAGATCTGCATCCATCACTTTAGCAAGCCAGACAGGTAAGGATGCAATTCTGTGACAGCCCTGAGGGAGGGCAGTTTTTCCTTTATCATTTCTTTGATTTATAGAATATATCTGAACAGAAAACTAGAAAACTCTGGTTAGATAAGCTGTCTATTGGTAGGATGGCTCTCTTTTGCTCTGCTAAGACCCATGGTTCTTCACCATGCATCAGACTTACCTGATTGCCACGTTAAACAGATTTCAGGATCCATTGTAGCTGCCTGCAGAGCTGCAGCCTGTATTTCTAACAAGCCTCTGTTGGTGCTGCTTGCTGTTCCTGGGTTACTTTGCCTGAAGATTAAGTGAGGCAGTGATATAGTAGCCTAAGTCAGGAAGAAGCTCTGGTGGCCTCTGTTTGGCTCTTGCCATTTCTCCTATGCCATTTCTATTTGCTTTTCCGGTCTTATCTGTACACACCAGACCATCCATACTTTTGGGGTTCCATCACCAAGCCTACCTTGATGTACCCTCCTTGGATGTTTCTGTAATTGAAATCTTCATTAACAGTTGTTGGTAGTTAAAAACAAACAAACAAAAACAAAAACGCTTTTCTTTTTTGCATTTCTTATATCTTTTTCTCCCTACTCCACCCCAATCCCTTCCAGCACCCTAACACCAGGTAGGAGAGAGAAAGGGTTAGTGGGGAAAGGGACACAGCTTCTTAGCTGCTTCCTGCTGGTTAGGGTGGTTAGGTTTCTTGGAGCAGTCCAATCCTCATTTCAGGACATCTCCATCTTCTTGTCTCACAGCAGCAACCAGGAACAGCAAGGGGGAAACAGTACCAGCCTTTTTCTTTCTCTGATTTCCACACTTTCTGGACTCTGGCATTTATACTCTCTCCAGAGTCCTCAGATTTAAACTTTCTGCAGTTGGCAAAGAGCTCTTCTCAGAGCCCGAATTAGGCAAATAGTCTGCTGCTGTGGACTATCAAAATCAGTCCCACACCCCACACCTGGGACCAAAACAAACAAACAAACAAACAAACAAACAAACAAAAAAACATGTTTATAGCTACAACAAATAGTCAAGTTCCCAGTATCTTCCTCACAAAGGCCTGATCACCCTTGCTTGTGCCATTTCTCTTGATGAGTATAGTTTTACTTCCAGCCAGCATTAGATAGCTCCAAGCCATGTGTTGTTGTAAATTATAAGGCACCCCTCCCCAGTAATCATTAGTGAGCTCCTACCAAGAGGGGTGCTTTTTAACTTTTGAATGTTTGGAAGCATACAGAACAATCCTTGCTTTTCCACTCTGCCATGCCCCAGCTTGCTTGTCTGTCAGTGTGGTTTAAATTCTTGTCAAAAGTGAAAAAGACCTGATAGCACTAACAAACTTGCTTATTAGGCCCCAAGCCCTAGACAAGGATCTCTAGGCAACCAATGAATGCTGAGAGCCTAAGAAATAGTTTGCTCTGGGTATCAGCCCTCGAATTGGTTATCCAATACCAAATAGTCATCCCTGAACTCATGTACGTACAGGTAACACTATGTGCGTTGAGCAGATTGTATATGTCATTGAGTAGAGAAAAAGAGCCCAGAAGCTATCAATTTAGAGAGATCAGAGACCCCCTGCTCAACATGGGAGAAGCTGGAGGGAGAACAGGAAAAGGAAAAATGATGTAAGTATATTTTAAATTTGAAAAAAAAATGTAAAACTTTAGTGATTCTAAGGAAGTGAGAAGAAGGAGACTATGTACTCAGGAAGGGGGCGAGGCTGCTCTTGGTACTCTTTGGGAAGATTCTGAAAGGCTAATTCTAGGGATGATTAAATGTATGCCTGGGAGTTGGAGGTGAGAGGGACAGACTGTGTGTTTCAGGAGTTGGCAGGGCAAAGAAGAGATGATTAAGGAAATTATCAAAGTTAGCAGTGGTGGGTGCAAGCCTTTAATCTAGCATTCAGAGGCAGAGAGGTGGATCTCCACGTGTTCAAGGCCAGCCTGGTTTACATCTACAGAGTTCCAGAACAGCCAGGACTACATGAAGAAACCCTGCCTTGAAAAATAAAAACAAAACAAAACAAAAAGAATGAGAGAGACAGAGAAAGAGAGAGAGAGAATTATCAAAAGACAGAATAGGATCAATTGAGGGACTTTTGTCTTTTAAGAGAACAACTGCAAAGAGAATGATTTGTGTACAAGAGTAATAGAGTGGATTTTTAATGTTATAGAAAGGAAGTTTCTCAGAAAGATGGAGGCAAATCCAGAAACTACAAATATGTGCTGAATTTTGGAGAGGAAATACTTTATTTTCTAGCTAGAGGAAAAGAATGCATTTATATCAGCTGATCTTTGAATCAAGTAAGATTAAGTATTGACCATCTTTGAAATGAGAAGTCTAGGGAAGGCTAAGGTAGAGGTGCACATTGCTAGTGGACCAGCGTGGGACAGAATGAGTCTCTGAATGGACAGCCTGACACAATGATTCCTCCCTTTGCTGCCATCCTACTATCATGTGGAAAGGGTGAGGGCAGAGACAGCCCCAACACAGCATGAACTGGGTTTCCTTTCCCTGTACTACCTGCTCCCTCACTCTCAGGAGACCTGCCGCTACTGCTAGATGGCTTTTCACGTCTCTTACAGGCTGTCTGATTAGTAGAGAAAGTTCAGTCCTTTCCTATTCTATCCGTGTTCATCTCCACTACTGGTGTAGAAAAAGAAGTGGAAGTCATAGAGTCATAGGTAACATTTCCACTTCACAACAGGCAGGGAAGTAATGCACTCTCTCTCCAGCTGAAGTAAGCCTAAGCTCAGGTCCTTTCTTAATGTTGGATGCAACAGTGGAATCCCTCCAGGGATCTTTATGTATATATATATTGCTAAGGAGCTCCGTGGGAGATAAAGTAATCTAAAAGCAAGCCCTGGGCTTCTGTTCTTAGCAGAATTTGATTCGGCTCTGCTTTAGGATTTCATTGAGGAAAGACTTACCACTTACTCCCAGTAGGTGAGGGAGGGCAGCTTTTATCATTTCAATGGAGGATGAGAATGCTTGTATCTCTTTCCAGGACCAAGAAACCTCCTTCCCCAGGGCGCTCTCAGCTCAGAGGCTGTCCCCTCGGTGGTGCTTCCTAGATGGTGAGTGCTGGGGACTGGACTGGGACTGGGTGGGAGGCAGCAGGACAAGGTGTGGCCTACACAAAGATCTTTCACAAAGCCTTTCCGTGGTTGGAGTTTACAGTTCAACAAGGCAGAGCTGCTGATCTTTCCTGAAGTCATTTCCCTCAAAGCACTTCACCGTCTAATTTTGTAACTGACACTTTCCCTTTATTACCTTCCTTTGCTGAAAGTCTTGAGTGCCTACCTCAGATTAGCGTGGGCCAAGAACTACAGTGTGTGATCACAAGTGGATACTGCTTCCTGCATTATTTCCACACCTTTGAAAGTTCATAGTTTTGTGAGGCTGTCATTTCAGTATTGTCCACACATTTGTGGGAAACGGAGAGTTTCCCTTGCATCTGTAACTTTTTTGCTGAGTGTGACCTATTGCACACTTAATGGTGTTAGTTATCATGTGATCATTTAATGAGTTTGCTTGCCATCTGATGCATTTATCACTTTCCTAGATGTTGTCGAATTCCAATTTTCTACCTAATTATCTACACTGCAATACATCTTCATCTCTCTACATTCCTGCTTGTCTGCTATCCAGTGTAGCTGGGTGAAGTTTCTGTTGTCTGCATGGAGACATAATTTCCTTGCTGTTGCCCTTTTGTTTATTGGTGTGTTCATCTGAGAGGATGTGGGGGTGGAATGGATAGATGGATAGAGGTTAGTTACACAGAAGGTCACATGTAGCTACCAAATCTAACATCAACCAAGATATGGGTTTTCATTCCTAGCTCAACTGACTGATGACTTCCCTTCAGTTCCTGTTAATCCAGAGTAGTGAATTAATCCACAATCATTTTCCACTCCCAGAGTCACAGGGAAGCAGTACGTATCTAAGAAAATCAAGAGTGCCTTTACACAGTCATTGCATTCAATAAATAGGCTTAGATTAAATTGTGTTATGGATAATGGTTTTAACTATGAAACTGTTTTAGTACATAAGCGTTCTGTTGTAAACCTTTCTTCATTTATTAGGCACTTATTTTTAATTTTTTTTTCAAGTTAGCATACAAAATGATATGTTTGTGTTTTGAAATTTTTTTATGATTAAGTCTTGTGTGGCGTCAAGCCTGAAGTCGTACTTGAAAGAACAGAGAAGAGTAAGTCCTGCGAGACTACATTGCTTTAGACTTAGGCTTTTAAGCAGGACTTTGATTCTCCTATTTCTGAGCCCAGTTTCCTTCAGAGAGTTACATTTTTTTTCTTTTCCTTTTTAGAGTCTTCTCTTATACAATACATTCGACCATGTTTCCCCTCCCTCCACTCTTCCCATCTCCCTGCCACCTCCCCTCCCCTCCAAATCTACTCCCCCTCCATCTTCCATCAGAAAAGAGCAGCCCTCCAAGAGACAGAAACCACACAGGGCAAAACAAGATATATAACAGGACAAGACAAACGCTCTAATAGATACACTGGCTCACACTGTTAGGAAAACACCACAAAACGTCAAGCTAACTGCCATAGCATATATGCAGAGGGCCTGATGCAGAGCCCTGCTGGCCTATGCCACTTCAGTCTCGGTGAGCACATGTGCACCCTGCGTTATTCAGTGGGGGCCACATTCTTTTGTGGTATTCTCCATTCTCTCTGACTTGTACAATCCTTCTGTCCCCTCTTCTGCAGAATTCCCTTAGCTCTGAGGAGACCTCCATTTTAGCCCCTCTCTCTTCATAGTGTCTGGCTGTGGTTCTCTGCACCTGCTCCCATCTGCTGCTGAAGAAAGCAGCAGATTTTCTCGTTACAAGTATCTTTTTCTCTGTTATGCTTTCTCTCTCGCTTTTGGTCTGCTTTGTAAAAACTCTCATATTTGGGCTCTGTTAGATTTAAGTAAGAAAAACAATCTTTTAATATTAAGAAGAATCAAATAACTTGGAAAATACCCTATGTCTTACTTCAGAATTTTTTCTTTCTCAAATCAGAGATTCAGCCCAATCTAATTTTAAGATTGCTTAAACAATAATCTTTGTTTTGTCATTGGCTTCCTTCAGACATGACTCTAGGGGCAGAGTGTGGAAGGAAAATTATTTCTTTGAGGCCACATGTGGTCTCTGGCTTGCATCTTCCAAGTTGCTTTCCAAAATGAGTCACATTCTATCTAACTACAATTTTTTTCTAAGTTTATTTACTTAATCAAATAATCAGTCCTCCCCTCTGTGAAAAACCTGTGTTAACTCCTGGAGACATGTGAGAATAGATCAAAGATGGCCCTTTAAAGATGCAGGTTTTTAGTCTTAGGGTCATCTTTGAAGACAGTTTCTATAAAGGGTTTAAGTAAGATGTCCTTGTGCACAGGGTTTCAGAGCAACAGACTTTCTGCTGTAGGTGGTTGGGATAGAGGAAAGGTTCGTTATGGGGAGGCCACCAGAGATGACCACTCAGACATAGTTTAGAGCCAATCGAAAGTCTTTATTCCAGCCATCTGAGACTGCTACACTCATGTAGGTATTCAGGTCCTAACTATAGAGTATCCAGAGCCCAGGGTTTTTGAAGTAAAAATCAAATCCTGGCATCTCAATCAACAGCTACAGGTTGCACTTTGTGTAAGGAAGCAATTTGGCAGAAGCAAAGATAACCAGTTAGTCAGAGGTGGGGGTTCTACACAAGCAAGGAATTTACAGAAGCAGATAAATTAGCTAGGGCACCTTGACCTTGTGTTCCTAGAATAGAGGATTCTCCATCAAGGAGATCAATTTCTACTTAAACCTGAAATGGCCTCAGCAAGAATTCAAAGATGGAGAACCCTCTGTTCTGTTTGCCCTGTTTCAGTTTCACCAAGACAGGGGCATTTGAGTTATTGTTTAAAGACAAGCGAGATTCAGGGAACTGTGTGGCTGGAAGGGCTTAGGAGCACTAAAATAATGGTAGCCAAAGCATAGAAGTGATGTTTTTTTAGTAATAGATTTAGGAACTGGCAAAACCTATGTTGCATGCTTATAAAACAAAGGTTTTGATTGATAGCACAGTAGAAAGTAAGGCTGTAAATCTGAGTCAAATATAAATTACTCTAAATGTTCTGTATATATTTTTTCCTTAGCAACTTCTGCTGACCGCTTTTATCGAATAGACAGATCTCAGGTAAGTTCTTTACAGCTTATTTATGAAAGTGAAGTGTCCCCAAGTCAGTGCACCATGTTGATAACTAGTTTCATAAAGTTTTTCTAGTGGAAAGATTAAGGCAGTCCTTAATACGCTGGTGTTCATAATCTAAGCCACAATGCTTTTTGTCTGCATGTGCTTTATGACTTTTAGGCTCAGTGAAATGGCTTAACATGGCAAGTGAGAATAGATAATAACTTGAATTATGACTATTGTTACAATCCTCCACTCTTAAGGTTTTTTGTTTTGTTTTTGTTTGTTTGTTTGTTTGTTTTTATGCTGCTTGTACTGTGGCCAAAGCAAAGCATATACTTTTAAAATGCATTTTTGTTTACCTAGTATAAATATAGCCAGCATAGATTTAGTTTATTAATACTTCCCCATTTTTAATAATAAGGAAAAATTATGTTTACACAATGTTAACTACTCCTCCCACTCTTCATATTTTCCTGGAAAAAAAAACTATACAGTATTAGACTCCCTGAAACTTGGCTTTTTTGTAACTATTGCCACTTAGCTTTGGTCACACTGTGGGGCAGAGGTCTGAGCTCTCATGTTCTCGTGCTGGAGTGGATAGCAGTTGGGATGTCACATCTTTGATAGGAACTGGGAAGAATCGGGGGAAAGAACCTTTTTGGTTCTGTATGATAAGATCCTGGTCAGGTGTGACTCCTGAACCAGAGAAGTTCTTCTCTCCCCATTGTCCTCTGCCTGCTACACTATTAAGTCAGGGAGGGACAGAAAATACTCACGCCTCTGGGGGAAAAGTGGATTGCCTGGTGTGTGGCACAGTTCACTCCTCTTTGAGACCAAGCATGCTTGGTTTTGTTGATCTGAAGATGGTGATGTCAGCACCCTGACAGGTTTGGTTTTTTTTTTTTCCCCTAAGGAACATTTGCACTTTGTGATGGAGATTTCTCATGATGAGATTTTTATTCTGGACCCAGATATGGTGGTGTCACAGCAGACAGGGACACCTCCAGGAATGCCTGACCTGGTGGTTGAACAGGCTTCGGGGTGAGTGTGTTTCTTCTTGGTTGGTGGCTCATTGGCTGGCTGTGGAGTCACCCCTGTATCTCCTTTGGCTTTGGACTTGATATTCTAATGACATAAAAACATTTTGAATGTAGATTTATTGATGTTTCCTTAAAGTAAAATGCATCTGGTTCTGTATGTCAATCTTCTGAATGGCTGTGAAGGAATTCTCTAGCTTAGCTAGCCTCTTACCTTGTTGGATCTTTATTTACTATTCTGTGCTAGGGGCTAGAAATACTGATACTTCCATTTTCTGCATCTATATGGGTTTTATTTGGCCTTATATACAGATCAAATGTTGTCATGGATGATTTAATCTTCTTCTTTTCGCCTTGTTTCTAGATTGCTTGAAACAAAATATCTAGATTGTTCTTGCCACTCTTGTATCATTCATTGTACTTCATAGTGACTTGATTTCCTTAAGTATATTTTCCCTTATCTGTGAGTGCAAATACTGATATCACCTACTAATAAATTGGTTGTAGAGTAAATAAATTGACACAGGCAAAACACTTAGAATACTTTTATCATGTGGTAGACATTCACTGCATATTATTATCATTTTATAATAACCCTACAAATTGAGTTCTGTGAGTATCCTAAATCCATAGATAAGAAAATTGAGGGAGGCTTAGGGTTATATTGCTTACCTAATTTTGCATAGAAAGTAGACATAAAACCTGAGATTGAACTACATTGTTTCTGATACAGATCCCATGATTTGTTTTTAGCTGAAGTAGGTTTTATTTTTTAATTTTCATATGTTCAGAAAAGTTGTCCTGCTAGGCAGTTGTGGCACACACCTTTAATCCCCACAGATGCAGGTGGAGCTCTGTGAGTTTTAGGCCACCTTGGTCTACACAGAGCAAGTTCCAGGATAACCGGGGCTACACAGAGAAATCCTGTTGTAAAGAGAGAAAGACCCATTTTTAGAGATAAATTTTGTTCTGTTTTTTAGTTGTTATTATAAAAGCACTTAATTTGCATATAATTTAAATAGGCAGCTATATTTCTCCAAAATTTAATTAGCACTAAAGAAAAGTTTCACAGATTACTGTACTAAAACACTATTTGAGGGACTGGAGAGATGGCTCAGCAGTTAAGCAGTCACTGTTCTTGCAGAGGGCCTGAGTGTCATCCTCAGCCCTCACATTGGGAGTCTGCGCCATCTGCATTCCAGATTCAGGGAGTCTGATGCCCTCTTCTGTACTCTGTGGGCACTTACACTCACATGTATACATACCCACACGTAAAGACACAATTTCTATGCAAATAAAAAAATAAAATAAATCTTAAAAAGAGTATTTGAGACTGAGTCAAAATTGAAAATTAGAAAAGTTTACAAAAAAGCCTTCGATGTTCTTAAAGCAAATGACATTATAGTTATCATTATGTTCATAGTAAAATCACAGTACCATATTGTAAAATGTCTATTATTTAAAAAAACATTTAATAATTCAAAAATACTTATTTGGAGTTATTATGCACCAGGTACTAGTGTAAATATCTAAGAGCCAATAGCTCAAAAGTATGAATAGACAAATGTTTCTGTCCTTGCAAAGGGTAACAGATAGTGGCTTCCTGGTGTATGCGACCGATGGCTAAAATGCAGGTTGCTCAGGAAAGCATATCCAGGCACTCAAAGCCAACACAGATTGTATATCCATAAAAGCATAAACAAGTGTACTCACCAGAGAGAATCCAGTCTGATGTAATACCCTACTAAGGAAGAAGCAGCTGTTGGTGTCTAAAGTTCACCCCACAGAACAGACTCAGATTTATTTGATGAGGATGGAGCCATCTGTTAAAATAGCTTTGGACTTTTTCCCCCTTCCATGCCAAGTAGTCACCCAAAGGAATAGCTTTCTTCTTGGTTAGAATTTTGTTACTCCGATCCATTTGACTGTCAGTCCATCCTTGGTTTCTTGTTTCTCAGCCTTCTGAAAACAAAGATGCTATGAAGGTTGGACTTTCTCATTTTCTGAATTATGTTTCTGTGTCTGACTCCTTTAACTCTTTACTCATGTCGCATGTAGTACAATGACTTAATCTTCAAATGGAAGTACCTCCTCAGTATAAAAAAAGAAAGACAAAAATACAAATAATAGTTCAGGACTGTTGAGAAATGATGAATATGAAGTATGTTATAGTAAAAATGGATTTTCCCTCTCACATTTAGAACAAGATCATTATAAGAAAAAAGTAGAGTAGCCTGTTCCATTACTTTCTGGTGCTATTTTTGCCCCAGGCTGTCTGACTGGTGGAACCCTGCTCTGAGGAAACGTATGCTGAGCGACAGTGGGCTGGGGATGATCACGCCCCACTACGAGGACTCAGATATGAAAGATTTCAGCCACTCCAGAGGGTTACAGTGAGTCTCCCGCTGTTTTGTAATTACTTTTTGAGATTATAATATAACTACATCACTACCTTTCCCCTTCCTTCTTCTAAGTTCTCCCTTATACCCCTCCTTGCTTTCTGTGAAATTCCTGGTCTGTTTTTTATTAATTGTTGTTGATGGTGGTGGTGGTGAGTGTGTGTGTGTGTGTGTGTGTGTGTGTGTGTGTGTGTTACTTGTGCAAGAGCCATAGACCATTTTAACAAAAACTTTAACACTAGGCATAAAAATTCCTCTTTTGGGTTGTTGGTCAGAGTTGTCGTAGATACTCCCAGAACGGGATAGGCTATTGCTACTGCCCTTGCTTCTTCCCCAAAGGTGGAAGGTAAGTCCTGTTGCTGAAAACACCATGTATGTCAGACACAGGGCCAAGAGCTGGGCCTTGCTGTTTGCATTTGTGACACTGTGATTGATGGGGGAGGAAGGATCTGCAACATGGACTATTAGCTGGTACCTCTGCTGTCTCATATCTCTGTGTCACTCTTGACATTTTACTTGTTTTGTTTGGCTTTGGCCTGATGTATCTCTAACTTCTATTGATCTTCCTTGTGAGCTTCCTTGAGACTGGACACTTGGGTCTGTAAACACTTTGGACTTCACTAGTGTTTTTGTTACTAGAAACCAGAGTACGTCATATCCCTCTCAGAACTCCATCCTGAAGACCTATATGAGAGCTTTGAATAGTTAAGAAGGGCCACACAGGTTTTCATTGTGTGACCATTGGGATTGGCTGCTGTATCTCAATTTCTGAATGTGTGTATATGCTTTTTGCAACATTGCCCCATAGGTTCTTTCTTTCTACAGTGGTGTGATAGTTTTAATTGTCACCTTGACATAATTTAGTACTACCTGGGAATAGAGTCTCAGTGTGGCATTGTCTAGATTGTTGGCCTATCAGCCTGACTGAGCTAAATTTTCTTATAGTAATTGATGTGGGAAGAGCCAGCCTAGCAATGGGTGGTAGCACTTCATGAGTTTGAGTTTTGGACTTTATAAAAGAGGAGAAAGTTTACTAAGTAGCATGGATGCATTAATTCACCTTTCTCTAATCCTGAGTGTGGATGTGATATGACAACTAAGTCCAGGTTCTCCCACAGAAACTTTCCCAGAGTGATAGCATCACCTGGAACTGTGGACTGCAATCGATGCTTCCTTCTCTAATATGACATAAAGGAAGCTGGGACAAGCTAGGCATTATTCGAGTGTGTGTGTGGCATGTATAGGTAAACAAATACAACTCCTGTGTGTAGGTGAGCACTGTAGCATCCTTTCTCTTCAGGTATGATCACGGTTGGAAAAGTAGCATCAGCTTGGAGTTTTGCAAAGAGGTTGATACTTGGTGCTGAGTGAATCATCTTGTCTGCCCATAATTTGCTGCAGGAACACATTTTAGAGAACACTCTAAGGTCACAATTAAACTCGTTTGTGCCCAGTTTTAACTTCAGGACAATCACCCAATCACAGAAGATATGGAAGTACTCTGCCATTTACGAAATGACCTTTTTTTCCCCCCCAATCCAGTACAGGGTTCTAATCAAATAGTGACACTGGCTTTATAACATTCAATCTTACATTTCCACAGAATAACAAGATTACTAAGCTTCTTAGAAGCCCCCAGTTAAAATAGGAGTCAAGACACTGCATTGTTTCTAAAGAAAGACCGGAAGCAATTTCCCCAGGACAAAGGGAGAAAAATGAGAAATCTCAAGCTAATTATTTCATTGGCAAAGGTTCTACTCGGGCACTGTGAGGGCAAAAGAGACTTCATTTTAATTACTTCCCTGTATTACCTCTTATTTTCTTACGTGAAGAGGAGAAAGAAAGAAATGAATTGCTATGGATTTTCTCTTTTTAATTAAACTGTGTTGGTGGTTTCAGGTAGCATTTTGATTGCTTACAATTCAGAATGTTTTTCTATTTCTTTTTTGCACAGAATTAGGGCTTGTGGACAGGGATGACTCAGCTATCTGTGAATAGATAAATAAGTGACTATCTATCTGTGGCCAGACTTATTGGAAAATTAGAGTTTTAATTATCTGCAGAACTAAATATCAAGCCTTCACGGACAAACTGAATGTTTCAGTATATATCTGTGATTTCCAGAGAGTGGACTATTACCTCAATCTTGGCTCCTGTAGTCAGAGTGTTCTCTAGAGAGCATATTGACATACACATCATAACATATGAAGTGGTTGTTTCTAAAGTAGTGGATGGACATTCTTCCCAAGAACTGCAAATACATGCAGCACTTCCCATAACAGCCAATGTCAGAATGAACTCTTGATTTCTTTTTGAACTGCACACTCTCCTCTGTTTCTCTGAACCACAGTAGATACCAAAGTGCTTTATGAAAAATGGTTCAGTGTTTGCATATAATACACTTCTCTATTCTATGTACTACCTATGTGACATGAAGAGATGAACACTGCATAAGTAGTTGTGGTGCTGTATTATTTAGAGAAGAATAACAATAGCCATCCACATGTTTTCTACAAACAATATTTTGTTGAAATTTTTTTAAAGTCTTTGATTGGTTGAATCCTTGGACACAGAGCACTCATTGTAGTATCTTTTTGTACTAATTGATGTAGGAGGGCCCAGCCCATTGTGGGTGGTACCATTCCAGGAGAGGTAAGCTTAGGCTGAAAGCTAACCAAGCATAAACCAGAGAAAAGTAAGTAAGTAAGCCATAAGTAAGTAAGCAACTATCCTCCATGGTTTGTGCTGCACAACCCTGCTTGAGTATCTGTCTTGACATCCCTTGATGATGAACTGTGACCTGGAAGTATAAGCCTTATAAACCCTTTCCTCTCCAAGTTGCAGTATCTTGATAAATGTCTTTCTGTGCTACAGCATATATATATATATATATATATATATATATTCACAGTTTATTAATATTGCAAAGTACCTTCACAGTGGAAATATTCAAGAATAAATAAATAAATACATGGAAAGAACATGAGGAACTATTGCAATGAGACTATCATCTGCTAGTCCAGCTTTAAAGCTTCAATCAACATGGAGACAAAAAGGTTTAATTTCAACATCTTGATGCTATAAAGTAGATGATTCCTGAAGAACAAATAGAAGCCATTAAAACTAATAAATATTATTTATCAGAATTTTGACATTAAAATAGCTTTCACACAATAATTTGTGACTCTAAACTATCAATAAAAGTTATTGTATACAAATATATAAAGTATTTCATTTGACAGGAGAACCTCAGTAAAGAATGAAGGCATACTTACTGCAACTTGATATGCTAAGACTGGTTGATATTTCTGAAGAGAAATAGAGAAGGAGTGGATTGGGAAGGGAGGGCAGGCAGTGAGGGGGGAGCACTGGGAGAAGAGGAGCCAGGGGATACTGCAGTCAGGATGTAAAGTTAATCAATTAATTAAAAAATAAAGACATAGGGAGAGAGACAAACAGGCAATATAAAGACATAAGTCAATAGCAAAAAGAAAAAGGCAAAATAAATGACTGAGAATTACATTGAAAAAGTTGGTTCTTTGAGAAGATAAATAAGAGAGTCAATATTCTGGACGGGATAGGGAAAAGAAGACTAGTGCCCAGTTTGCCCAGCTCATTTTACTGCCACAGCACTCATGTCACTCCAAGGCTTTTCCCCACTCAAAAGTACCCATGTATCTTCTCAGTATTTTCTCGTTGTTTGAGCACTTAGTTTCTTAGACACACCATTTTCCATCTTTCTTCAAGGATGGTGAAAATGAAGCCATGAACAGGAAGAACTGTTTTTGTCTCTGCTGTATCTTTTTGAGTTCACACTGTTTCCATTTAGCATCATGAGAATTTGGGGGTAGGTATGAACATGCCCATGCACACAGAGGTCCTCCAGAAGGGTCTCTGATTCCAAGGAAGGATGCACAAGTTGTACACTGTCCTTCAAAACCTGAGAACAGAGTAAAGGACAATCTTGAAGATCTGATTTTGAAGTAAATTGGCAAGAGGTGACTGACACAATTTTCTGTTAGGGTTGTAATGAATTTGCCTTAGGTTTAACAAGATGATTTCTGTGTCTAAGAAAGTATATTTAAAATAGCATGTAGGTGGAGCTTTTGCCCAGTACATATAGACCCCCTTGTGTAGCATGTACAAAACGCTGAGTTCAATAACAATACCTCTTTAACATGTGTTGTGCCCAGGGTTGGTGATAAGAAAAGCAGAAGTACAAGATTGTTCTTAGTTACACAGAGAGTTAGTGTGAACTGTATAAGATCTTGTTTCATAATATAAGTACATTTTTGTCCTTATCATTAATTTCTCAACAATTACCCTTAGTGAGACTGTGTTTTGTTTGGAGGGAAGACTAAAAATTTAGCAAACAATCTATTTGGAGTGCTCATCACTTCATCCATGAGACAAGAAAGGAAATGAAAACTCCAGTGTGCTATGAGCACTCTGAAAATAGGTAAGAGTAACATTTGAGTCCACCGGGAGTCGACAGGCACACGGCCCAGAGATGGATTTAGCTTCTAGTAACAACAATATTCCGGGTTTCAGATTTTTGCTTTAGGAGACAGTACTGTATTGATGGAAAGACGTGCATTTATTCACTACATTATATGTTATATTAATATATCATTATTCTCAAGTCCTAAGCCTGGAAGGTTCAAGAAGAAGGAATTTCATCTAAGTAAGAAGGGACTGTTTTGGCCCTGGTGTAAGATACACGGGTGAAACTATATTATACAGCCGAAGGACAGGATATAGCCCGAAACTAATAAGAAGTGACATTAAGTTTATTATGAAGCCTTGGGGATTCTCATGTCTAAGCTTTTATCTGTTACATTATCAGTTACCTTGACCTTATCAGCTGGTCAAGGCTGATAGATCTCTGCGATTGGCAGAACATTTCATTCTCCGACAAGAGTCATTGTAAGCAAGCTTGAGTGAAGTCTGACTTACAATTTCATTTTACTTCTGGGAAACACATTCAACTACTTAACCAACCAATATTGGTCCCCTTCAGTGCCCATAATAGGTGCTGGAGATATTAGCCTAAATAGGAAGTACATTTGCCTTGAAAAGTTTATATTTAATGGGGGAATCTTATAGAAACATTGGTTGCAATTCCTTCTGATATATATCATATGGATGTATACAAAGAGAAAACTAGAAACCAGAATGTTCTCCTTCCCTTATACTCCATTTTTATTTATTTTTTCTTATGTGGAAGATAGAAATACTTTTTAAAACTTAATGAAATTGGCTTAAAAAGCAGCATCTTTGAAGGGATTCTTAGGCAAATTTTACTGTCCTATTTCACATGAGCTGGTAAATATAAACCTTTATTTTGTATAACTAGAAATTTCCCTCAGAGAACACACTTTGCCAGGATATGTTTAAAGAAATCTGTAACTGAGAGAACATTTAGGGACTGCCAAAACAAATCATCATATTTTAAACCAAAAATGTGTCCTTTTCCATATAGTTTACAGTCATGATATCAAGATAACAACCCTAAGTCCTTCCCATTTCTGAAAATCCACAAGTTCTTAGTTATATGTAGCTTCATGCCCCCTGTTTCTTGGCTATTTTCTTTTCCCACTTTCCTGTAGAAACATAAGGTTATGACCTGACCCAAGGAAAAATGGGGATTGTGGTTATTGTCAAAGCTCTAGGTTCCCAGAGGGAGATGAATGATTGGGTGAAGATTTGGACTGCAGGAATAGCCTTTGAGCATCACAGTCAGATAAGAAGGAAAAAATTAATCTTCTTAGTGGGGTGTGGTTTTTTGCTGGGCTGTGAGATGAAATCTGTCAGAAAAGAGATCATCCCTGGCATGTGTTTTGCCAAGATAGTTGAGTTCCATGCCTGCCAACCTTTGACTGGTCTGTCGTACTCACCTTGGATAATCACCCAATCTGAAAAAAAAAAATGCAGAAAAAGCACAGCTTCCTGTGGTCTCCTTTTATCTCTTTGTCATCCTTAAGTGCTTACCTTTGAAAGCCAAACAAACAAGATGTCCTGTACCTATATGTGTAGAAAGTACCTAATAAGATACTTTTTTTTTTTTTTTTGTGACCACTTCTAGGAAAAAAAATACTCACACAGAAGTCCTATACATTTGGGGAAATCAAGTCATGATTCCAAGTTTACCTAGGAGGATAATCATCATAGAGTCCCTGTAAGCAGGTCTTGTTTCAACCGGCATTGCAAGGGGGAAAAGGATTAGGAGATGCGTGCTCTAACATTAAGACATACATTTTCTTAAAAATGCTGCCAGGAAATTTTGGCTTTCCAGTTTTATGAGTTCCAAATTTTGCCAACAATTACAGCACTGGGAACATTACCACTGTTAAGTGGTCCTTTTTTTTTTTTTTTCATTTGTAAAAGTTGGCAACCTTACCTTCTCACACCTGGGCAATAATGGTTGACATGCATAAAAAGCAACTGGAGGCTTCTTTAAATCCTATGCACTCCCTGATTTGCCAAACTGCATTGCTAATTCTGTCCCTGCAACACATTGTGCTGTATCTGGAATAGCAGCATATAGCAAAGCTTGAAGACTGACTGAATGCATGAATTCTGGGTAGTATAGGCAAGGCATGCTGGGCTTGGTGGTACAGGTAGAGCAGGCCTGCCAGGAGGTTTACACTCAGGAGCTTCTCAGGAGGCTGAAGCAAGCAGATTGCAAATTTAAGACCTGCTTGGGCAACAGAGCAAAGGTATACCATCAGACCAAAACACACAGGTGGTGAACCTAACCCTAATCACATTAAAAAAAAATAATAGATAAATTGCTGAATGCTTTTGCATGGCTGTGCAATCCATCTTTCTGTTGCAAACTTCAATGTAAATATATTTGATCAAGGGAGAGCTTGTAGCAAAATAATAAAGATATACCCATATCCCTTAGGTGTGATGCAGATATTTCACAAGTTAAAAACTAAAAAGTGCTGATGATGGGTACAGGGAGTTAGTGGCAACTCTGATGAGCTCAAGAAAGGTTGTGTCAAGCAATCTGTACCATGAGATGCTTCCCATTACATTCCTGGGTATTTGGGTTTTCTTTATTACTTAGTCATTGAAGATATTTAGATATTCTTTGAATGGAGAAGATGACTCAGCAACCAGGAATCTTAATTATCTATAGATTCTGCATGTATGGGTTCTTGTATAGTCATAAATGACTGTAATATGGAACATTTCAGAAAGCTCGCTGCTTCTTATTGGTTTACCAACAGGCTGGAAACAGTGGACAGGGACTCCAAGGGACTGGTAAGAATATCCTTCAAAAACTAAGCCTCCAGAGGGGCTGGGGAGATGGCTGCTTTTCTAGAAGCCTGGTTTCACTCCCAGCATCCACTTGGTGGCTCACAACCTCCTTTAACTCTAGCCCTAGGGAATCGAAAGTCATTTTCTGACTTCAGTGAGCACTGCATGTATGTGATATACAGACATAAACTCAGGCAAACATAAAATAAAAATCTCAATAAATAAATAAATAAATAAATAAATAATAAAATCAGAGCAGAGCAGAGATGATAGCTTTACCTTCCAAAACACAGTTTGCCTTTGGGCATTAAGAGAAGCTGGCAAAATGTTAAGAGATATTTTGTGACAAAACTGCTTCGGTATTTAAAACCAGACAGTGATAGCTCCATCCAGCACACAGAAGCTGGAATGTTCTTAGGCCAAAAAAAAAAAAAGTGTTTGCAAGAACATGCTAGAAGTGGAGGTTGTGCACGGCCTGTCTTGCCTCCTCTAGGAACAGCCCCATGGCGTGAGATACAGGATGGTATTGGCTCTCATCAGTTTGATTAAGTGGAGTAGGGATACAGGGTAGGGAGGATGATGTCCAAGCTAAAAAGTGACCACCCACAACAAAGGGTGCTAGTTTTACTACTGATAGTACCTCTCTTCTAAAGGGCCAAGTTCCTTACTTAGAATTATTAGCCTTTTAGAGCATTCTGGGCCTACACCCACACTATCAGAAAAATGGGCACAGTTTCACTGGGGTCCAAAACATTCTCCCCTTCCAAAAGGGAGCAAAACTCAATGCTGAGGCAGCTGCCAGTTCATTCTTCTCAGATCTACACCCTGTGGAGCCCCTGTGCCATGGGATTTCCACCACATTACTGGATGTAGCGACAGGGTATTCTGACAATGTGGGAATTATCACTCAGGATCAAGGCTAATCCTAATCATCCTAAAGGGGCCACAACTTGTGTTAAATGTGACTTGATTGCCTCTTCCTGTGCCATGAAAATTTTATTCTGTAAGACTTTTTTCTTACCTGTGCTGGGAGGGCGCCTTTAAGCTGCTTTCATCCTTTCCACCCAAATGCAGCAACTGGACATAGACTATGACTAGCCAGTTGGTCATTTTTTTTACACTTTATTCACTTTGTATCCCCCCATAAGCCCCTCCCTCCTCCCCTCCCTTCCCCACCCTCCCTCCCCCTTCTTCATGCATGCCCCTCCCCAAGTCCACTGATAGGGGAGGTCCTCCTCTCCTTCCTTCTGATCTTAGTCTATCAGATCACAACCGGAGTGGCTGCTTTGTCATCTTCTGTGGCCTGGTAAGGCTGCTCTCCCTTCAGGGGGAGGTGATCAAAGAGCAGGCCAATCAGATTATGTCAGAGGCAGTCCCTCTTCCCATTACTGTGTAACCCACTTAGACACTAAACTGCCATGGATTACATCTGCACAGGGGTTCTAGATTATCTCCATACCTAGTACAGGATCCCCACAAGGAGAGCAACAGAACCAGAAGATTTGAACACAGGGGTCTTCCCAGAGACCCATACTCCAACCAGCTGGTCATTTTTAAAGCTGAGTCCAAGCAATGTGTGTTCAGGTGTGGGGGTCCAGGATGTGATAGGCTGGAGTCACTATTGGAAATGGGAAGAAGAGTGTTATGAGAGTGTGACCCTTCGGGTGAGAATTTTTGTGATCCTTGGGTAACAACTCTTAAGAGACTTGGAGAAAGCTATCTGTATCTGAGCGAGAAACCCCAGATTTGAAGCTAGGGAGAGAGAGACCATGCTTTCTCTCTTTCCAACTCTCCGACTCCCGTGCTCAACGCCATGCAGTGAACCGGCACCCTGCCTTACCTTCCGTTCCTCGCTCTTGATGGGTGGTCAGCCCCATCCCCACGCTAGGTTTTCAGAAACTGCTGGGGACGTGTTCTAAGCATCTGTCATGGATAAACAGAGCTAAATTCTTAACAGTGCTGTGTAAGCAACCCATTTCTTCTCAGAGAGAGTCTGTGGGCACTTTGCTGTCATCATGACTGTGGTTCTTGTGTCTTTATTTTCTCACGGGTTCCTTCATGTTTTGTGCTGTGTGACTAAGTACTGCCCTGTTCTTGAACATAGAGGGGCTGAAAGGAGGCAGAGGCTTCTCAAGTCAGGCTTCCCACTCCAGTGGACATTCTCTCCTAAGGAGAGGGTGGAGCAGGAATCTTCAACTCCCTAATAGAACACCATAGGAAGGGAACTGAAACTGCTTACAGTTTTACCTATTATTTTTTTCTCCATTTGGTACAATTGGATTCAGAGTCCTTGCTTGGACTTTGTAATTAGCTAGGTGAGGCTTTCTCAATGGCTAGACATCCCAACATAGATAGTAGGTATCCTGATCATGACTATGTGAGATGACCTTCCTTAGAAACCTCCTGTGCTAACCCTAAAGGCCCCAGTTAGACTGTGTAGTCCAGAGCTTCAGGGTTCCATGTCTGGTCTGAAAAACTTCACAATGGCCTGTGATAGCTCAGAGAATTAAAAAGTGCTGTGGCCGAGTCTGATGACCTGACTTTCATCTCTGGTACCCACATGGTGCAAGGAGAAAAACCAGCTAACCACTAATCAGAGCTGTTGTCTAATTTCAATTTGTGAGTAATGCCCCCCCCATCAACATAAATAAATGTAATAAAATTTTTAAATAAAGTAAACTACATCTTCTCAAAATGCAAACAGATTTTTGTCTTAAGCCTGTTAGTCAGGGCTTCGTAAGCATTGCCAATGAGCCTGGTTTCTGAAGGCTGCACCCCTGGTTCCCTGTGGGTGCATCTCCAATGGTTGGACCTTTTCTGTTCTTTTTCCCTTTTTAAGAAGCACACTAACGTACATCTTTGCAAACACTGATTCCTACACTAAATCCTCGCAGGTTTAAAATACCCACATACAGTATGATGGTCAGGCTTCTCTATTGAATAAGTAGGTAAGCCTAACTTTACCTCTTTTTTCCATCTATTGCTTTCCTGTGCTGAAGGCCCATGTTTTGTTTTGTTTTCATTCTTCCTCTACCTTTCACTTTGAAGAAACTCTTTTCTCATTTTGTTTACCTTCCTGAAAAAGAACGGTAGGTGGCAGTAACATTTCAATTCAAAGGGCATTTAGGGGCCTGCACAAACTGACTATAAAGAATATTCAGCAGAAAAGAGCAGATTTTACAAGCTAATGGTGAAATTGCCATTTTTAAAGCCTAATATGTGTAAATGCATATTTATTTTAAAAACAAACCATATATTTCAAATACAGCTCACAAAGAGGTCAACCAGGGATGTATTTGGGTAGAGAATCTTAAAGGTGGAGTAGTAATGAAAAGGAAAAAAAAAAAAAAAAGAGTGATCTATTTCACTTGAAGATTCTGCCAGTGTTTGTGATGTCAATTTTGAGACTTTTACCTCCATAACATTGCCCATCTCTGTGCTTCCCCACCCCCCCACCTCTGCCCTTACCCTGTGTTGGGAGTGAATGTTACCTTTGAAGCCCTCTGGCTGTCCATGAGGGGGTTTGTAACCACTCGAATAGAGTGTGTTTGTCTCTCTGCTCTCAATGCCACTTTGTGTGGCTGCCGAAACTTTTATCCTTGCACTCATTCTGTGCTTTGTCCATTGTCTTAGAGAAATGAGCATAATTAGAAGGAACAAAAGCAAACAAAGAGGGGTTTATGTAGTTGATAGAGACTCTCAGTTGCAAAGGACTTTTGGTCTCCAGATGCTTAATTATAGATGCCCTGGGGCCAGCGTAATGGTGGCAAAGTTGTACCTTGGATCTACTGGCTCACTGTTTCTCACCACGTCCTCAGTGTGGTCCCATGGAGTGGTGTTTTCTAGAAACAGGCAAGCAACATAAAACTTTAGAGGAAGCTCAAGTAAAGAAACTGTTGCCCAGAGAGAAGAAACTATAGTCCACTTTCAAATACATTAAGGTGCTCCTAGGTCTCCTTGATTTATATGGAGTTTTTGCCCATCTGCAGTCTCTAGACATCAGAAAGTCTGTGCAGCAGTATCCTTTCTCAATGGAACAGTGGGAACACAAAGGCAATGTTTCTTCAGGCAGGAAAATAGACACTGAAAATCTTACTGGATGGAGTGTCCCATGCAAAATTGGTTTCCATTTAAGGCATTTAGGTCTCACAGGGAACCAGAATACTTTCTAAAGCATGACACCAAGTGACTAGGATCAGATAGTTCTGAAAATTTACCATAGTAAGGGAGTGGTCCCATGTGGTGGGCTCTATTACAAAAAGACTGCATTTTATCGAAGTGTGAGAAGTGTAGATGAGAAGAGCCTGGGAAGCTCTCAGAACGGTGGTCAGGAAATGGAAGAAGAAAAAGGAGGAGGAGGAGGAGGACAAAGAAGAAGAAAAGATGAGTTGGGCAAAAAACACGGAGAGTTGATAAGCCAAATAAGACCCACATAGATTGTCTTCAAGACAGGGCTTCTCTGTGTAACCCTGGCTGTCCTGAAACTTACTCTGTAGATCAGGGTGGCCTTGAACTCACAGAGATCTGTCTGCCTCTGCCTCTCACTGTTGGAAGTAAAGGCATGCCCTGAATAGGATGTGTAATCAACCCAGTCCTATACGAAGCACTTTGTTAGCTGCGGTGCTCCCATGTCAGGTACAGAGTAGTGGCAAGCATTAGAAAGGAATGTTGATAAAATTGCTCTTGCTACAAGCAAGGGAATGTGTGCTGTATACTCTGCTTCATTCCCTAGCATGAATTTTACTGCTAGGACTAGTTTGCTTATTCATTGAGCTGCACGTAGAAGAAATGCAGGTTCTGGCTCACCTAGGGACACTGCTGTTTTCTGTTATGGTTCTGTTATACTGGACAAGCTTGTGAGTCTGTATAACTACCTAGGAGTTCTCCCACCCCATCTACAGTCTACTGTAATAGAAATGTGTGGGGTAGGCTCCTAGTATTCATCCACTCCATCTTGTGTTGACATCCAGTTTCTAAGGGAGGAAATATCCTGAGATATTTCTAAGGGAGGAAATATCCAAGCAGAAAAACTATGAATGCTTTAACATGAAAGCTATACAATGAAGAGAAAGTAAACATTGTATTGAGGCTTAAAAAACAGATTTAAGATACTGACATTTAAAATACATAAATTAATAAATCTTAAAATTTAGAGAAACTCATGAAAGCTACTACAAGTGCATATCTCCAAAACCTATTACTAGCAAAGCATCATGCAACATTCTTCTGCAGTGTCTCTGAGCCTTCGGTATAGAAGTTGCATTGTCAGTGTACTCGGTGGGTCTGTGCACCCCGTGGTTGCTTATTTGCTATAATTTGACCAGTTGTGGATCATGTTCTTTACCCAGGATTCCTTCAGACTTCTTGGTAACTTCCACTGATGTGAGTTCGTTCTCTTCATCCTTGCCACCATTGTTGCTTTTTGCATGCTTTGATGCCAGTTGTCACTCTAACAGAGTAATATCTTGTGGTTTTGGCTTCGGCTTTCATTTTCCTGATGACTGGTGATTCTGAGCAGTTTTTTCTGTTTCCTTTTGGTCAATTGTGTCTCTTGAGAAATTCCAATTATGAACTTTAACTTAGGTGATTCTTTTTGTTGTTGTTGTTGTTTTACTATTATTTTTCATTATTCATTGCAGATTTTAACTCTTTATCAAATAATAGTTTGCGAATACTTCATCACATTTCGTGTGTCAGTTCTTCAGTCTGTTACTTGCTTCTTTTCATGTACAGAATGTTTTCAATGGGATACAATTCCATTTTTCTGATTTTGCTTTTGTTTCTATTGCTTTTAAGGTTCTATTGAAAGCACATTGTTCTTGTCACTGTCATGACACTTCTTAATATTTTTTTCTAGTAAGTTTGTGCTTTAGGAGCCTTACATTTATGTGTTAATCCATTAGAGTTTTTAAAATACATTTTTGTTAAACACAGACTAATTGTGCATTCATGGAATATTGAATTGACTCTTTATATAAAGAAATAATCTAATTTCAATCTTTTTTATGTAGATTTCTAGTTTTCCCAGAGTCGCTTACTAAAGAGTGTCATTTTCTCACTTGGTGTTCTTGGTGCCTTTGAAGTAAATCAGTAAGCTGAACTGTGTCTTTAATTATGATCTTTATTCTTATTCTGTTCCATTTCTGGGTCTATGCATCTGTATATGTAGAGATTACATGCTGTTTTGCTCACTATATCTTTGTAACATACTTTTCTTTCTAAATTTATTTGCATGCATTTTAATATAAGTAGGATTATATTACTTAACCCTTTATTTTCTTTCCTCCAGCACCTTCTAGGTCTGCTTCCTCCATGTCAAACTGAAAGCTTTTTTTTTATATATTTTTAAATTACTGTTGTTACATATATGTATGTGTGTATGAACAAAATTATAAATACAACTTGCTGAGTTCATTTTTGTTTGTGCATATACAGTTTCAGGGCTGATCATTGTGTGTTAGCTAACCAATTAGGCTGCTCAACTATGGAAGAGGCTAATTCTCCTCCTCCAAACAGTCCTTAGCTGCCTGTGTTTGTTTTGGGCTGGCACACTATGAAAATTCCTCCTTTCCATGTTAGCATGTCTATTGGTGTTGCTATGTTCCAGTCTTGTTTATGCAGCCATGTCTAGGAGAGAGTAGTATTTTAAAGTCAAGTAGTGGGATGCTTCCAGCTTTATTCATTTTGCTCAAGGTTGCCTTGGTTTACTGACCTTCTTTGTTATTCTATATTAATTTTAAGATAGTGTTTATAATACATGTAAAGAGTGTCTTTGGAATTGTATTAAATCAGTAACTTATTTGCATAGCCATGAACATGTATTCTGCCTTCTCTACTTTCTAAAAAGATCAATTTTGAATAGTCCCACTTTTCTGTAGAAAACCCTCTATTCTAGAGAATAAACTCAGGACCTAAAACATCTAGTAATATTGCCTGAAACTGCCTTCAACACGTATTTACTTTAAAAAAATTGCTTTAAGAATTCAAACATTGCCTAGTCTTATTATAACGTGTTATGCCATGTTTGGTTGATATCCTTGGCCTGTTCTTTTCTGAAGGGAAACGGAGGAAGAGCAGAGGGTCTCCTGGGTTTTGGGTCTTGAGGAAAAAGAGAGGTAGGGGAGGGACTGGGAGGAGAGGAGGGAGGGAAAACTGTAGTCCAAATGTAATACATGACAGAAGAATAAATTAATTTTAAAAAGAATCCAAACTCCTTATGTCTGCACTAAATAAAAGATAAATTAAAATAAAAAAATTATCCATGTAATGGTGGAACACTTTAAAAAGTGTTTTATGTTTTGGAACTTTAAGTTGTTTACCTCTTATGCTACTTTTTACTGTGGCAACAGATAGACTTTTTGCTCTTTCTTTCTAATGTGCTAGCTAAAGGCTGGGCAAGCCTGTCCTCTCTTGCATCCTTGTGTATCCTGGTCACTGCATTCCTTTCTGGGCTTCTCAAAGGCTCTTTCCCAACTCACCACTCCTTTTACTTTTTCAACTTCTGAGTGCCATGCCAATTGAATAACCATTCTCAAATTCTTCATGCCTTCATCTCTTAAGCATGTTCTGCTGACATTTGTGTTTTTATAGCTCCACGGTGGCTTTTTGATTACTTGTGATATTTTCGCTGAGTAAGTTCTTTCCAGAACTTCTGGTTTGGGGTGGATAATTGCAGGAAGGTTGACTTTTTTTTTTTAAATCAGCACTCTCTTTTGGAGCTTGATCCAGTGTCTCAGGATCAGGCCATCTTAGCTCAGAGGGGTGCTTTTGTGGTACATGACTGCACTGTGTCCTCACAGCTTATTGAAGTCGTGGCTGCTTTCCTGAAATGTAGTCCAGTTTTTACTTTATTTGGTGACTCTTCTTCATAGAGGGCAGTTTCTCTCATAAACAGCCAGATTACTAAACAACGTTTCTATTGCTTTCCATCCTCTCTGTTATTTTTCATGGGTTTCAAGTAGAATCAAAAAACAGACATTTTTATTCCTTCTTCCTGACAAGGGAGTTTTACAATAACCCTGAGCTTATCTTCTCTCTGTTCTCTTTAGATCATTCAAAACAGAAACCAGAATATGGGACTTTCAAACATTTTTTGTAATTTATTTTAGAAAGTAATTTCCAGACACTTAGAAATAGATTTATCGGCTCCAGATGGAATGGCCTAACTCCCCCAGTCATGGGTTTTATCATCCTTTACATGTCAGCAGTACTGAGTTATTTATGTTTCTGATAACGTCTATGAAATTTCAGTCCTGGCTGTTTTATGTACCCATTGCTTCTGTCTAGAATTTTTCTCTCACTTACTTAATGAACTTTTCTTAATTCCCTAAAGCTGGGTCAACATGGCTTTTACCTTTAGAGTTTGTTTTATTCTTCGGGAACATGACTGATCTCTCTGCCCTCTTACCCTTTTCCTTCATACACATTTTTATTTTGTACTTTTCACTGTGATGAGCATATTTTCTATGTTATGTCATTATGTTATAAGTTGTTTTTTAAATTATTCAGTAGATTATGACTTTTTCTGATACTGATTTTATGTTTCTCCATTACTTCATGTGGGACAAACATTTGGGAGCTTGCTGCATGCATTAATTCAAAGAAATTAAAAGACTCCAGCATGAATGATAATAATTTAGGTTTAATAAAACAAAATAATAAATTTAAAATGCAGTCTTTGATTCTACTTTGGGTTTTCCTGTTGTCTTTTTTTTTTTTTTTAATTTCCTGAATTTGAATGACGTAAGAATGTAAAGAGTACTAACAAAGCAGTAAAACATGGCAAAACATGTCTGTTCGGTAGATCACATAGGAGAGGAGATACACAACGATGGAGAGAAGACTCTACATCGCTGAATTAGTAAATGTTGGTAATAGTTCCCAGTGTGAAGGCAGCATCTACCTCTAAGTCTGTGTACATGGAAGTAACTTAAGTAAGTTGTGGCCCGTGTCTCTCAGGTATAGCGGGAAGAGTAAGTGTGGAGCTTCCTGTGTGCCTCGGCTGTGCACTTGGCTCTCAGGAAGATGATCCATTCCTGACATTCAAGCCTCTTTTAAAAACAACTGCTTATGTTGCTCATTGCAGGGTGTTTCTTCTCTCCTGAGCTGAGTTCTGTGAAAAGTCGTTTGCCCATTTTCAGCCTAAATGGATGATGTACATGGCTCAGTTGTATAATCTGGTGACGTTCTGCAGTGAAAGGTGAAATGCTGAGTGAGGGCTGAAATATTCCATATGTCTTCAAACTCCCCAAGTCCTGGAGTGTGGGAGATGTTCAGCCACAGAAATCTGACATGACTAATCCTTGCAAAACACTATGAAACTGATAGTTTGTCCTTGCTGCCTGGATATACTTCAGATTGCATCCCCCTGAGACTTTAACAGAGACATGTGGACTTTTTCAGATTTAGTATTAAATGTTTTGCAAAAAGTCAGTAAAGAATGTGCCTCAAGGGCTCTACCTGAGCCATGCAGGAGGCCATGGACATGGGTTTCTCTTTTTCTCATTCTCCTTCAGAAATTGATTATAAATATGTGTTTTCTTACTTTCCATAAAAAAAGAAGTAAAGATGTTTTTATTGCTGACTCATCATTCATACCCTAGGCAACTTCATTCACACATGTTATTTACAATCTATGTTCTTTAAAATCAACTTTTAATTTCATTTTACCTTCAATTCAACACATTCCCCGTTTAATTATTGTTCCTGCTAAAACAGGTATGGGTATCCCTATTGCTGGATGCCGTGGGCATCTTTTGACTCTTAGGGAGCTCTGAAGCAGACCCTTCTCCTTAAGGTCATTTGAAGGCAACATGATCACTTTTGAAGAGCCTTAGAATGTATCTGATTCTAAATATCAACACGGTGGTACCGAAATGCATCCAATTCAACAAATGTGATGAAAGGTCCTGCTTTTTCTAACTATAACATGTTTCCACATTGCTAGGAGGTAATAAACTGCAAAGACCAGTATGTGAACAGCACCAAATCTGAGTGCTTTGTACTTTAAGAGGCTTATCAATAAGTTCCAACAGGGGAGGCCAAGTGTTTCCTGGTTAATGATGACTTGGCGATGTGTCGATTCCTGCTCATTATTCTTCTAGTGCCTCTTGGACACTTTTTTTTCCCCCACCAAATCTTGGGATTGTCTCTTTCATGTGCAAAATTCTACTTGAAAAGGCTCACGAGGCTGAAATGGGTTGGTGGTTTGCACTAGTGAATGGTCTCCCTTTCTTTCCATCACTACTAAGCATGCAACCATTGCTGTACTCACAGGATAACAGTGATATTGCTGATCAGTAGATCAAGGCCAGCAGCAGCATGCATTCTCACATCGTTTAACATTGCTTCAGCAACTAGTACATCTTTGAATGGACTCACATTTTCATTCATACCACCACATGTGTGAACAGTGGGGACATATTTTTATGGTTGAGATGATGTTCCATATATGGCTGTGATAGTTAGAGCTAAACTTACAGGTGATATATAAAAGTTACTGGTTTATTATATTTATGAGATTCCAGTGATTTTTGGTCTTAGCCTGATTTTCATAGGTTTGGTGATATTAGACTATCACACAGAGGGTCTGTCTTAAGCTCATGCAAACATTAAATTTTATGAAGAGTTTTGGAAACAGGAAATTAATGATAACTGTGTATTCATTTTCTTTTACTTCTGTTACATTTTAAAATATCTAACCATGTCCATTTGTGCATAAAATCTAGCACACATTTGTGTGTCTGGCATTTGGTCTAGGTGTTTGGGGTTGGGCATTATTTTTCACTTGACAACATATTTCAGTGGATTCTCCTTCTTCCAATATAAGTTCAGATTTAACTAAATTTGTTACAGCCTACTGACACCATGCCTAAGTTGCTGACATTATGGTAACCCAAAATATTCAATCCATCTAGATAATATGGAAGTGCTATTGATTAGAACTACCTTTCAACAAGTACATTAGTTACAACTACTATACTGAGTTTCTCCTTAGCTGACTTTTTCTTAAGATTTATTTATTAACTTTTTATTTAATGTGTCTGAGTGTTTGCCTGCATGTATGTATGTGTACCATGTGTGTTCCTGGTACCCATGGAGGCCACAGACAGTATCAGAGCCCCTGGAACTGGAGTTAAGGATGTCTGTGAACCATCATGTAGATGCTGGGAATTAAACCTGGGCCTCTGAAATAGTAGCAAGCACTCTTAACTACCAAACCATCATCTCTCTAGCCCCACTTTAACTGAATTTTGACTATATAATTTCTGTAAAATTATTTATACTTATTGTTATCATACATAAAATATTTATCATGTTTATATTATCTTTTTAGGTCACCAGTCTCTTCAGAAGATCATGGTAAGAACATGTCATTTTTTATACTAAATTTTACACCCAAAATTTGTCTCTTATTATAACTCAGTGTCAGAGCAGAAGATTACAAGAAACTGTCTCAAAGATATTAACCCTGTAGTTTTTTAGTGTGAAATGCCAAACATTTTTAAAAAATATGATCTGCAGAAACTGTATTTGATATCTAGTATTATTTTCAAATCAGTGTGGCCATTTTGGTTGACAAGCATTATGAAATATAATATCTTCTGCCATCACAAATGTTTCATAACTTTTAAGGTAAGCATGTATTTTTCTGTAAGTCAGATTTTCGTATCTCAAATGAGAAGGGGTTCTAGGAGAGGTCACCCAAGGCCCTTCCAGGTTGGACATTGTGAGTCCACATCTCCGTGCACATGTTGGCAGAGTGCTTTAAATATGAGATGAAGCTTATCAGCAAGTGAGTGAGTGGTTACTCAGAGGTGTGAATTTTTCTTAAGGGACAACTGCTTCATTCAAAGGACAAAACATCTAATTATGTAATTTCTAAACTTTGATAAATTTATTCCATCAGTCACTCAAAATTGTTAGGTGGCTATAATGGTTCATTATACCAGAGAATGATGTTTCACAAATATCTATATTCAAGTTTAGCTGGGGACTTGTTGATGTCTTTCTTGGACTTTTGGAATTGTCCCATAACCATAAACCACACATGTAGATTACCCCTTTCCAGTTTACTGTGTGCATATAGAACCTTTCGCATATAGGGATGACCACTTTACAACAGACCAAAAATTATTTTTGACCTTTTGATATTGTATTTTAAAACAAGAGCTGCTAGGCTCTAAATAGAGTCTTTATTTTCCTCTACTGCTTATTGTTTTATCTGCCATCTTGTCCTGTTCCCCTGTCAATAATCCACACTCTAGGTGAATCACTCTGTATCTAATTTCTGGATAATTTTTTGCATTTCTTGCTTTCATTCTTGCTGTCCCCTGGAAGGAAATGGCTCCTGCTTTTTGTTATGTAGTGGTTTCAGCTCACCCTTTTTCATCTTCTGTGGAAGCTCTCGATCCACTTATTGGGCCATCTATTTTTCTGAGCTTAACACAATCATCTGATGCTTTCCTTAGCTGGCTTCTCAGACTGCCAATGTTTCTGATATAGTGTTCAACAAAAAGCAAGCATTAAAATGTATTTATTAAGTGAATGAATTAAGGAAATGGAGAAGGAGTTTTAGGCTGTCTCTCCTGCTGCTACATGTTGAAATCTTTCCTAATGTTGGAATGAAGTTGTATCGTGTTCTCCGAAGAATTGTAGGAGAAATTATGTTCAAGGCCCATTAAGTCAGAATTAGGTAATCAACCACCTAATGGTAAACCGTTATTACATGCTATGTTGCTGATTGTTGCTGGTATGAATAGGATTTTGATTGTATATTTATAACTCCTTCAGCTTCCATGTCCAAATGATAAATTAGAAATGCGTGTTTTCCTTTATTTTGAATTATTACCCTTAATAACCTTTGGCTGCTTTTGTCTTCCTATCCATAAGAGTACATCCTCTATTCACAAGGGCAGGGAGTCCAAATTAAAGTTCTACATCCCACAGGGACTTCTTAACGGGTCTGGGGAGAGCTCTAGGCATATGTTAGGGTCCTCTGGAGCTTTAGGAGGCGACCTGTACCCAAATAACTTGCTTTTGGAGTTACGAATATTTTAACAACTCTTGTGTGTTTAATTGAGGAATTACTGTGCAAATTAGATGAGTATCACATTTCAGTGAATTAAAAAATTTATTATATATTTACGCCTCTGTCTCCTGAAACTTCTAAAAATAGTTTAAACATGCATGCTGATTTATCTATATAGTCTAATTATTCATTATTTACTAGTCTGCACATACTTAGGGAAATATTTTTATGTATTTCTTTATTTCTATGATTTTCTACCTGACACACACTATATGTTTTTTTACATTTATGTATTTTAGGAATTAATATTTACTGTGGCCATCATAAAATACTTCAATTTTACACCATTACTCTTGCATAACACTTGCATGTTGTAAAGATACTGCAATGCATTTGTAGGAGAGGTGAATCAAATTGCTCCAGTTTATTCTAAAAGGATTGAGGCACATTGGCAAATGGATTGTGAAACCAGAATATAAAAATCTGAGGCTCTCGGTTTTCTTTCTTTCTTTCTTTCTTTCTTTCTTTCTTTCTTTCTTTCTTTATTTCTTTCTTTCTTTCTTTCTTTCTTTTTTCTTTCTTTTTCTCTCTTTCTCTCTCTCTTACTTCAAAGCTTTATTGTGAAGGACAGAGGGCAGCACTTCTGCCTCGCCCCTGCCCAAACCTTTAAACTGTGGTCATTCTGATATCCCTGGTGATCTCCTTCATGATGTCCATTGGAGTGTGGAGAAAGTGTAACCAGGAAAGCTCAAAGCTTCCTTACCTAAAGACAGGCAGTATTATTTACAGTTCACCTTCACGCTGGAGGCAAGAATCACACTGGAGTTTATCACTAAGTCAATTTATTTTTACATTTTAAATGTCCCTGCTACAGATTTTCACTATTCTGGTGACTTCTTGTTCTTAATTTCCTGATATATACCATGTCTTCATCCTTCTTTGGAATTTTTGCACCTTTTTTGGTACCTCAACTTACTCTTGGCTTAGGTTCACTGTCCAAAGTGGGTCCAGTTTTCTTGGCTCTTAAAGCCCAAACATCTGAATGTCCAGAGACTCCTTTCTCTTTCTGAGTCTTTTTTAAATGTAATTTTATTTATATATTTGTTTATTACAATTTATTCACTGCAGCCCCCTCCCTTGTCTTCTCCCAGTCTACCCACCCTCCCTCTTCTTCTTCCTCTATGTCTTTTCCCTAGTCCCTGATAGGGGAGGACTCTCTCCCCTTCTATCTGACCCTAGCCTATCAGGTCTGATCAAGACTGGCTACATCATCTTTCTCTGTGCCTCCTTCAGGGGGAGGTGATCAGAGAACCTGCCACTGATTTCATGTCAGAGACAGCCCCTGTACCCCGTACTAGGGAACTCACTTGGAAACTGAGCAGCCAATGGGCTTCCTTTGTATAGGGGGTCTAGGTCCTCTTGATGGATGGTTCTTAGTTGGAATATCAGTCTCTGAAGGGCCCTGTTTTTTGCTCTGTTGTTCTCTTTGTGGAGTTCCTGTCCCTGCCAGGTCTTTCTATCTCCCTCTTCTTCCATAAGGATTCCAACACCCTGCCCAAAGTTTGGCTATGAGTCTTAGTATCTCCTTCAATATGCTCATGGGTAAAGTCTTTCAGAGATCCTCTGTGGAAGGCTTCTTTCCTGTTCCCTGTATTTTCCCACTTCCAATGTCTATTCTATTTGCCCTTTTGAGTGAGGATTAAGCATCTTCCCTAGGGTCTTCCTTGTTGTTTACCTTCTTTAGGAGTATAGATTTTAGTATGTTTATCCTATATAATATGGCTAATATCTACTTATAAGTGAGTATGTATCATTTGTGTCTTTCTGCTTCTGCGATACCTTACTCAGGATGATATTTTCTAGTTCCTACCAGTTGCCTACAAATTTCATGTTTTCCTTGTCTTTAATTGCTGAGTAGTATTCCATTGTGTAAAGGTACCACAATTTCTGTACCCATTCCTCTATTGAGGGACTTCTAGGTTGTTTCCTGATTCTGGCTATTATGAATAGAGCTGCTACAAACATGGTTGAGCAAATGTCCTTATTGAATGGTGGGTCATCTTTTGGGTATATCACTAGGAGTGGTATAGCTGAATCTTGAGGTAGCACTATTCCTAATTTTCTGATAAATACCATATTGATTTCCAAAGTGGTTGTACAAGATTACATTCCCACTGGCAATGGAGGAGGGTTCCCCTTTCTCCTCTCCAGAATTCATCAGTCCTTGAGTTTTTTATTTTAGCCGTTTTTGATGGGTGTAAGGTGAAATCTCAGGGTGGTTTGACTTGCATTTCCCGAATGACTAAGGATGTTGAGCATTTAAGTGTTTCTCTGCCATCGAATATTCTCAACATAAAACCAGACACACTAAAACTGTTAGAAGAAAAGGTGGGGAAGAGCCTTGACCTCATTAGCACAGGAGACACTTCCTAAACAGAATACCAACAGCTCAGGCTCTAAGATCAACAATTAATAAATGGGACCTCATGCAACTGAAAAGCTTCTGTAAGGCAAAGGACACTGTTATCAGAACAAAACGACAGCCTACAGCCTGGAAAAGGATAGTGACCAACCCTACATCTGAGAGGAGGCTAATATCCAGAACATATAAAGAACTAAAGAAGTTAAACACCAGCAAACCAAGTAATCCAATTAAAAAATAGGGTACAGAGCTAAACAGAGTATTTTCTTTCTGAGTCAGATTTTTTTGTTCCCTTTCTACCAGCAATCCTATTTCCTTCGATAACAGTTGCTCTCTTTGGCTATTTCTAAAACAATTCATTCTTGGAGAAACCTAACTTAAAAAAATCCCACAGCTCTGCCTTTTCCTATCATTAAAGGTGCCCTTCAGAGGGCACGTGGTTGTGGTGACGTCACTCCTCTCTTCTTCTGTCTTTTTCTACAATGGGGCTGCTCATATCTGCACTGTGTGTCTCCTGGATGGTTGTGAACTGAAATAGGACATCCTCTGCAGAAATGACCTTCCAGTTTGTTACAGGCACCCAAAACACATGGCATTATGTTCTTCCATCCAGGCAGTATGACAGGAAATGCAGACTGGCTAGTGTTTGCTCCACAGAGCACGGATATTGAGTGTGTTGGTATGTACACAAAATCCCATCTACTCAGGAGACAGAGGCAGGAATGTTGCAATTTGGGGCCAGCAAATTCTTGTCAAAACAAATGATGAAACAAACCAAAAAGCAAGCAACCAAACAAACAAAACTAATAAAAGTTAAAACAAAACAAAACAAAAAATGTTGGTTACCAGAGAAAAATCTGCCTCTTTTAACTTCATCTGTAAACATCTACCTATAAACTTTTTGCTGGAAACCTTTCATTTTTATTTCAGATGTTTAGTATGTAATTTGGCTTGCAGTCCCCGAGCAAAGAATGGGTTCAACTGGAAAAGTGGCTATGTAAGATTGCCAGGTGTGGATGGCACATACATTGTTTTTATGTTCATATCAGGGTATTAGGGTGTTTGAGCGTAGAAGAAAAAGTGGATTGAGCTCTTAGTGTGCTAAGGTGTGTCAGTGTGTGGACGCCCTTTAACTCCATTACTCCACGACGCTGTTAATAGGTAACAACCTGTAGGGCATGTATCCACCCAGCTTTATAGCTGGGGAAATAAGTTCTTAAATAACTGGCTTGATATCACATAGCTGCTAAGTGGTAGAGTTAATGTAAACCTAGATTCACTATTCAAACTATCATCTTTTTAACTTCACCACAGTGCTGGGAAAATAAAGAAATTGTCAGCATTAAGGTAAATTGAGACAGTTATTGAGATGGGGCGGAGGGAGAAGTTCCTTCTCTCTAACAAGAGTTTATTTACTGCTGTGTAAGTAATTTCTTTTTAATGACAAAAGAAAACTGAACAACAACAACAAAAAAAAATAACAGCTTCTCCCTCCTGCTGGGAATGATTTGTCCCTGTAGAAAAAGTGAAATACCGATGTCACATTTTCTCATAATTAGTTAGCTGAGTGAAACCGAAGCTTCAGGGAAGCCTGCCATGCAAATCCCAGGGGGAACATTATGTTTTAATGCAACATCTGGAAGCTGGAGTCCCACTCCCTGTCAGAGATAAGCTTGGCAGTGATTGATGGCCCTGTCCTCAGAGTTCCTCTCCACTGAGTGCCTCACACTTCATCATTTCAATCTCTCCTGGAATCACCTCCTCCTACCCAGGCAGCTTCTCCAGCTCTAAGCTCTTTATGGGTCCTTTATGCTCTTAGCATGTCGATTTTCCAGGCCTCTCAGAATATTATTCATAGAGCCACTACCTGTGTGAGCATGCAAAGGGCACTTTCTAGCGAATGTCTGTCTTGGTCAGAACAGGAAAGAATCTTTGCCAGCTACATATCTGACAGAGGATTAATATCCAGAATATATAAAGAAAACCAACAAACAACAAAAATTTTTTTAAAGGAATAAAAAATTACCCATTCCAATAATAATATTAATAATAATAATAATAATGAGCCTGGTACCTGAACATAGAATTTGCAAAAACAATGGTACACCATAAAAAAATCATCACCAGGCTCTTTTAAAAGAATACCAATAAAGGACTTGATTCCTAGAGTATCTGAGTGGGCATCCCTCTTGCACACACACACACACACACACACACACACACACACACACACACACATCACTTCTTGAACAGTCATTAGTCAGGGGTCTCATTATATATGTGGTCACTTTCTGTTGCCACAGTAAATAGCAGACACCGGTGGCAGTGACCAGTCTGGAAAATGTAATGACCCTGGTCACAATATAAGTCCATGGGTCAGGCCTGGGGTTGATTATATGTTATAATATTGTCAATGACACACCTTACAATATAGTACAAAACTCTTTGAAATTTCAAGATCTCTTCCTTGTTAACTCATTTTTCTGAGTTTTGATTTTCTCTTTCAACTTTACATTTATTAGTTATGCGTGTTTGTGAGAGCACATGCATGTGTGTGTGTGTGTGTGCACTGCTGCGTGCCACAGTGGATAAGTGGAGGCCAGAGAGCAACTTTCAGGAGTCATTTCTTTTCCTCCACTCTGTGAGTTCCAGGGATTGAGCTCAGGTTGTCAGGCTGGGCCATAGCTGTCTCTACCTACTGAAACATCGCTCAGTCCTTAACTCTTTTTTTTTCTCCATATGTGTGATACTGTGAAGGAGCACAGGGCTTCTGTGCATTCTAGGCAAGTTCCCCACCACTAAACTGTCTCTGTTTTTGCTTATTCTTTTGCCTGGGTTCACCTTGAACTTACTCTAAAGCTCGGGTATGGAACTGCACTCCTCCTGTCTCTGTCTCCTGAGTAACTAGGTTTCTACGACTGTGATATTAAACTTGATCATTTTTCTAACATAAACACGGTTGTACACTAGAAGAGATAATATGTATAAAATCTAGTTGCTCACTTCAAATAAAAACTAAGGAGCCATTGTGAAACATTTTCCAGTTAAAAAAATAAAACATGTACAACTTGAGAGTTTCCAGTTGTCAGCTTTCTGACTAGTAATTTTCCTGCCTTTCAAAAGTAATTGAATTTGCCTCTTTATGAGTCTTGTATTTATTCCTTTTTTACTTATTACATATGTGCAAACCCCACATGTGAATTTATGTATGATACACATACACAAGTGTATACACATACACAAGTGTGTATGTATGTATATACTGTTTTTCCCAGTTTGAATCTTTATAAAATGAATAAACTTGTATATTTTTCTGTGATTTGGTTTGAGTCTTTACATTTTTTAAAATAATATTTTTATTTGTTCTTTGAAAATTTCAGACATTTCTACAATGTGCTTTGAACATAACCACTCACTATTACCTCTCTCCAGCTCTTCCTACTGCAGTACGGCATTTCCCTCCCAACTTCATGTCCTCTTCCTTATATTGTTCTTAATATAATTAGTTAATAATTAAAGCTGAGTGCAATTAATTAGTGCTGGCCATAGGTATGTGGGTGTGTGGGTGTGTGGGTGTGTGGCCATTTGGTGAGGTATGGACAACATAGCAGTAGCCATGCTCCCAAAGAAGAGTGACGCCCTCTCTCGGCAGCCATCAGCTGACAACACCCCTCCGCATCAATGCTGGTATGTTTACGGGCTTAACCTTGTGCAAGGCCTGTACAGATAACCACAGCTGCTGTGTGTTGTTACGGGCAACCTCCATGTCCTCTCCAGAGACAGCGTTTAGAGCTTCCTACCGCAGCTCCTTCTGGTGTCCTTGTGTGAACATTCCTCGAGTGTTTAAACCTGTCAGTGGCACTGGCTTGTTAGGTGGTGGATTGTGCACGTCGTTACCTTTGTGGGTAAATGGAGTGAACGGCCATTTAAACATGTATCTGCTTCAGTGATAAGAGCTTCCTTTGGTGCACCTGAATGATGCCTGAAATGAATAGATTAAAAACTATTTTCCCATGTAACAGTGGTGTGACATTGCAACTTGTGATGTATATTTGGGTTCCATATTTACACATTGGTGAAGCATCTTTTCATGCATTTATAGGCCACTTGTGTTTGTTCATCTATGAAATGATTCATTTTGTTTTTGGCCCAACTGCTCTCCCTTTGGGTTATGTTTCTTAATGATTCCATAAACATATTTTTTTTGTTACAAATGCATCTTTTCTTCTCTCTGTTATAAATTTTCTTCAGCTTGTGGGTTGCATTTTTAAAGCTCCTTTGGGTTTCATCTAGTAGACAGATGTTCATTACTTTAAAATATTTCAAATTATTGGTATATTCCTGTAGTTGATGTTTTTGGGATGTTTAAAGAAATTTTATATAACACAAAGTTACAATACTATATTACATTCAAAAAATAACTGCATTCTTTATTGATTTTGTGATTTGGTAAGAAAAAAGATACAGTTTTGCTTTGTTTTTTTATTGCTCATACTTGGTTTAGATACATATGTAAAAAAAAAACAAACTATGGAAAAATTCTAAACCAAGTCGTATAAATACAGGTTGATAACATGATATAAAATTATAGACAGAAGGCACAGGGGTTGAGGACACCTGGAAAGCACAGCCCATTTAATAAGCAGGACTCGTGGGGGCTCACAGAGACTAACGCTGCAGTCCCCATGCCTGCTTGGACCTACACCAGGTCCTCTGCATATATGTTGTGGTTGTCAATTTAGGAGTTTTGTGGGACTAATCGCAGTGGGAGTGGAGCTATTTCTGACCCTGGGCCTGTTCTTAGGACCTTCTTTTCCTCCTACTGTGTTGCCTTGTCCAGTTTTGATATGAGGGTGTGTGCCTAGTCTTCTTGAATCCTGTTATGCCATATTTGGTTGATAACCCTGGGAGTCCTGCCATTTTCTGAAGGAAAATGAAGGAGCAGTGGATCTGAGGGAGAGGAGGTTTGGGGGCCAACTAGGAGGAGTAGATGTAGGGGAGGCTGTGGTCAGGATGTGTTGTATGAGAAAAGAATAAAAAATATATGAACAAAAAGTTATATACATCATAATAATCAAAGGGCATGGTTATCATGGAATACTTTTCAACTGAGCACAGAGATAACTATTACTATCATGAATCTTTTTTATTATGTTGGGTATTTCATACACATGTACTATATTTACATCATTTTCATCCCTTCCTGTTCCCTGTATAACTCCTCCCATATCACCTCTTATTCCTCAAATTCATAACCTCTTCTTTTGCTAATTGGTGGTGGTGGTGGTGGTGGCGGTGGTCTGTGTGTGTGTGTGTGTGAATACATATATTATATATATGTAGTGTAAGGTTAGGTTAGAGTTAGGGATAGACAAAGACACACATACATGTGTATGTGTATACATATGTATGTATGTATGTAAGTTTATATGTATAATATGAATACAACTTGATGAGTGTACTTTCTTGTATGTGTTTAAAGGTAACCACCTAGGGTGAGGTAACCTATCAAGAGGCTCACCCTTGGAGAAGACTGATGCTGTCTCTCAGCATCTACTAATTGCCTATAGGTGATCTTCTAGAAGTAGGGACTTGTGATTGTCAACCCATCAAGGTTGGGATGTGAGTTAGTACTGCTATTGTGCAGGTCTTGTTTAGATGACTATTGTTAAGAATTTTTCATTACATTTGTATTTTTATATTAATTACAGCTTATTCACTTTGTATTCCAGCCATAGCCCCCTCCCTCATTCCCTTCCAATCCTGCCTCCCTTCCTCATTTCCTCCTATGCCCCTCTTCAAGTCCACTGATAGGGGAGGAATGGGTGCAGAAGACATTACATCTCCCAACATAGGGCCTAGTCCTTTGGCTTTCACAGTCTTTCTTTTTCTGTGATATTCCTTCCATTAGCCTTAGGGGTTGTGCTGTAGATATATGTGCTGGGCATGAACACTCCATGATCAGTTCTTTTCTTCATATTGACCAGTTGAGGGTTTTTTTGTAATGGTGTCCATCTGTTACAAAAAGATATTTCTTTGATGACGAGTAAGAGCTAAACTCAACTGTGGGTATGAGGATAAGATTTACAGTGCATTTAGAAATTATACTTGTTTGGGGACATAGCAGCAGCAGGTTCTCTTTTTAGATCCAGGATCTTACCAGCCACAGGTAGTGAGCTAATACCAGGCCCGAATTTCTTCCTCTTTACTACATTTTAAGTCTAAGTAGATGGCTGCTGGTTACTTATAAGAAAAAAAATGGCAATATTGTAATAGATTTTCTCATTTGTTTTATTGATCAATATGTCTGTTACTTTTTAAAGATTTATTCATATTTTGCACATGAGTCTTTTGTCTTTATGCATGCCGCATGCAAGCCCAGTCCCTGTTAGACGACAACATAGAGCATCTGATTCCATGGAACTGGAGTTACAGATGGGTGTGATTGCCCAGGGTGGGTGCTAGGAACTGAACCTGGGTCCTCAGCAAGAACAGTGTACACTCCTAACTGCTGAGCCATCCCTCCCAACATGACTGTTCTTATACCAAAACCATGCTATTTTAATTGTTCTGGCAATGGTCTAGATCTTAATGTCTAATAGAGGATCAACTCACACATTTTGTTCTTGTTCAGAGTGTCTGAGTCACAATGGTCTTTTTTGTATATATAAACTTTAAAAGCAGTTTATAAAATTTATGAATCTTATTCTGCAATAGTATTAGAATGTCATGAATAGTGTGGAGAGATGGCTTTGTTCAGTAGTTAAGAGTGAGTGCTGCTCTTGCAGAGACCTGAGATAGGATGCCAGCCCCCACATAGCATGGGTCACATTGCATGCAACTTCAGCTCCAGGAGATCCAGCACCATCTTCTGGCTTTAACAGTAACATGTATACAAGTCACACATACACAAATAAAAATAATCTTCAATTTTCTATGAATTTCACATGAGTTTATAAATCACTGTGAAAGACAAATATCTTTATCGGGAAAAGGCTTTCTATTCCTAATTGTAGCCCCTTATATTTAATTGGGTATCAGTATCAGCAGTATTTTATAGTTTCATTATCTTCTGTTCAATGTGTTGGTAGGTATTTTGTATCATTAATGATACTTCATGTGTTGTGATTTTAAAGTTGCATTTTCTAGGTGTTCTTTGCTAGCCTACTGCAATGCAGGAGACTTTTAAAAGCTTGTGTCTGTATCAAGATTCCTGTTACCCTTTAACTTTGTGACCTTTACATGAAGGGCCTTTCTGTGGGAAGATAATTCTATACAAAAGCTGAAAGTTCTGTTGGCTCTCTCCTCTCTATGCTTTGAATGTACTTTTCTGTCCCTCTCCACATGGTACAGAACTGAATAGATGTCCATATAGTCAGCACCATTTCTGATTTCCTCCTGATGCCAAGATGAATGTCAACTATAAGTTCTATTAATTTGACACTTTAATCCTCCATGACCTCAATGTAAGTGGTGGCAGTTGTTTGTAGATCTTTTAAGTCTGTTCTTTCATTTGACTTTTCCAATTTAACATAACATTGAAAATCATTCAGTATCTGTTTCTTCATCTTGTTTTTTTCCTCCTTCCCTGTTAACATAATGCATCTCAGTAATTGAATTTTTCAGTGGAAATATCCATGAGAAGAACTCAAGTTGGTTATTATATTTACCTCTTTTACATAGTTCTAGATCTTACTTGCTAATACTTCGTTAAGACTCTGACTTCTATGGTCATGGGTATAACTGGCTTTTTAATTTCTTTTCTATTTTTATCATTGCTCCATCACGTCAATGAAAAAAATGCATTATCTTTTTCTAAGCTCTGTGATACTTTACCCAACCCATGAGCCATCTATTTCTGGAATATATTACATATCCCCCTGTTTGTATTCCACAGATGAGGAAACAAAGACACAAACCTACTATTGGCTTGTCCGAGATCCCAGGCATAGGTAATGAGTCTTAGAACAATAGACTCTTTTTAAAAATATATTTTTATTAATTACAGTTTATTCACTTTGTATCCCAGCTATAGCCCCCTCCTTCATCCCCTCCCAATTCCACCCTCCCTCCCTCATCTCCTCCCTGACTCTTGAAGTCAAGATCCTATTCTCATTCTGAGTCAAGCCTCTGGATAGTGTGTCAGTAGCATGTCATCTCTCTTGAGCTCGCATCATCATGACTTTGTTTCTATACCTGAGATATTGTAGTTTGTGTTTGTTTGGAACTGATCTTTAAAGGTGAAGAAACACTCATTTTTAATATAACTTCACATTGAAGAAAATCCATTTTCCCATCCTCATACTTCATAATTAGGGAAGTAGGAGCACCATTTCCTGCTAGTAGCCCTCGAAGTTGTGGACATGTAGCTTTACCTTCGGGATCTGGCATAATCAAGGAGACATCCTCATAACTAGAAGTGGATGGTACTTTCCCCTTTCTTGCAAACTAGTAAAATGTGGTGAGTTGAGATACAGGTGGAAACAGCTATAGCCCTTAATTGCCTGCTAGGAATAGCTTACAATATTGGCCTTCACAGTATGCTAACTTGCAATGACTTTGGGCTAGCTAATGCCAAGTTGCCAGAGGATATTTCCCCCATATCCGGTTTCTCATCCTTTAATCCCCTGTTGGCTTTCTAATTAGATTCAAACTTTTTAGAGCTTGAATTTAAGGCTGATCCCAGTTTAGTTTTTGTTGCTTTCATGAGTAATTCCTATTCCTTTGCAGACACCCTCTGGATCCCAATTCCCTTGGGTTCATTCACCCATATAGCTTTCATCACCTCCTACCATCCTGCTGGCAGACCACCTTCTTTGTCTTTTATTCTACACCATCCTATGTGCTCATCAATTCCCCTGTGTTGGAGCCACCCCAGGAGCCTAAGGACAAAGGATGATGAATTTCTCTGACAGTTTAAATGTTTGGGCTTTCTCCTTCCTTATTCATTTTTACTGATTTAAAAAAAAATGTATTCCCTTAAAAAATATTTTCTTTTGAGTGATGTTTCTCTTATTTGACTCTAAGCCCATTGAATAGAGACATTGCCCTGTTCTCTGCAATGTGCTGGCACAGGATTGAATTTCTCTTTTCAAGCCTTACTGTTAAATTTGCTGCACTCCATGGTGTTGGCAAACAGAAACTTCCAGGGCACATCTTTGAATCCCATTGCAGCCTCATTAATGCCGTTCCCTGTGGTAGAAGATAGGTCAGCCCTGGTCTTTTTCCAAAGAGATTTAGTTACTAATGTACTGAGAAGATGGCCTTTTGCAATAGTTTCAATGGGCACTCCCCAAAGACTGTGTGAAAAGGAAGAAATAGAAATGACAGCGCACTCACCCGTAGTGGTATTCTGTCCCAAATCCTGGAAAATAGATTATCAGCTGCTCCTTAAAAACAAAGCAAGGGAACAAAACAGCTCCCTGCCCTGGTGTTCCCAAAATCTGCTTAATGTTATTTTGTCTGTGTTTTGACCCTACTATGCTCTCCTCCTCCCGTGATTATAAGCATATGATCCTTTTGATCCTTTTGCTTTCTTTGGAGTGCTTTGTTGGTAATAATTCTCTAACTATCTGTGAAGGCTGATTGTTGAGTGTGCTGTGGGAGGGGAGTGCTCTTTACTTACAGGGACACACAACAATGCAGTAGATTGCCTTCTGGCTCAGAGAAGGGTTAAAGGAATATTTTGAAACTGTGGAAAATAATAAAGTAGTAGGAAAATGGGGAGTTTGGAGGGGCAAAGTTAGCCTACTGGATTGTGTTTAAATGGAAGGACAGGTTCAAAGACCCTCGAATGAAGTGAGGTCTGGCATCGAATAGTTATCATAGAGTGTACACTGATAGAAAAGTGAAGCTTTTCAAAAGAAAATGTGGGTGCTCTGAGCTTTGGATCCTATCTACTCATTTATGAGGACAACAATGGAAAATTAAAGTGTGTTTGTTTATTTAAGCTGACTATGTTTATTTAAGCTTTTATTATATGAAAACATGTGATCTGACATATTAATACCCAGGATAGCCATGATGCTTGGTTGACAAAATAACAGCTGTTCATGTGATCCTCACATGAAGATAATTTTCATTCCATTTCTGATCTTCATTGTAACTGAAATCCTAATGCTCCATGAAAACTCCAGTGTGCTCTACCTAGAGTTGATTCACTGATTCCCATACAGGCTAGGTTCCAAGAGTCATAATCAGCTGCAGCATAGTAGAATGCATAATCCTTTTTCAATCAGTTCCTAGCAGGTCATTCATAGAAGTGTCACTTTGACCTGTGTGCTCTAATATTTTGGAAGCCTTTATTTTGTTTTGATATAGGGTTTTGTGTAGCCCGGGCTACCTTGGCTTGCTATATAGTGAAGGAGGACTTTGTGCTACTGATTTTTGTCCTTCTACCTCCAAAGTGCTCAGATTATATGTATGTACCACTACATCCAGACTTGAGAGTTCTGTGGGTTTTTGTTTGTTTGTTAGTAATTTTATGTTTTCCCCTGCCTATTGGGTCTGCTGTAACTATTTAGGCTTAAATTGTTTTGGTTAGAGATAGATTCATTTGTTTAAGCCTGCTACATAATCATAATGTCAACTAACTGCTTCTTGCATGGTTTTCCACAGTACTCACATAAGTTCTCTGGGTAGTCCTCTGGTGCTGTGTGTTTTAGGATATTCTTTTCTTAGCATCCTGAAGCAGCCCCTGGCCAGCCAGGATCATTGTTCCTGCTGCTTAGGAACACTTCATCATTTTGTCCCTTCTTTACTGTGGAAAGTCAGTCTCTGCATTTCCCCACACAAGAAGCAGAAAATTGTGGTATATGGAAACGACTAAAGCTTTAACTTTTTGAACCAATCATGAAAATGCCTGTTTAGGAGGACACGGTGTTGTCACCTAATGATATTATGATGGTATTTGATAGTCTCCGCAGCCGGATAAAGGAGGCAGAGTATTGCCTTGCTAGAGAGCCAGATTTTCTAGTGGCCTGTCTTAGCCTGGACATACATCCAGGTTTTAGTCCAAGTTAGCTACATGCCCTTGAACATGTTGCCTAATTTCATGCTTCCATCGTGGAAATTAGAAGGATAATAATCATACATACATCTGCTAGGCTTAGAGAGCATTAGGTTAGGTAATAAAAGGGAAGCTTCTAAATCTATGCCTAACCAAAAAAAAAAAATGCTTGCAAATATCAAAAGGAAGAAATAGAAAAGTGCGAGAGAAAGCATCAGTGTTCAGTTGCCGAACTGGAATTCACTCCTGTAAGTATAACACCTAGGTCCTATGTGCATGGCTTCCAACATTAATTAGTAAACCTGTTATTTTGCAGATTTCCCAGGAGTAGCCATTTCCCTCAGGTGACAGCTCAACAGGAAGACAGTGACATCTGTCATCGTAAGCAATGATTAGCTTGCCATCAAGCCTTGATGGCAAGGCTGGCCAGGATAAGCGGCATGAACTATGAGGGAAGAGCCCTCCACAGGCGGGGCAACTTTTAGAAAAGGGTTTGTCTTCATTCTTGTTTTCCCCATGGACCAGGCTGTGCTGGCTGCCTTGAACCTCCTTTTCAGCTCTGCACATCTGTTTGCCTCTGAGGATAAAACACGTGAGGCCAGAGCAAACATGACATCTGCACTTTTGAAGAAGTGTGCAAACACCTGCGTGGCGAGCCCTAAACCATGCGTGTGGATTTCTGCACACAAGTACAGGCTGATGCTTGTGCTGATGATGGGAGGATACCATGCCACTGCGACACGTCACCATGGAGAGGCGAACCAGCTTTCCAGTGTGTAAACACTCTGGGGAGCTTGTACATTGGTCACTACCTCCCACAGGTTGCCAATATCCATTGTTTCTCTTGGCAAAGCAAGAGCTGTTCATTTTAAAAAGGAAAATCTAAAATCCAATAGTCTGCTCTTTCATCTGGTGACAGACATTTCTGCTATGCCTCACCCTAGCAAGTGAAGGAAATCGTTTTGGCCGTTGGTCCTAAAATGAAGAGCTGTTGTATCAGAGTGCACTAAAGATCTTAAGCCATCAGTGTCTCCGTTAACAGTTTGTGTTGTTTTCCTGTGTCTCTCCAATCACTATGCCTTCCTTAACTCATACCACTGCCTTCTTATCCTCAGAAAGGTTGGGCTTCCCAGAATACTGCTCTCTCTCAGCATTCCTCTCGGCCATATATATTTTAATATATGTTGTATGTTTTTAACTTTTAGGAAGAAGGTGGCAGTCTTTGCCAAGATTACATTATGAAAATGAAGTTCCTGGGAGCATTACATGGTAGTGATGGGTGGGAGAAGTCATGATGGGCTCCCACCTCTCCCTTGGTTTTGACTATGTGTTCTATAGGTGTCCCTTTGGATGTGTTTTCTCCGCTTACTTTCTTCCCCTCCTCTAGCCCTGTTTCAAGCATCTCACTTAATCAAGTGACACTGTGTTTCACCTCTTCTTCTAAGCTTTTGTACCAGCTGCTCTTTTCCCATCTTTTCTACTAGAGAAAACTTTCCCCTTCTGAACAACTCCTTAGTCCCCCAAGACAGCTCTGCCCTACATGTCTGGTTCTTCAATGGACACGTTTGGCTGTGTGGGAATCCAGGGGTTAACTTTTTCCCTAGTCTTTTCTTTCTGAAGAATGTTTGAATTCCTATAAAGAATGAATATCCAGCCTTTATTTTACTTTATGAGAACTGGGCCATACAATCTAGCCCTTCATGAGTGTCATTGATGACTTCCTTCTACACTGAAATCTAGTGGTCATTTCTCTGCTGAGCATTCTCAGAACTCACCATTTGTATCACTACTCTTGATTATTAGGCGTATTGTTGTTTCATCAGCTCAGTATGAGGTAATGATAGTTAATAATTACATCTTTTTTTATATTAAATACTCCAAATCTTTTTTTTCTCTTTCAATGACAATCTGTCATGTACTTAGATGGGAAAAAATTCTATAGCATTTGCAAGCACGCATTGCCTTCTCTGTCATTACACTACTGTTTTTCAAAATTTGTACATTTTTGTTATATGTATTGTGCTAACATCTGTTTCTAAAAGTATCTTTTCCTGTGTTTGCTCTTCTTGGTTTCTCTTTCATTCCAGTGGGGGATGTTTTAGCTAATGCCATTCTTCTTTTTCTTTTTTTAGTGCCTCATTTTAGAGAGTGGCCAGTTGCCAGTTGTGTTAGGAACTGATAAGGCACTTAGTGTACAACCTGATAGCCATTTGACCACATAAATCTATAATCTTCCAGAACTCTAGCATGCAGTCTTCCTTGAATCCTGGCCTTAAAACCCAAACCCCTTCAGTGCTGATGTATGTTCAAAGCCAATAACCATCTATCTTTTTCAAGTTCCATCATCAGTTAGTTCTGAATGCAACGTGTGTATACTTTTCTCAAACTTGAATTCTTTTTAGAGGATCTGCAGGGCACTGTTAAAGTAGTTAAAAAAAACCCTCAAGGAGGCCAATCACAGAAGGAATGGCAGCTTGAGTGAGGGATGAAGCCAAAGTCCTAGTTCTACTGACTCTGTAAAAGTCAAGAGGAGACATGGGTCAGCACAGCTCCTCTGATATATACCACCTTCTGGTTCCTTGCTGAGGTTGAGCAGGGCTTTATTTTAATATTCTCTTACCCTCTCAGGATTATAGCTTTCTCATCCAAATGACTGAGAAGTGAAAATAAACAAAGTGAGTCAATTTAAATTCAATTCTCTCAACGTTATGGGAGGATATGGGAACTTCAGAGAACACTGGCATTCTTTTTGCATATCGTATCCAAATCAGTTTGCAATATGCTAAGCATCTTAATTTGCATTGCTTCATTCAAATTTTAAGAAAGAAAAAAGAGTGTTATTGTCTATTGTAATTGCTTGAGGCTCATGAGTTTAGTAAGGTATTATAATCAGATTAAGTCCTTTTTAAATACAAAATCCTCCCTGTCTGTACACGCTTCATATTTCCTGAGCAAAATAGTTAATGGGACTCTATGATATTGATGCTGGGGAGCGTTCTCTTCTAGCTGAGGGATATCTGGGCATTACATCAGTTGTTATAATACAAAAGAATGCAGTGACCATTGCACCGAAGCATGATGCCGTTAATTTAGCACTACAGACAGCATTTACACTCAGTGCTACTTGAGCGGTAGAGGTCAGCCAGAGGGTATCTTTGAAAACCCTGTGACCCTTTCTGATTGCTGTGACATATTTTACACACCCTGCTGATCCCTCTTGTGATTACTGTGACATATTTTACACAGCTGACTGGAGCCAACACACTGTGAATGATGAAGGGTGTTTTCTCTGTTGGCCCCTTAACCAATGGAGATTTTTGTGAATTCAGTGATCAAAGCAAATTATTTAACCTGCAAATCTGGAGTTAATCCAGACACAAGGCTTACTACCTGTGTTCTAACAAAGTAACATCCATCATGACTTCATATGGCATTTTGGTTTGACTTCTAATATAGATATTGCTGGGCTTGATTCTTTGGATACACCAAATAAGCACAACTAGATTTTCAAAAGGATGTGAAACATCTCTGGGACTCAGAAATTGGCTTGCATGTAAAACAGATGCCAGTGGAGGAGCCTGCCTACACTCTCCTTACCTCTCTTTCTCTTTCCCTCCCTCCCTAGCTCCTTCCCTTCCTCTTTCCTTCCTTTATTTTCTTTACTTTTGTGGTACTACGGATCAAACCCAGGGCTTTGCAAAGTTAAGGAAGCACACTAACACCAAATTAAATCGCCAGCACAGGCAGCCTTTCTTTTACTCTCTACAACATCATCCAAAGTCCCTAGTTAAAAGCCAAGAGAAATGATAAGCAGGTGGACCATTTATATATGGTCAACCACATAGACACTCAGTACTTTAATTTCCCACAACATGAAGTTTTCAGAGAAGGGCGTAACATCAATGTAAGGGCATATAAAATCACATTCTGTATACATTTGACTTAACTGCAGTGCTGGAACTTAAACATATGAAACAACACTTCCACAAGAACAAAAACCAAGGAAGATGCTGCTAGGGAACATGTTTGCTGCAGGGCTTACAGCCAGTTCCAGTGGTGAATCAATGAATGAATGAATGGACTCCCGAATAGGGCACATTCTGTCCCCTGGCAGTAAGGTACAGTTTTTTTGTTTTGTTTTGTTTTTTGCTGGAGGGAACACTAGATAGTTGAATTTCTATTTTTCTCCAAACAGAAAACTTCTTCTATGCTAATAAGAGCTTCAGAAGGATTGCTGCAGCAGATGGAAAGAACTCATACATTTGTGCATGCAATTATCAGGAGCTAATTGAATTTGAGGGTTAGCTCTATCGTTAGAGGGAAATGAAGGCTGTCTGTGTCTGCCATATATGGTTCTACACTCTGAAGTAGATGTAGCACAGTGTTTAAATATAAGACCACTAAAGTATTAGATGCTGCTAATGTTTAGTGCCTGTAGTGATGGTTATGATGAGTTACATGAACTGTGTGTTCTACATCTTTCAGATGGTATTTCTTTACCAGAAGGACACACTGGTAATGCAACAAATGGATCAAACCAGTCATTCTCAAGCTGTGGGTCTCGACCCCTTTGAGGGTCTAACAACTCTTTCATAAGGGTTGCCTAGACCATTGGAAAACAGATGTTTACATTATAGTTCATTACACTATCAAATTGCAGTTATTAAGTAGCAAGAAAAACAATTTTACAGTTGGGGTCACTGCAACATGAAGAACTGTATTAAAGGGTCACAGAATTAGAAAGCGTGAGAACCACTGAACTATTCTATAATGAATGGAAATTTTGCTGGAAGAAAAATCAGAGAAGACCTACCTCACATCTGGTGATTAAGGAGACACTAAGGTACCAGAACATATATTAAACTGAATTTTTAATTCAACAAAAAAGTACAAGAATAATTTATCTTGTCTTAAAGTTGAAAAAAATTAAGAAAAGTTAATATATAGTTTAAGGGCCCAATTCCTTTTGTGTCAATGAAAATACTGAATGATTGTCAAATTCAAGACAAACGCTTTACTCACACTTGACCCAATATGATCACAAGCAGACTTCACACTGTTCCCTTAATTAATATGACATTCTACTTGACCAACGGGAAGTTTGTACCATCAGCTGCCCCCAAATACACTTCTCTAGAGAGATTTCTCCACATAGCTTTTTCTATATTTACCTGATCAGAAACATTTTTTCCAATTTTTCTGTTTGTGAGCAGCCAGCCACAATACATGAGTAACAAATTGTGAAAGCTTAGCTTGCAAAGATGGAATTTAGTATAATCATCAAACACAAAGGTAATCTAACACACACTTAATGGCATGATCAGCCAGTATGAATTATGCTAATTAGGCATAAATGGGAAGCAGCTCAGGAAAATGATTGCAATTAATATTATTTTACATAGACATACTGAACAGGTCCAAGATGAGGTGAGGGAAAGGAGAAATCATATATTTCTAAAGATCTCTGCATTTGAATCTGCCCTAAGGGGATGTCTGACGATCAGAGGAAGGAGGCTACAAGAAGAATGAATTTTACAAAAAAGCTAAAAGTACGGAAGTTGCAGTGAAAAAAACTGATATATTTAAACAGGTTCATGGTGTTTTTTGTAATAACACACAGGTCTATCAGCGATTGTTGCACAGCAAAGCAAACTCAGAGCATCACAGCTGAAGACACTATTGTTCATTTGGCTAAATGACAGAGGTTTTCAGAATAAGTTTGTCTCTGCTCCACTGGATGCTGAGCTGTCCACTATCAGTGTGACCACACACATGGCTTTATCGGCACCCATGGTCGCTCTCACTTGGGCTGCTCCAGCTTCCAAGGGAAATGGTGGCTGGTTCTAAAAGCCGCCATGGCAGGGAGCCCAGGCAAGAATGATCATCCTCACTTTTCTTTTTCTGAACTTTAGCTTTTATTGTAAAAATGATTCTTCTTATATCTTTCTTTGTCAGACATCCCCTTAGGCCAGATTCAAATGCAGAGGTCTTTAGAAATGTTGGGTTTTTATTTTTCCTCTCCCCATCTTGGACCTGTTCAGTATGTCTGTGTAGAATAATATTAATTGCAATCATTTTCCTGAGCTGCTTCCCATTTATGCCTAATTAGCATAATTCACAGTGGCCATCCATATTTTAAGCTTGTGTTAGACTACCTTTGCCCTGTTTGATGATTATACTAAATCCATCTTTGCAAGCTAAACTTTCACAGTTTGCTGCTCATGTATTATGGCTGACTGCTCACAGACAGAAAAATTGGATGGAGTGTTTCTGATCATGTAAATACGGAAAAAGCTATGTAGAGAAATCTTTCTATAGAAGGGGACTCTTGATGCTGACTAAATGCATGGCAAGTCTGAAAATTGCAGTCCTCACCAGATTGAACAAACTCTGAGCCTAACATTCTCCTTGGGGTGGTTCATCATTCAGTGTTTCCATTCACACAAATAGAGGTTGAGTTTAAATCCACATATTGTCTTTACTTTTTAACAGGCCTTTTGCTTTAATTTGGGAACATCATGGTCTAAGTGGAATAAAAACCAACCATATAATTATGGTGAAAAGCACTTAACCTTAGGAGAAAGAAGGGTAGAAGATAACTGAAATGAAACTCATCGATACCTTTGATCTTTTGCTATCATCTGTGAGACATGAGAAATATCAGTTTGTGTCCTAAGCCCTTTGTTTTACATCTGTGATATAAGAGTTAGATTACAGATAAAGTAAAGTAGTGGATGTGGAATATTTCTACTAAGTAGGTAGTTGTGTTCCTTGCTCGAGACAGGGAAATTTTGATTTAAAAAGATGTAGAACTTTCCAAATCTATGGTTATGACTCTCAGTGAATCAACTGTTTTTTCCTTGAGAATTCCACACATCATTCTTCGTTCGCACCTTTTCCTTTTAGATTTTTCTACAAAAGTTTTAAGCATTTGAATATTACCATGAGAAGATGATAATCAACCAGGTAATTAATTGTATGTTACTTTTTAATACTAAACAATCAGGCGTTACATATTAGCTTTTTAAAAAAGTCACAGTGGAATATTATTCAGCAATAAAAAAACATGGTGGGAATTGGAAAAGATTTTCCTGAGTGAGGTGCCACAGAAGCAGAAAGACACACAGGGTATATACTCACTCATAAGTGTATATTAGACATATAATATAGGATAAACCTACTAAAATCTGTACACATAAAGAAACTAATCAAGAGGGAGGATTCTTGCTAAAATAGTCAATCCCTATTCAGAAAAGCAAAGAGGATGGACACCAGAAGAAGGAGAAAGCAGGGAACAAGTCATGAGCCTGCCACAGAGGGCCTCTGAAAGGCTCTACCCTTTGATATCTATAGGGTATCAAAGCAGATGCTGAGACTTATAGCCAAACTTTGGGCAGAGTGAAGGGAATCTTATGAAAAATGTGGGAAATAGTAAGACCTGGAGAGGACAGGAGCTCCACAAGAAGAGCTACAAAACCAAAAAATCTGGGCACAGGGGTCTTTTCTGAGACTGATACTCCAACCAAGGACCATGCATGGAGATAACCTAGAACCCTTGCACAGATGTAGCCCATGGCAGTTCAGTGTCCAAGTGGGTTCCATAGTAATGGGAACAGGGACTGTCTCTGACATGAACTGATTGGCCTGCTCTTTGATCACCTCCCCCCTGAGGTGGGAGGAGCCTTACCAGGACACAGAGGAAGACAATGAAGCCACTCCTGATGAGATCTAATAGACTAGAATCAGAAGGAAGGAAAGGAAGACCTCCCCTATCAGTGGACTTGGGGAGGGGCATGTGTGGAGAAGGGTGAAGGAGGGAGGAATTGAGAGGGGAGAAGGGAGGGAGCTACAGGGGGATACAAAGTGAATAAATTGTAATTAATAAAAATTTAAAAAAATAAAAAATATAAGCAAAGAAAATATCATGCATGAAGGGTTTAATTTTGTTTCATATATAATATGCAGTTTTTAATTTTATTTATTAAGAATTTTATTGGGGTGAGAGATGGCTCAGAAGTTGAGACTACTTACTGCTCTTCTAAAGGAACATATTTGGTTCCTAGCACATGTTAGATGGTTTATAGCCACCTATAACTCCAATTTTGGGGGATCTAAAGCCCTCTTCTGCCCTCTGCATGGCACTCATGTGCACATACCAAACCACAGGTACACATAAGTAAAAGTAAACATAAAAAAGAATTATAAGTATATATATACCTTTGCCACATTATTCTTTTGTTCCTATTTTTATTGGCACATCAAGAATCACAACTTAATCTTTTATTTCAGAAGTAGCTATACAACAGATTCTTGGGTTATAATTTTTTTTAATCTAAAAAGTGTTTTTTGTTTTGTTTTGTTTTGTTTTGTTTTTTTCGCCAATGTGGCCAGGTTGAAAATACAAGTAAGACACTGTATTCTGTGAACTAGGTTCTCTGATCTTGAGTTTATTTCTGTTTTAGCTTCATTCTGTTGCTGTGGTAGAAAACTTTGACCAAAAGCAAGAAAGGGTAGCAAAGAGGGGTTTTCTTTGGTTTGAAATTCCATCATTGTAGGATGCACACGCACCTGAGTGCTTTAGACATCTGGGCACACTATATCCACAGTCAAGAGCAGAGGGAACTGAACTTGTCCATGCTGTTTGCTTGCTGCTTGCCTTCACATGCTCGGCTAGCTTTCTTAACTTCTATATAATTCATGGCCCTGCTTATGAAGGGGTGCCACACAATGAGCGGGGTCTGTTAACAGCCAAGCCAGTAACTCACAGACATACTTACAGGCCAAATTTACCTAGATAATTTCTCAACTGAGACTTTCACCACCAGATTCTAATTTGTAGCAAATTGGCATTTAAGACTAACCATCACAATTCACAAAATGCAGTCTCAAAGTATTCTGTTTTAATTTTCAGTTTTCCACGAGAGGAAGAAATCTTGGGAAGCTGATTTGCTCAAGACTACAGCTAGCTAAGGACAAGATTGACACTTGGGCAATCTGAGTCACACATATTTATGACATATGCTTTCCTATGTAAAGTCAGGTCTTGTTTGTACTTTTTGATTAAATATAAATTCCAGGACAGAATGGATTTTGCTTTGTATATTGCTATAGCCTCATCATCTAAAACAAAGCCTGGCATGAGGGGAACGTTAGGGCTCTAAGCCAGTAACTTCTGTTATAACAAATCAATAATGCACTGTTAAGATTACAGTATTATTATTTCTTTTATCAGAATGTTATTTCTTGTTATCTAGAGTTGAAGTCTAAGATCTACATGCTAGCAGATTTTGTATCTAGTAAAGGCTCGCCCTCTACTTCCAAAGGGATGACTATTTTCTGCATCATGACATGCTAGAACCTCACAGAGACAATGCTCTGTCCTCCCCACCCATGGCAGAGAAGATGGAGAAACTCAGCAGCTCACAGACTTCTCTTTTGTAAGGGCTTCGATGCTTTTCAGAAAAGCAGAGGTTCATAACGTTATCACTTCCCTGAAGGACTTACCACCTCATGTCACCACCACAACATTGATAAGTTTTCTATGTGAATTTTGGAGGGATACATACTTTCTCCCTTTCAGGGTTCTTTCTCTGTGATAGAAATCATGTTTTTCAACCATGCAGGATGTATGAGCACATCCAAGCTTTTAGGGATCCAGGCTTCACAAAGCATGGCTATGAGAAACAGACCAGTATTTTCCCTCTGGGTAGTCTTAACTTTCTATCTTGGGAGGAGTATGGACAGCCATTTATTTGAAGGCATAGTACAGGAAGAAAAAAATAAGCCATTTCATATGTACATATTCAACTTATTACCTCTAAAAACGTTTTCCACTCCTTTCCTATCTTACTATGTAAGTTTATACAATTTATTTTTCCAAGAAACTTACTCATCTACTCAGTAACCTTTGTGATATATTAAAAATTGAAGTTCCCTTTGCTTCTGGAAATTTGAAACATTCGGGTTTTTTTTTTTTTAAGCATCCATTTTTATTACGAAGAAGCTATGTAAAAACCAAAAAGAAAACTCAGTTCAAGAAATAAAGAATAATGCTGTTGAAGAATAAAGAATAATTATTTTGTTTTTAAGCTTGCTCTTTCACAAGGTTATTTCTCAGAGTTGAATATTAATGGATTTGGGTTCTCTTTATGCTGAAGAGATCTTAAACAACAGTGTTCATAAAGAAGGACATTAATCAGGGGGAGAGAAGGGAGCCTTGTTTTTAATAATGTTTGCATAATAGCTAACCTTGGGTGTGATGCTTGGCTTAAAAATAAATATCCATGCTTTCTGTTTCCAACACAATGGGGACTGTTTGTGGTTAGGATGCTGTTATATGATCTTCTATGTATTTATGAAGGTACCAAACTGAGAAGCTGCTGGAAAGAAATAGCATTGCTCCGGAGTGATATCGGATGCAAGTTGAAAGGGGCCCTACTTGGAGAATTGGTGGCAAAAGACCATCTAATAGCAAGTCACACTGATTTTACAAGGGGAGAAGAAGCAGGCTGGCCCGCACTTGGATACAATGCTGATTTGATTTTAACTCTTCAGTTGCCTCTTATCCCTTATAAGATATAATCCAAATATCTACTCTTGGCACACAGGCCTCACGTCAGTGGTGGTGAAGCCACAGTGCCTGTGATGTGTGGTGCTCTCCACACAGAACTCCTGGCAGCTTCCCTCAAGGACCATGTTTTCAAGTCCCATGCTTTTATTCAAGTTCTTCCTTATCTTACAAGAACTTTCCAAATCTTTCTTGCCAATTAATTCTAATTATCAGGCATGGGTTGGTTTAAACTTTCCATCACCTTGACAGAACTACTAACCACAGGTCTTACCTACCCTCTCTTGTTGATTGATTAGTTAACATATCTACATGGACTTTGCATTGGGGATTTCTCCCGTTCCTTGATTTATTGTGTACATGTGCCAAGTTTGATTTTTCATAAATGTTTTAAATAGTGACCTCATTTCCTCACAGCTTTCTCTTACTCACTTTTTTATGAGCACTAAGGAAAGTCCCATATGGTCTTGAAAACATAAGCCAGGGTGCTGTTTGATCTTCTGAGTTACAAGACTCTGTATGGACCATTCATTCTTGCAATTTTGTTTGCCTCCTTTCTTGTACAGTCAGCATAGTCCCCTGCATCTGAGGAAGCGTTCTGTACTATGAAAATCCAGACTTATTTGTTCCTCCAAGCAGAAATTGCTAATAGTTTTCCTCAACTTCTTCCTCCTTGTGATCTGTTATAGGGTTTCTGTCCTGAGGGAAAATAGCACTCCATGGCTCCATGATCAGTCCTTCCCATCAGAGAAATGTTTTAGCAGAGCTTCTTGTGTCCAGCTTCACAAACCAAGTTATCTTTGACAAAAATTTCCTTCTGAATGACGTGTGTGTGTGTTTATGTGCAGTCTCAGCAGTGCTAAAAAATATGCCTTCTATCTATTTAAAAGCCTTTTTAAAACTTTAGTCTCACTACCGAGGTGAGCATTACAATTGTTAACCTTCTTTGCTAGAGGAGAAAAAGAAAAGGTTTAAGATGTTCACGTCCAGCAAATCAAACAGAATTAGCCCCTAATCCATCACTCTGTCCACAGTACTACAAACTTAGCAGCAGTGTTTTCTGCCACCTTCTGTCATGGTGCCTAGTAGAGGCCGCACAGTGTGTCAGTGCAGCAGTGAACAGAGGCCCAGACTTAGGAGCCTGCACTGTGATGCAGACAGACAATGAGAGCCTCTACGCCCCAAGAGACACTGCACTCCAAGGGTCAGGGTCCTTACTTATGAAACGTAAGAGGAAGGCCCAGTATTTCATAGGTTCTTTGGACATGCTAATTCCTTTTCTGTACTTTCCATATTTCTCTACTTCTTGCATATGTACGTATATATGTTTATATATTTATAAAACAGGGTGAGTTTTTTGATAATTTTATTCATGTTATAATACATCTTGATTCTGCTTACCTCCACCTCTCTAATCTTCCTCCCATCCCTGCAGATGACCTCCCCCCTCGCAAACACTCCCTACTAATTATTTTCCACAGTCATGTCCTTTTGTTTTGCTTTGTGGCCCACTGAGTTTCCCCATTTCTTTCTTTTCATTTGGCCTCTGTGGTTTGAGAAGGGAGATTGGGTTCACAGAATGGTTCAACGCCAAGTGTGCATTGCTTATAGTTTCTTACAGAAGGGAGCTTTACCCTTTTCCTTTTCTGAAGAACATATTTTCCCCTCCTTCTTTTTGACTCCTTCTTTCTCCCATGTTCAATCAGCTGTCCTCTTCTCCATAGGTGTTCAAGGCTTCTGGCTAAGAGATAGTACTCAGCCCCGCAACACTGAGTACCTTTCTTCACTCAGGACTCTTAAATGTGCAATAAAGCCTTGAGAGCTTTTCCAAGAGGCAGCCTGCATTCATACTCTCTCTCCTCTCCTATGTCCGTCCCTCCTTTTGTCCCTCCCTCTCTTACCTCTCCTGTGTGTGTGTGTGTGTGTGTGTGTGTGTGTGTGTGTACATTAGCCAAGAAGTCAAACTTTTGTTCTTCAGGAACTATTCCATCCATCTAGTTTTTGAGACAGGATATTTCACTGTGACCTGGGTTTTCAGGGTAGGCTAAGCTTGCAGGACAATGAGATCCAGAAATTTGTTTGTCTTTTTTTTTTTTTTTTTTGTACTAGAATCACGTGCTCATGCCTCCATGTTCAGCGTTTTTAATATGGGTCATGGCAATCAAATTTGGGTCCTTATGCTTCTGCAGAAAGTACTTTAATGAGTAAGCTACAGCCCCAGCTCTGTACTCCTTGTTTTCTTGATATGTGCTTTTAGACGTTACTTTAATCAAATGGAAACATCACTCAAATAAGAACAAAATGGTGCTTTTCAAAATAATTTAAATTATTTTTTTTCTCTAAATCTTTGTAACTTGAAAAGTTGAGTTCACTATTTGAATAGTTTCCAAACTGACTCATCTTCTTTTCTAATGGTATCACTTATACAATGATACAGGTAACTCCCTTAAGGAACCATGATTGTCTTTAGATGTGAATATGTTGTTTCCCTCATTTAACATGATTTTTTAATTTATTTTCTATATCCTACATACATAAACCATCAGAAACTTTAATTTCCCCCCCCCAAAGCTACAAGTGTCTTATAAGTAACTTAAGTTATCCAAGACTCTTGGGCTTGTTTCCACCATGGCCATCTGTTAATTTAAGGCAGATGTGATTATTCTCCCCAGACCACCACTGAAACACTGGCTTCCTCTTCTGTCTCTAACTGTCTTGATGTCTGTGGCAGTGAGTAGCCACCACTACAGCATTCATACTCGAAATGGTTGGAGACATACCGAGTCTCTAGAGAACAAAGTATAAGGAAAGAAAGGAGGAACCATAATGATTTACCCTTTCAGCTAGCCCAGAAGGTCTAGACTTTCTCTTTTGCAGTTGTGGAAACTGATGCTCAAGGGGTTAAATGGTTTGTCCAGTGTTCCACACCTATTAGGGTCAGAGCTAAGATTTTAATCTAATGTGATTCAAATTTTACATTATCTTTATAGTACCAGGATGATAATGGGAGTTCAAGAAAGTTCTAGAATTATGTATATGATTGATGCTTGGGTAGGAAAGGGCTTGAAGATGGGTATTTCACATGTTTGACAAAGACTCCCTGTTCCTGCTCCCAATATAGATTACTTCTAAATATGGAACCATTAATTTGGTAACTTCTCAGTGAGAAGGTCTTTTACTAATTTGACATCTCTCTTTCATCTTTCACAGCAATTTTGCAGGCAGTAATAACTGGTGACCTTATGAAGGTAAGCTACTCTCCTTCTTTAAGAAACTTAATTCAACATCATGTCTCACCAAGCTCCCATGATCCAGTCCATAATTTACTTAAGAGGAAGAAAGATGCTCTTTTGAGAAGTGAGAAGAGAGGATGAGGACAGTGATCACCACACTCCGCATTCTAACAGTAAAGAAGTATGGTAGATTCCCTGGACTTGCCTTGGTTAGTTTATAAAAGAAAAGACTGTGTATTTCCAGGGTGTCGTTCTCATAGTGCCTAGAATCCCTGCTTTCTAAGACTAGCATTTGAGAAACTTGAAGGTTTCTTTTTGAGATGTGTATGGGAATGAATACATATATGATAATGGCCTGGGTAGTACCCAGAAATGCATACACCAGCTGCAAGCTTACAACTGCTGAAATAGGAGTCTACTTTAGAAGTCGCGGCCAACTGAGAAAAGGCTATTTAGTCCATTTTGGGTATTTCAACTTGTGTCTGCATTTTCTAGTGAATTTGGTTCACAAGGAGGGAAATGGTCACCACCTGAGAGCGAATGTCAGTTCTGAAGCTAGATTGCCCAATTTCAGAACCTGCTCTGTCATTCACACTATGTACAGTTTTATACCATTACTTTATTATCTCAGTGCCTTAATTTTTTATGTGTGAATTGGAATTAAAATATTATTTTTTGTTGGTTTGTCTTAGAACTGGTTGTAATTCCATGAAAAGATTGTCAGTACTGTTCATGTTACATACAAAGGTGCCTAAAATGTTAGCTGGCTTAGTCTCGGTATATAGTATTAACTTGTTTTCTTTTTCTAACAACATACTTAGTAAAAAAATTGTCATAATGTAGTCATGAGTATTATATAAGAGCTATCTGTTCTTGTGTTATTTACAGTAGGGGTCATGACTGTCTATAAGTCCCTGTCTAACTTCAGCAGTGCTGGCTGATTCTCAGTGAGGGATATAACTTTCCCATCAGCCCTTGTACAGTATGGGCTGCAAAAGCAAAGGCCAAAAAAGGAAGCTGAGAATTACTTTTTCTTTTCTCTGTCTTCTGTCTTGTACTTTTCTCTTCCCTCCCTTCCCTTTCCTTCCCCAATTTTGTTTGTTTTTGTGTTTTTGTTTGTTTGTTTTGGGTTTTTGTTTGTTTTGCTTGGTTTTTGTTTTGGTTTTTCAAGACAATGTTGCTCTGTGTAGCCTTGGCTGTCCTGGACTTGCTTTATAGACCAGGTATATCTCAAACTCACAGAGATCTACCTGCCTCTGCCTCCGGGAGTGCTGGGATTACAGGCATGTACCACCTCACCCAGCTCCCTTTTCATTTTTTAAGCACACCTGTTGAATAAACCAAAGCATACCTTTTCTACATTTTCAGCACATCTCTAGCAGAAAGCAAGGGCTGCGGTTGCCCACATATTGTTTAATTCTGACCATACTGCTTGTACAGTTTTCCCCTGAGTGTTTCATGGCATTGTTACCCAGAAGGGTAGCCTCTTTCCTAGCCAGAATTCCTGGAGTTTCTTGGTCATTTCCCTTCAGTGAGCTAGTCAGCAGCAGTATACAACTCAAAAAGGATTTGACTTGGATCCCATGGAAATCAAGAACAACCCCTGCTCTTGAACACTTCTAATCCAGTTTGTAATCTGAAGCTATTTCCATGTACTTTTACTGTAATCAAAAATTTCCTAGTCCCTGGAGTGTATTGTTATACATCTAAAATATTTTACAGGGAATTGCTTAAAATAGAAAATGTACTATATCTAGCTGATTATCCTGGCACAAGGTACTTTATATTTAATCTCCAAATGTCTGAGGAGTGACTCAATAATGATTTATTGATTATAAGATGAGATACAGAGAAAGGACTTTCTTTTTCAGTCCTATCTATCTATCTATCTATCTATCTATCTATCTATCTATTTATCTATCATCTATCTATCTATCTATCTATCTATCTATCTATCTATCTATATCTTTCTTCTCAATTTTCATTTACTTTACTTTTGTGTGTAGAATGCACAATACATATTAAATATTAAACAGGCTGTGCTTGAGAGACAGAGATAGACAGAGAGAGAAAGAGAGAGAGAGAGAGAGAGAGAGAGAGAGAGGATGAGACCACATGGTAGAACACACTCCAGGCACTCCCATGCAGTGGGGATATATAATACATAAACCACTGCTGGACTTACTTTCAGTCATAGTGTGCAACCTTCCTAAAAGGCGCATCTAGGACAGCTGATCTCTACTTGGTCTGGGTACATCTCCATTGCTATCCTCACTGGATCTGCCCACAAAGATCCTGCCCACAGTATCATTGCAAGATTCTTCTTTGTATCTCTATGCTACTTCTTCCTGTTCCCTTGCTCTAAAGTTTGCAGATATAGATTTCCTTAGCTCCTGCATTTCCAGTATCTCTGACCAGATACTCTTAGTGGCCAATTTTTGATGACTCCTTTCCAAAACCGTGCTTTGTTCCCTGTTACCCCTCTTTGGCCTCAAACTGTCTCTGTTGGCAATCAACACTTTGTTCTTCCTATAGAATTTGGAGTCCACTGAGGCTAGTGACTGAGTCATATTGTATTGTTGCTTATATGTTAGTTTCTCTTGATACATGCTCTGTTAGTTAAATTTTGTCTTCCAAAATCTATGGGAAGCTTTGCCAAGGCTCTTCTTTTCCTGATATTTCAGTTTGGAGGGTGGTGACACATTTGCATTTTATAATAGTTGGTACTTCATGAACTTGGTCTATATCTTTATTTGCCCACCTTACTCTCTGGTGGCTAAATTCTTGGCTTTCCCCACTGGCTGTTCTTATACAGAAACAATGACATTCACATACTCATTTTGGTTCTCATTAGCTCTTGATCATCTTCAGCCCTGTTGTATACCCACTGCCTGATTCACAGAAGGTATCAGGATGAAAAAAGAACCCTCCCTCTGGGTGTCCATGCATGACATGTGTGCACATGTGTATTTGGATGAATGCTGTGCACAGCAAAATGAAGCATTTCTTTTCATGTCATGTCAAGGAACAACAAAAGACACAGGAATGGAACCTACAGGGTCAGAGCCAAGTTCTTTCTACTGTAACAAATGCTGGACGAAGCTCAGGAAATTTTAGTTTTCTTCTTAGAGTCTGGGGCTCAGAAAAGGGGGAAGAAAGCCAACTCAACATATTTCTGTTTCCTTGAGCTCTTTGATACCCACAGACCCTTTCTGGAGCTGCATGAGGAGAACCATCCATATGAGTGATGAAGGGACAGTACTTCATCACTTTGGCTTTGACAGTACTTTGGCTTTTCTGTGTGTCCTCTGAGGCTAAAAACATTTGTGGTTTTCTAGATGACTTTTCTGTGTGACCTTGGAGCTTTTCTCTCTGTTCTGCATGTTGCTGATACTCTTTCCCCATGTCTCTCTCTTTCAGCTCATAGAAAGCTATAAGAATGGAGGCAGCTTGCTAATTCAGGGGCCAGACCACTGTTCACTCCTTCACTATGCAGCTAAAACTGGCAATGGGGAGATTGTGAAGTACATCCTCGACCATGGTGAGTAGGCAACTTACCAGGGATCACTTATCCATGAAATTCTAGACAGTGCTGTCTATATTGATGCTCAACCAATAGATCTTCGCAATGGAATACTCATCAACTGTTTCTCTGACACTCACTGATGCATGTGGGCCATCTTAACCAAGAAATTCAAATAAACAATTTTTATAACCAAAATTAAAAGGGGAAAGCTTTGGGAAAGAAATTAATTTAAAAATTAAAAACTTTCTTAAAAGTAGTTAATTGCTGGGTTCTGTGGTGAACACCTTCAACCTCAACCCCCAAGAGGCAGAGGCAGTTGAATTACTACAAGTTTGAGGACAACCTGGGCTACATAGTGAGTTCTAGAAGAGCCAAGCTTACATAGTAAGACCCTATCTCAAACAATAATTATAATAAAATTAATTAATTTTATTTTTTAAAATTTCTGTATGTATTTATTATTACTATTTAAATGTTTTGCCTGCATGTATGTCTGTTTGCAACATGTGTGCCTGGTCCCTGTGGATGTCAGAAGAAGAAATCAGATCCCCTGGAACAGGAGTTACAGGCGTCTGTGAGCCATTGTGTGGGTGCTGGGATTCAAATCCGGGTCTTCTGCAAGAGCAGCCAGTGCTCTTAACCACTGAGCTATCTCTCCAGCCCCTATTCTTAATTAGTTTAATTCAACTTAATTTAATTTTTAATTAACAGAATACAGCCTGGCATAGTTGTCTTTAGTTTGTAGAGCTTTTTAGGAATTACCTGTTTGGGCTCATTTAAGAAATCTATGTTTAAGGTTGATTCTTCTGTAGGTTCCTATGTTTTTAGAAATTAACTGTTTGGGCTCATCTAAGAAATCTATATTTAAGGTTGATTCTTTTGCAGGTTCCTGTGTTTGTCCTACCCCATTTTTCTAGTTTCTTAGTTTTTGTTGTTTGATTCTCATTTGTTTGTTTTTCTCCAACTCACACTTCATTCTCCTAAAAAATGCCTGGTGTTGTCATGTCACATATGGCTGGCCAATCTTGCCAACCAGAATGTAGACTGACTGGGTTTCCAGTTTGGACTTAGACCACTCCCAAGATGAAGCTATTGGTTTAGCATCTTCCTCCAGAAACCCATTGGACATATAATTACACACAAAGAACACCGCTCAGCTTCTCATGCCTATAATATGACTAGAAATAGAGAACACCCGGGTGTGGGATGGTAGGGGATAAAAAGCTTCACTTGGGGGTTTTTAAGGGTGAATAAGTGAGAGACTGTGACACCCAGGTCCACAGAAAGTCTAGGCAGCCATCTTGGAGCACTGGTGTTGAGCCTGATTACTTTGCACAGCCAGTGTTCTTACCCAACAGGCCATCTCTCCAGCCCTTCAAGCTGACTTCTGCACAGACATGCTGCAGACCTTGAGTGTATTATTGAGTATTTATATCCATTTGATTCTTCTTTTATGCAACTGGGGGAACTTAGATTGTTCCGCTCGTTTCTTCCTTCATTTATACATTCTTTCATGAATCCATGTGGAGTGCCTGATTGGAACTGCTTACTGTGGGCTGTCACACTCAACTATGCACACAAAAGAAAATGCATTTCATATTTTCAAGCAAGAGCAGGCCGAAAAATTATAATTAGGTATACAAATAAATCTAACAAAGTTGAATGTAGATGTTTTAGGTCTTACCATAAAGCCACATAAAGATAACATAGATACCATCTATCAAGCACATGTAATATGTCAGATGCCTGTACAGTACACAGTGCATAATTTAATCTTTGCAAGGACCTTGTATGGTAGATATTAGACTATCAGTCATTTGAGATTCTCCTCTTTTGTCATTCTCACTAGCTGGACCTGTGGTTAAAAGAATAGAAGGAAGTGCTGTGGAGGTGGAACAGTGGGTGCTGGAGAATGGCTTTCCCCACTAGACTGGGTAGTTGTACTTCTGTCTGTCTTAGAAAAATGAACTGTGGTGCTGAGTCTGTCAAAGACATCATTCTTCTTCTGCTTCCCTGATCACCTACCTGCCAGACTTCAGGGCAAGACTTGTAAATAAAATAGTGGCATGATTTCTGTTGCAAATATACACCACAAGTTTATTCTTTTCTGTAACGGTTTATCCAAAAGGCTGATGAAGAACAGAAACAAATTTTGGAATATTGCACATGGACACTAATTAAAGGTACACTTGTCAATGGGACTTTTATTTTTAAAGAAAAGTCCTCAGGATTTGCACAAAGCTTAGAAGGTGGCCATTTGACTTGAGACAGAATCTTCCTACATAATCCTGGCTAGCCTGGAATTCCCTGGACAGGCTTGCCTCAAACTTGTCTTTCAAGTGCTGGGACTAGTGTCTTCTACCAGTCTCAACTAACCTGTGCATTTTGAAACCATAAACTATCTTTGCAGAACCACTCGCCTCTCTGAAATGATAGAAAGCCCTTTAATGCACACTGTTCTTCAAGTCAAAGAGAGATAAATGGAAAGCATTACCATGGGCATACTTAGTCCTCCATTCTTAACGAGCTCTCTGCATCCTGATAAATCTCTTAGTTGATGCTGATGATAGTGCTGGAAAGTAACAGAAATGTTTGTATGCTGAAAAATCTCTTGACTTGCAGGTATGAGTATGTATATCAAGCATGTATATCAAGCTTGGCTCAAGTCTCCCAATGGCTTCAGATAATAAAAATCTCACAAGTTTTTCATAGACCTTGTTATGGGAGCCCACCAGAGATGACTACTCAGACATAGTTTAGAGCCAATTGAAAGCATGTATTCTAACCAAGGCTACACTCAGGTATTTAGGACATAAGTATAGCACCAAGCATTTAGACCAAGCAGCTTTCAAAGACAAGAAAACACATCTTAGGCTCTAGCTCAGCAGTTCAGCAGCTCAGCAGCTCAGCTGAGGTTTGCATTAGCAAACAGTTTAACAGAAGCTAAGTTAGGGGTATCATGGCCTGAAGTCCTAGAATACAGTTGGTTGGGTAATTCCCCATGAAGGAGATCAAATTCTAGCTAAATCTGAAATAGTCTCAGCAAGATTACAAGATGAGGGAACCTCTGTACTGCCTTGCCTTGTCACATTCTGACTGTACCCAGCCTTTACTGACCGTGACTCTAAGGAACTGCTGGGTTCTTTCTTTTTTCTTTTCTTTTTTTTTTTTTAATGTACCCAAGCCATGTTCTGCATGGTCACTTGAGTTGGCCCTCAGCTCTCAGCATCCTTCCTGCTGGAACTCCGTTTTGCTTTGTATCTTCATCGGATGCTTAGGGAGAGGAGTGTGAGCTGCAATCAGGAGGACACCTGATCCAGATTCCTTAGAGATGAGTTATCTCAAGCCCCAGCAATCCCTTTTTCTTCAGAGGGCTCTTTTAAGATGGTTGTAGACTGTGGGCTGTGAGTGGGATGTACAGTATTCTGAGAAGGCCATAGGAGGCATCTTCTTTTGGACTTCTCTCAGACATGCAAAACACTGCTTTCTTTTATTTAAAAAGAAAAGCTGGAATCTGGGCATTTCAAGGCCTGAAAGCAAATAGGAGGAGGAAGAGGGAATAATTCCCAAGACAGAGCAGAGGCTGTGGACACGGATTCCAGCAGAGAGTCTCTCCGTGGTTCCTGCCTTTCAGCTCCTTTCAACCATCATTTTCACTGGCTGCCTCCCCCTAGCTCACCCCTCCAAGACTTTTGTGTGCTTTTCTTCCTTTACTACCCAGAGCATTTTGCTCTTTTGTTTTTATTCTCCCTATGCCCACCCAACCGCCCCCCACCGTTTCCCCAGATAGAAACCCCACTCATGCATTTCCTTTTTATTTCAATGCGGTATTTTGTCTTCTCTCTTTTTCTGACCTCAATCTTTCTTTTCTGTTTTTTTAACCCTCTTTTTTTTCTGCCTCTGGTCCCAGAGAGAAAGGACTACCATCCCGCTGAGACAGGATGACAGTACTCTTCGCATTCCCAGTGCCAGCTCTGTCCACATCTGTGCAGCCTTTGTCCTGTGGCAGGGGAGGATTTGGAATGGTCTGCTGGCAGCGTCAGGGAGACTAATGGGAAATGAGGTCCTGGGAGGGAGTATGGGGGCAGTGGAAGGAATCACAGAGGGGATTTGGATGCACTGGCAAATTTCAAAAATGCATGTACTAAAAGGTCCATCATCTATAATGCATATGCAGTGTAGATGCTGAAGTCATGTGAGCAGGAACTGGACTGTCTAATGTAAGAGCGTAAGAGCGTCAGGGTAGTGCTGGGCAGCAGGACTTCAGAAATCTCCAGTACTTATTACAACATTTACTTTCTCGCATTGAAAGATCTGTGTCATTTGCTGCATTCTACATTCCTTAGACTCTATCTGAATTGTGTGTGTGTGTACGTGTGTGTTTCTGTACCTTTTATGGCTTGAATATACAGTGTACTTCACAGGCTCATGCATTTTTCACATATACGAACACGTGGTCCCCAGCTGGTGGTAGTGTTTTGAGCAGCTGTGTACCTTAGGAGGAATAAAGGGTGGGACTTAATGGTAAAAAGGCAGCCACCTATCAGTGGATTGGGGGAGGAGCATGGGAGGAGAAGAGGGAGGAAGGGCAGGATTGGGAGGGAATGAGGAAGGGGCTATAGCTGGTATACAAAGTGAATAAATTGTAATAAATAAAAAAATAAATTAAAAAATATTAAAAATAAAGGCAGCCAGTGCTTTCTGCTTTCTGGCTGGTTCTGTGGAATAAGCGCCTGCCACAGGCCTGCATTACGATGGTTCATGCTACACTCTACACTATGTCTCCCTGTGATGGTTTGTTCTCTCTAAAATGCGAGCCCACATACAGCCCTCCTCCCCTACTTTACTTCTGCTGTGTACTTTGTCACAGAGAAATGAAACGAAACTGACACCGTTACTCAATTTTCAGATCTTTCCCTGTATGCTACAGGGTTTTGTTTGTTTGTTTGTTTGTTTAAATCTATGTTTCAGCTATGGGACTGTTTTGAAAGAAAAAAAGGAAACACCTAATATTGACTGGGATCTAAAATTATTCCATAGCATCACTCACCATTTGATTTTTTAAAAAGTGGTATTTCTGTCTTAAATACTTTTGAAAATTAAATAAATGTATAGTAACCCATTGTTTACTAAAATTTATTGTTCTAGATATTAAATTGAAATTCTTACAACTCTACTCAGTAAATTTTTCTATTTTTACTGGTCAGGGAGTAAAACTAGAGCCACTGTGAGGCTCGGTTATTTGCCCAAATTCGTGCATGTGTATGATATAGTTTCTGCCTTCTGTATTCAAGGGGACATGAACACGGGGCATAGGTAAGGAACCAAAGACATGGCAGGTGCATTCCAGTGTCATCGGTTGGTTCCAATGACAGCATGCATAGGATTCTGGAAGAAAGGTGAGCATTCCATACGGGAATTTTCACCTTAGTCTTTCAATAGAGAGTTCACACTTACCTTCTGGTGAAGAATAGCTGTGAGAAAGAGAGAATCCTAGGAAAGACAGAGATGCAAGGATTCTGTATTTGTGACTTTTCTGTTGCTGTGCTGAAAACCGTGACCAGGCAAATAATGGAAGAGTTATTGAGCTCACAGTTCTAGGTTAGAGTCCATCATAAAAGTGAAGTGCAGAGACATGTGGCAGGAAACTGGAGCAAGCACCTTGGAGCTCATATCCTCAACTGCAAGCACAAAGAAGAGAACTGGGAATGGCGGAGGCCCTTAAACTTCCAAGTCTGCCCTCAGGGATGCACTTTCTTCAGCAAAATTGTACCACGTAAGCCTCTCCACAACATCAGCAAATGGAGACCAAGTATTAAATTGCCTGAGACTATGAGGGACATTATCATTCCTACCCCCACAGATTCCGTTTGTATAGGGGAAGAATTGTGAATTGTCTGCTCACAGTTTAATGTTCTTATTTCAAATTCCATGGGGGAAAGGCCATAGCATCCATAGTGAGGATATTTGTATATATAAAATAAACCACAATCCAACTTTCGACCATTGATACACAGTGGAAAAATACAGTTCTATTTGCTTTTTAAAATATTTTTTCTCTTTTATTAATGAGACAGATTAGAAAATAATTAAGAGCTATACTTCAAATGCATTTTATCTTTCAAGAGAAATTGGTTTGAGTTTTGTTGATTATTTTTATCTTTTTGGCCACTCATTCTCCAAGTTACACACCAATGTATTAAGTAGGTCATCACAGTGTTAAGGCATAGCTCCCCACAGGTCAGCCCAATACAAACCTGGAGGGAATGACAGCCTGTGTTAAGATCTATTTGGCATCGATCCTTCTGGTGTTGTAGCCATGCAAACATAATCATTTCAGTTGATAGAGGTTCTCAACCTTTCCAATGCTGCAACCCTTTAGTACACTTCCTCGTGTTGTGGTAACCTCCAACCATAAAATTATTTTGTTGCTACTTCATAACGGTAATTTTGCTACTGTTATGAATATCTGATATGCAAGATATCTGATATGTTACCCACAGGTTGAGAACCACTGCTTTAAAAACTAGCTCTAAAAATGACAAGTAAATATGCTAAAACTCTTAAACATAGCTCCCTGTTCCCACCTGAGTAATCTGACTTTTTGCCCTTCCCTCTTTTTCATTAGCTATTTGCTTGCTAGTGTTCGTAATATTCTTTAATCATCCAATTGTCTGTTTGATGGAGGATCAGGGACATTAGGTTAATTGTATCGATCATTTTAGAGTCATTCCTTAAACACTGAAGTGCAGTCCATTTAGATATGATTTAAGAGCACAAGTGTCAGCTTCCAGCATTGGTAGCTTTTCATCTTATCTCTGCCAGAGGATTAAAGAAACAGCCAAGAAACCATAGCTAGCCACAAACATGCCCAATCAAACCAGGATGGATAATCACTGTGGGATAACTCATAGCTATAGTTGTGGGGATTCTGGTCAGCTACTGTGAGATACAAAGTCCTTTTTCTTATCTTCATCTTTAGATTGTCAAACTATTGCTTTATTAGCCCAGTTAAAATGCTTCTGGGTTTCTTACCAGTACAGAAGCACAGACTTAACAAGTCTTGGAACTCACTGTGGACCCACTCTGAGAGTTCTGAAGGTCTTTGTCGCCTTAGTCACTGTACAGAGGGCAGCATGAATGAGAAGTCTGGGCTGGTGTGTTCCTGCACTTCCCCTTTAAATCAACAGTTTAAAATGTTCTCTGAAGATAGCAGGAACTCTTGAGCTGGAACTTCAGGTGCGTGATCCTCATGCTCCTGATCTTATGATTGGTCTACTATCAGAATTGACTAAGCCTGGAGTTAGGAGAGGGAAGGCTATCCTGGATAAGGAGATTGGGAGACAGACCCTTTGAGTTAGGGGAGGTCTGAGAAGTATAAAGTGGGTTAGGCAATTGCTAGTTTAGCTTAGATGAAAAGGTAAAAACTTTATCAACACATTAAGGAGGGGGGGTTCCATGAGGAAGGCCATGAACATCATCTAAACATTAGAGAATATCTTGTAAGTCTCTCATTACATGTCCCATAACATTAGACAGTGTGGGACATTCCATAACAGATGGGACATATGGAAACTTAGTCATGATATATGGTTTTGACAGTCTTTTTAGAAGTGGTTTCTACAAGAGAGCTTCACTCCATAAAATAAATAAATAAATAAATAAAATAAAAAAATAAAAATTCAAGGTGAGTTAGCTCTTGGATGACCAGAAGAGTCAAAAGGATTCTAGACTATCTCAACCACTTCCTTGCCAATGGCCATCATGGTTAGAAACTTGTAACTTCCTCATTTCTTTTCACATTATATACAATATTTTTCAGCAATAATGCTATACGCCAATATAGGTTACAAATTACAAGGATCATGTCTGTAAAGACTAAACTGCTTGGTACCAGAACCATATTTGGAACTCCCAAGCAAATTTATTCATCAATTCAGTCAAACATTTAAGCATTTTCTTGGGACCAGATTCTATGTTCAGTACCAAGGGAGGACAGAATGTTGAAAAAAAATCATAGGATAACATTCCCAGAAGTTTATTAGAGTCTTCATGGACAGGTAAACAACTAAGCTGGTGATTTTAAAATAGTTTGACAAATGTGATGTCAAGTGATGTGATTAGCAATCTCTACTTGCTTTGGATGATTTTGGTTTAGGTGATAATTTATATTACTTAAGTACAACAAATACAACCTACACATAAACTTTAGTTGCCATGTAGGTAGGGAATAGTGTCAGCTCAGAGGGGATTCTGTGTAAGAAATGTATTTAACTGATACCTTCAGAGTAAATAGGGTGAGGGATTTCATAGAAGGAAGTAGTGATAGGAAGATAGAATGGTCTTCTATCTATAGTGATAGGAAGATAGATAGATCCCAAACTATGTTTTCAGAAGAAGTGAATTAATACTAAACAGACACTGAGAAAGAAAGAGAAAGGCCAACTCATTTGTACATTTTCACTCCAACACTTGGAAAAAATGCCAGAAAATGGATCATCTGTAATCATCAGAGATGTATGCATGACAGTTATTCCAGTTATTCATTTTGAAATCCTCAAAAAGTAGACTTTATTCAATTTCCAAATATAGCTATTAGATGACATATGTGTGTCTTTACTTTTCTCATTATACCATAGAAAGCTCTTTTTTTTTTTTTTTTTTTTTTTTGTAGCTGGAGAATAAAAAAGACCTCAAAGCCCATTCTATTGGCCTTTTCTGTCAACTGAGACAATTATTTTTTAGTTATTCTTTTCCAATTAATTTCATTTAGAAATAATCTTTTTTCAATTGTGTGTGTGTGTGACATGCTCATGATGGGTCCACTTATATATGTAGGTACAATCATTTGTGTGGACATCAGGGGAGGATGTCAGATGTCTTCCTCTCCATCTATCTGTATTACTTCCTTCAGACTGGGTCTCTCATTAAACTTGGCTAGGCTGGCTGACCACTCAGGTCCTGGTATCTACTTTTCTCTCCCTACCTTTGCTAAGGTTACAGGCACACAGGGCCATGCTTAACTTTATAAGAATTTGGGTGCCGGAGATTTGAACTCAGATCCTCTTATTTTCACAGCAGGTGTTCTTATCTGCTTAGTCATCTCTCCAGTCCTCATAGAAAGATTCTTGATAAGGAAGGCAACAACACCCTTTGGTGGAGTTTGGGAAACTGGTGATAGAGATTCTTCTCATTCTCACTGTGTCTTATTATTAACTTTGTCACCAAATTTTTTTTTTCAGTTTACCTTTCATTATCATTTAAATTGTTTACTTGTAGATTTTCTGTCAACAGTTAGTTTTAGAATATACTTTTTAACATCTCACTTCTTTATTGTTGTTTAGGACCTGCAGAACTATTGGATATGGCAGACAGTGAAACGTGAGTGTTGCCTTTGGTTATACAGTCTAAACAGTTGTTTTCAAAGCATATCTAGTCTATGAGGAATATCAGATAGTTTTAATTTCACTGATTAACATCCCACTTCAAACTGTATTAATGGTTGTACAGAGGCAATCTGCTGAGTAAAGCAACACAATAAAGCCAATAATTTGTATTCTGGTGATTAAATACGTAGTCAATGCTATCACCATCATTACCTATAGCGCACTACCAGCAAGATGCTTTTACACAGGTTCTGGGATCGCTGACAGTATATAAGTACACGTATATTTATCTTCACCATGTACAGCATTTTTCTTGTCTGGGATTTGAGAGAAAATGAAGCCTCCGTGCCTTAGGACATCTGCTACATGCAATAGCACAACTTCTGCATGTCAGTCTGTGATGGAATATAAATGGAATAAATTATATACCACCCCTGGAGAGCTATAAGCAGTTACTCAAACAGTTATCAGCTCTGGGATGCTCCCTAAACTGAAAATGTTTGTTTTCATATTTCTTTTTTATTCTTCTGACATACAAATAACCACTTTTCCACTAACAGGAATGAGAAAGAGATGAACAATTAACTCTGAAAACCATATGGGAACGACCATAGAGTTTCAAAGAAGTTAGGCAAGGGATAAAGATGAGTGGGTTTAGAGAGAAATGAGCTGGTAATCAGAGAATAGAGGTGGGAATGGATAGAACCGCGGGCAAGTGAAAAGGGATATAGCTGCGAGCTCCTGGACACAGAGAAGCTGTCCACTGACCCACAGAGATGGCCTGATGGCATGGTTGTGGGTGGGACTGTCATTCATCCTTATTTGGCTTCTTTATGGATGGCATTTGATTTTTTCATGAAATACGCTGGCATTAAACATTTTTATAACTTGGAACTCAGAAAGACAATATCTTTTTCTTAGCTCACCTATGAGACAGATGGGGGCCTGTTTGTTTTTTTTCTTGTCCCTTCCCACGCACATACTGAGAGGCAGTTCTCAGGCCTGTTGTGTACTTGGGAGAATTTGAGCCTGTGAATTCTGCTGTGGGTCTTCCAGAGCCTCTCAGATACCTTTTCACTTAATAGATGTAATCCAGTACTGGCTGAACAGGGGGAGGAGAGGTCGGTCTGGCTCTTTAAAGTTGAGCTCTTAGAACATACTCATGAAAGTCATAATGGTTTCTACCATGTTTGAAGGGCATGACTGTATGAGCTCCATGGAGATCCCTTTATGTTCTGCCTGGACTTATCTGCACAATTTGCCTACTTAAGTATCATTGAGTATATCCTAAATCCAAAAATTTACCCCAAACCTTATTTAGTTTAGACAGCTGGGTAAAGTTAGCTGGTAGGTCTGTTAACAAGTAACTTAAGGAAGTGGCAGATATCCTTTAGGCTACCTCCCTAGTGTGCACATATTCAGCTGGCCTAGGTCTCAGCAACTTACAAGGAACAAGGCTAAAAGGCATACAGCATCAAGCATCAGCAACAGGTCAGGCTAAGCCCCTCACCCTGACGCTGCCTCCAGCACCTCATCTGTCTTCAACCCTTGCCTGGTTTCTTAATCTTTGATTTAGGGGAGAGACTGCACTGCACAAGGCCGCCTGCCAACGGAACCGGGCTGTGTGCCAGCTTCTGGTGGACGCAGGAGCATCTCTGAGACAGACGGACTCCAAGGTAACAGGCTAAGTGAGTGCAAGCATCCTCCCACTGGGGGAGGTTGTAGGCACTGTGGCCTGCACTTGTGCCCACGGCATAGGCATCCTTTCTGTGCCCATGGAAGGGCCTGGAGCTTTGGGAAAAGGAGGAAAAAATAGAGTGCTTCATTTAGAGAAACTGTGGTTTAAATGGAGAAGTACAAAGGGAGGGTATGTTTGCCTGTGGTACTTCATAAACCTCAACACATGCTGAAGAGGGATGTGGGCTAGAGCTGTTCTACTGAAACACCAGCATGCAAGGGGTAGGGAGATGAGACCCACAAGCAGAGGTCCAGTGAATGTCCTAGTCCCTTTAGCACTAACCCTAATACAAGTTAAAACCTCCGATTTGCACGGCTCGGCTCCATGCACAGCTGCCAAAGTGATTGCCTGCCTGCTGGCTCCCCAGGTAGTGGGACCTCACTTTGAAATGGTAACAGTTGTAAACCTGATATATCCAATCATTCTGTACCCCCCAATTTATTTATTTAATTTTAAATGCATGTGTATGTACATTTATGTGTGAGAGAGTATATGGATATGTGCCACATGTGTTCAAAAAAGTCTATGGGGCTGATACCCAAAATATATAAACAACTGAAGAAGTTAAACAGAAACAAATCAAGCAATCTGGTTAAAAAATGGGGTATAGAGCTAAACAGAGAATTCTCTGTAGAGGAATATAGAATGGTAGAGAAACACTGAAAGAGATGATCAACATCCTTAGTCATCAGAGGGATGCAAATCAAAATGACCCTGAGATTTCACCTGACACCCATCAGAATGGCTAAGATCAAAAACTCAAGTGACAACACATGTTGGAGAGGATGTGGAGAAAGGGGACCCCCTCCTCCATTGTTGGTGGGAATGTAAACTTGTACAATCACTTTGGAAAGCAATTTGGCACTTTCTCAGAATTTTAGGAATAGTGCTACCTCAAGATCCAGCTATACCACTCCTAGGCTCAAGTATGCAAGGACATTTGCTCAGCTATGTTTGTAGCAGCTTTATTCATAATAGCCAGAATCTGGAAACAATCCAGATGTCCCTTCATTGAGGAATGGATACAGAAATTTTGGTACATTTACACTACTCAGCAATTAAATGAATACTACTCAGCAATTAAAAATGAGGAAATAATGAAATTTGCATGCAGATTGTGGGAACTAGAAAAGATCATCCTGAGTGAGGTATCCCAGAAGCAGAAAGACACACATAGTATACACTCACTTATAAGTGGGTACTAGACCTATAAGATAGGATAAACATACTAAAATCTGTACACTAAAGAAGATTAACAATAAAAGAGGACCCAGAGTGAGATGATCAATCCTCACTTAGAAAGACAAATAGGATGGACATTGCAAATAAGAGAAAACAAGTAACAGAACAGGAGCCTACCACAGAGGGCCGCTGAAAAACTATACCTAGTATTGTATCAAAACAGATGCTGTGACTCATAACCAAACCTTGGGCAGAGTTCAGGGAATCATATGAAAGAAGTGGGAGTTAGTATGACCTGAAGAGTACAGGAGCTCCACAAGGACCAAATATATCTGGGCACAGGGGTCTTTTCTGAGACTGTTTCTTCAACCAAGGACCATGAATGGATATAACCTAGAACCCCTGCTCGGATATAGCCCATGGTAGCTCAGTATCCAAGTGGGTTCCCTAGTTAGCGGAACAGGGACTGTCTCAGACATGAACTCAATGGTTGGCTCTTTGACCCCCCCTCCGAGGGAGGGGCAGCCTTCCTAGGCCACAGAAGAGGGAGGAAGGATAGGATTGGGAGGGAACGAGGGAGGAGGCTACAGCTAGGATACAAAGTAAATAAACTGTAATTAATATTAAAAATAATAAATTAAAAAAAAAAGACAGACTGAGTTTGGGAATGGAATCCATGTAATGTTAAAGGAATTTCCCAGGGGAAATGAATGGCTTGCAAAACTGAAAGCTTACTCTAAGTCATAAAAAAAAATGTGTGAAATGCATATTTATAGATGAATATTCTGGCCTTGTAATCAGTCATTAACTTGCAGGTTGATTAAAGACTCTTTGGAATGACAAAAAAAAAAGTTTGTGGCTGTCAAAAGAGGTATCAGATGCCTTGGAATTGGAGTTACAGGTGGTTGTGATCCACTGTATGGGTGCTGGGAATCGAGCCTGGAGCTTCTGTAAGAGCTGTTGATTGCTGAGCCATCTTTCCAGTTACCTTTAATTTTTCAAAGAGTCTCACTATGTGTGTTTTCTTATATGTTTCCCTAACTGTCAACTGTAGAAGTTAGCATGAGAACAAATGTTATTAACAGGTGTGGGATCCAGAAACCAGAGGATGCACTACTAGCTCTATTGACTTGTAGCCTGATACTGTCTGAGCAGTTCAGCCCTCCTCATTTGATGATAGACTATCCCACTGCCTCAGTAGGATAAAGTGTGACAAAGAATGACACCGTTCATGGTCATTGGATATCTGCCTCACAATGATACTGTGTCACATTTATATGAAATGTGGTTATATGCTTAGGTGAGTTTTTAAATTTTCAGAGTATGTGTGCATATTAGGATGGTCTTGAGGCCAGAGATTGTTGGTAGAATCCATAATCCACTTGACCAGAAAGTGCCCATAAGTGGGCATAGGGGATCAGGAAATGTTTTAAAGATCAGGATCTGTTGCCTTCCTCAGTAGATTCCATTTTCAGAGAATCTCCGAGAGACAGAGTTGATGTGTGGAATATAGTGAAGTTGACCAAGGACAGAGAATACAGACAGAGAGACTGACTGATCGATCCACTGAGTACCCTCTCTCTTTCTCTCTCTCTCTCATGCACACAGACACATACGAGAGACAGAGACAGAGAGAGAGAGAACATCAGTCATATCAATCATAGGGATCAATCTTCTATTCAGAAAAGCACTCAGAGTTTTGAAAGACTTTGAGTAGACAGTAAGGAAAAGACCACCAGTAACTATATCTCTGTTGCAATGAAGAATTCTAAGATATGGGCGAGGCTTTCATTAAACATGACCAAGTTTTGAGCCAGTAACTCTAGCAATGGCACATACACATGGAATTTAGAAGCCTGATCATTGTTGTAAACTCCATTAGGTTTGGTTAAATGATGAGAATCCACATATGTCTATGTACAGTTTGGGCCCTGGGCTTTTCTTGAAGGACAGCAAACCCTTTAAGTTTGCTTGTGAGCGAACCTCTTTTTCACTTCTGAGCCAGTTACATTACATGGAATTCTCCCCTTCTCTGGCACCCCATTGGCATCCCTGCTCTCTGTTTTCCTCAGCTTCTTCCTAGGTTTGCCAAGCACACCTGAGCTCTATCTATATTGCTGTATAGATAATCCTTGTTTAGCCAAGCATTTAAATGCTTAATGTGGCATTCTTCACAGACGATATTTTCACCAAACTGTTTCAATGTTTAACTGAATGCAGAAATACATATCTTGTAGGCATTGAGCTAGTCTAGGCCATGCTGGGAGGAATGGCTTGGTAAAGGCAGTTCAGACCACAGTTGTGCATCATCACAAGGCTGGTCCTGCACACAGTTCAGATACTAAAAACAAGGGAGAGATGCAGGAAACAGAGAGACAAACTGGAGCTCATGAGGTCTGGCCTGCGAACAGGTGCCTTTTGTTTTTTAAGTTTCTTAGATAAATGGACTCAAGGCATTTGAGGCTACTTCCTATTTTAAATTATATAAGTATATTCTTTTTTTTCCAATATATAAATAGCCAATTGACTTTTATGATCATACACAGAAAAGTAAACATAGAAAAGCACACATGGAAAGCAAAAGTCATTTGAAAGCCCCTCTTAGACCTAAATATGATTAAACTTAATCTCTATTTACTTGTAGGTACATCTGCTTGTTTCTCATTTTTTTTAAACCAGTTGGAATCATATCATACATGCTACTGAACATTGTAACTTTTTATTTAAAATCGTGTCTTACAGATCATAGCAATGTAGCTGTGCTTCATTCCTTTGTCAGAATCCCCCAGTCTTACTGTTCTGTAACTCAGTGCCACTTCAAAGCTGAACATAACTGTGAATGGAACTTCTCTTGGAATCTTTGGGATACAGGCAATATCCTTGGGGATTTTTCTGCTTAACAAAGGATTTACTATAAGTCCATTCAAAGGTTCACTTAATTCCACTTTTCTGCATATTTGGAAGATAGGGTTGTCAACCTCATCATTATCAAAGTAAAGGTAAGTTAGTCTATTACAGTTGTGTAAGGAATGTTATAATACTCTAACCTCGTGATTCAGTACTAGGTGCAAACTAAAGAAGTGAACTGTTAGGAAAAGGGGTGTGGAAACCAGCAGAGGAAGAACCTTCTAGGTCATCTGTGAGTTGTCACTCTTCCTCTTGGGTTCTGCTGTTTGGTTCCCAGTATTTAGTGAAAAGGAATCCTGAACTAGAAATGACTCTGTGCTTCTCCTATTTCATTCAGTGTTTCCTCTGTCCTCTTCTGAAAAGAACCTGGCTTTCAAACTCACTGCACACAGCTTCTCCCCACAGTCTCAGGGAGACTCCATGACTTCTGGTTTAGTGAGATGCATCCTCTCCCATCACCCTTTAATTTACCATCACACGTTGATATGATCCTCATGATAGAAGCAAATAGATTCGAAAGTGTCTCATAAACTCTGAAACATCAAACACGGAAGAACTCTTTTCTGTGGTTCAGCTTTGGCTAGTCCATGTCTGTTACATATAGAGATCATCTCACTTCAACTATCCGTTTTTCTTCTGCTATCTATAGGGAAAGACACCTCAAGAACGAGCACAACAAGCTGGGGACCCAGATTTAGCTGCTTACCTAGAAAGCCGACAGAACTATAAGATCATTGGCCATGAGGACCTGGAAACTGCTGTTTGACCCTGGTAGAAAGGCAAAAAGAACTCAAGCAAGTTGTGCCCTCCTGGCCACCGGGCAGCTCCCCTGGAAGAAGCTGATGGAATCCATAGATGCCTCTCTCCTGCAAGGATCTGACTGAGACCATGCTACCAGGTTTCAAGGGCTGCAGGGTTGTACAACAGGACATGATAACCCATTGAGAAGGAGGCAGGCTACCTGGAGATTTGTGGAGTACACATTCCACAAAATCTGATCCTTATTGCTTCCAGCAAGTAGCATGAACTTCTGTTTTCACCAGTCTAATTTATTTTAAAGATTTCGAGGATGTTCACACAAATGGCACTGCTCCCTCCTCCCTCTCTATGCATTCATCTTTCCCCTGCACCACATAATTCTATTGTAATCACCCATCGATTTAGAAAATATGCTATCTCTTCTCTTTATTTTCAGTCTTCCAACCACAAAATTGTCTGAAGGTCTTTGAAACTCTCCTGGATGTATTACAGAAATGTATCTGTAAAATCACTTCCATTTGCAGACTAAATATACCACGGCTAGTTAGTGGCTTGCATGTCCCCCTCTGGTTTCATGACACAGGAGCTGGGAAGTGCCACAGGGCTAATGCCAACTTGTGTGCTCTGTCTCTGAGGTTATGAGAGCTGTCTGTGCTTGATGTACTTTGCAGAGGTTATCTAGGGGTCAGACCAGGCAGCTGGGTTATTGGTGATAGGAGGACTGGTTCGGCTTGGGCTATTTGTACAGCTCCGCACTGCCTGTGTGCAGCCATCTTTGCCTTCTGCTGCAGTGGAGATGAGCCAAGGAGTCATAGCTAGTTTACAGAGCCATGTGATTCTGAGTGCTGTTTCAGTGACAGGGTTAGACATATCTGGGGCAGTGGTGATAGGATATGGAGCACTCAAATGTTTAACCCTAAGCTTTGTAAAGTGATAATAGAAAGCAGTCTAATTGACTTGAAAAATAGAGCAAAAAATCAAAGTAGCAATGTATGTTACAATAATATGCTTCTACAGTAAAATAGCCTTTGGCATTTTGGGCTGAGACTAATAACTACAGGCTCATGGATTCAGTGGTGAAAGGGGGTTTATGTGTGTTTTTCTAAGAGTTCAGTTTTCATGATGTCAAAGAAGGCTTGGCACAAGGACAAAGCCTCATTTCACCAGTTCCATGGTCAGACTCTCAGGATGCCTGGCACTTCTTGGTCTGTGCTTCACCTATGTCTTTTCAGTTCTGAGATCATGTCTGATCACCCCATTTTCCATGTACTGGGGGAATCAATTTTGTTCCTCTCCTTACTTTATTTTCCCCTGTCACAAACTTCTTAATATAAACCACTGTGGCAAAAATGTTTTATGAAATTGTCATTTCTGTTCATGCCATGGATCAGGTGGGATCTGGTAATAGAAGAAGAAAATTTCTGACTTTCTTTTCAAAATCTCCTTGACTTAGGTGTAGATCACAAATATCAAAGGGGTATCTGAGATCTTTTCTTTCTGCTTCCTTCCATTTTTTTTCCCCTTGAACACAGCAAAATGCTCTCTCTGTGTTTCTGCAGGTGACCTTTAACCTCAAAGTCCAATGAGAACAATGTATTTATCAGAATCACATGTTATCATTTTGAAAGGCCGGATATGATGTACCATATTAAGTGCAAGCAGACTTTGAGCGTGTGGGGATTTCATTACCAGAAACTCCTGATAGTCATTTCAAGATTAAACTTGGCATCATTTGTAGCAGTGGGAAAATGAGTTGGCTAAGAGTAATGTGTTTCTAGGCATCTATCTCAGAACTGGAGCTCTCTTTTGGATTTTACAGGGAGGGAGAACAGAGGGTCTGGACTAGATCATTTCCAGGAGCTGAAGTCACTGGGTTTCTGTTAGGAGGTTTTCAGTTGTTGGGGCTGTCAAAGAAATATTGTGATGACAAATATAATCCTTAGAATGGACTGGAACCTGGCTTTGAACGGAGCCTTCCATACCCTAGATTGAGCCAAACATTTGGCCAAGCAGTTGGTTATCCAGCTGGCCACTTCTGAGATGCAGGACATATTTTCATCAACCACCATGTCATATTTCTCTAGGCTTCAAAACAGCCCAGAGAAAATTTAAGATGGAGGTGGCTATGGGCCAGCTCCAATAACTCCAACTAAGACATAAATAAATCCCTGGCATGAAAGTAGATACTGTACTAACTACTGTAAGGGTCCCAGTGCCTGTAAAAATTTCCCCTTCCCCACAAAAAAATTAGATTCTACATTATTGTTGAAGAACAATATACATAATCGATCTGTAGAAAAATAGCACCTCTAAGACATGGGGGATTCAAAAAATTGTGAGCAGAGAAGCCACAGATTTCATGATTTCAACTTTAAGTCTACCTCCTGTAGGATTTTTTTTTTTTTGGTTGTTTGTTGTGTGTGATACTTCTGAGCATTAGGAAGACATAAAGCCAAGTGGTCCAGAAGTGCCTGTCTGTGCTTAGGTATGTAATGTCACATGTAGTGAACAAACAGGAGGTACAGAAGAAAATGGTACAGTCTTGGCCCCACATTCTTTATCAAACCTAAAAATAGGTACCTGTAAGAAAAAAAATCTTTGCATACCTTGCTGGGGCTGTACTGCAAGGAGAAGCCAACCTAGATGATTCTCTGGTGTCCAGTCGCTTGTGCTGTGGAACAGTCTTCTCTGGAATTCCTCTCTAAGTTAGGCCAGTGGAAGGATGAAAAACGAAGTGTTATTAAGAAACAGCATTCTGTAGCTGGAAAGGTAATCATTTTCGTGACCTTGTATTTCACAGACCATGAAACATTAGCCCAATCCTTGCCGCTACCACCTTAAACAACACCACAGACACCAGAAGGGAATTAGTTAGCCTAGGAGGATAATCAGCATGGAATCTGGCCTTGAGATTCTAGTTACCTCCGTAGAGGGGATGATTGAAACCCAGTGGGAGCTCTAATGCAGAACTCAGCTGCAGTGAAATTAGCAAGAACTGGAAGGAGGCCCCTGTTCTTCCTGCTTCTTCCTGTCTTCCCAGAAGCTGCCCAGGCAAATTTGTCTGTGTTCTGAGATGCTCAACAGGTCATTCCTTTCCACTGGGACCTCATGGAGACTCCTTTGCCAAATGGATCTCTGAAATGCACTTGCTGGAATTCCTAGGATAGTCAAGAAAATAAGGGGTAGGTTTCATTTTATCACATGTCAATTATGTGAACATACATTTTAGTTACAAAAGTAGAACTTTTATAAAAGTTCTAACTCCACAGGAATTATCACATGCAGTGTGAAGGTGCCCTCTGTGCTGGTGTTCCATCTTGGTGTCAGTGAGAAACACTGTCGACGTGGACAAATATGGTTGCTTGTATGTTATGTCAGAAATATCTTCCTCAAATAAACACATATCTGTACATGCATACATATATCCACCCACACATAAATAGAAATGTATTTATTTGTATACATATATGGACATATATGCCATTCACACATATTGCATATGTTTAGAAAAAAGACATTTTTAAAGCATGCAAATCATATTTATTTGTATAGTTAACACTACTAGACAATGATTAGTAATGAAACAGAATTTCCATTTAATTGTTATTTTCTCCATTCCTAAACTTACTTTTATCCTTGAATCACTGTAGTTGCACAGCATTGGCAATTGTCAGAGTCATAAAGTCCATGGTCAATGAGTCTTCTGATAATTCATATGTTGCCTTCCATCATGCATGAAACTACCCTCAACCCCATGGTACTTGTCCTTAGCCTAGTGGCTTGTCCATTTTCTTTTAGATCTCGAGGCAGTAAAGGAGAATTCTTTCTTCTATGATCCCCCATTGCTTTAGAGCTGAGTTTATAAGACTAACACCCAGTCAGATTTCTAATGATGTTTATCTAGGGCAAGCTATTGTCAAGAAGGGGTAGTTACTTGGTGTGGTCTGGGGTTAGAGCAGCTTGCATTCCAGTTGGAGAAGCTAATTAAATCATTGAGCACAGCATGGTGTTTTATTCAGTTATGCTCTTTAAAAGTAAAAATAGATGTTTCTTAAAAAATGGCTCATCATAACCACCAACTAAGACTGCTAATTGTTCTATGCAGCAAAGTTATGTTCATGTTAGGAAAAAAAAGATCATGCATTAAATTAGCTATCTGAACACACTGTAATATGTATTTAGTCTAAACTCCCTTCTGTCCACATCTCATAAACACTGCCTTTCCATCTCTCAGTTCTTCTTAGGACTGAGTTCCACGTTAGCCGATAAAATGTCCTCTTTCTGTGCTCTAGTCATCACCCATTTCCTGTCCCCCAGTTCTCTGACTGAGGCATCATTCCTGGCACTACCATGCATCACTTTGTTTCACAGCTGCCTAAATCTTCCCCAGTTGTTATGTTCGAAATATGTCAAGAGGAAATTTTCTTCTGGGCAAGTACCCATGTTGCACAAAAGACAAGTTCATGCCTACTGACCTTGGCCATATTAGAAAATTATGACAAGTTGATTTTTAGAAACAATCTGTGAAGCTTAAATTTTGTTGTTGTTATTGTTCTAGTCACTTGAGAGGTCACAATGATAGATACTCCTCCCATATCAAATGTGTAATCAACATATGCTTTTATCATCATCCAGAGGATTGGATTACATATGGGTTATACTTTTGAGGGCCGTCTATGGACTTTAAGGCTGTTTGTTAGTGTTGTTAATGCACCTTAATGAGAAACCTAAAAACAGAGATAAGCAAAGAATACCATACTGGACAATCCACTCACGTAAAACATTGAAATGCATTATTCTGCTCCCAAAAAAGAAAAGAGAGCACAATCCTAAAGCTATTAAAGCAAATATTTTACAGTAGAAACTTGAATGTTGGGTGATGTGTTTCTCCAGGAAATACTTATATATACATTCAGTCATGCTCATCCAATAATATGTTCAAAACCCATCATATTTCCAAGTTTTTCAACATTTCTTTCAAAATATTTATCACTCATTGCAATGTAGACACCTCAGTGAAAATATAGCTGTCTATGAATGCAATGGATAAATGACTTCCAAGGAAGTGGCAGACAGGGAACAAAAGACAAATTTACATAGTTAAAATTTTGTTAAGTGGTGTGTGTTTGGATTCTGGGGTACCTCAGCATGTCCTGACAGTTCACCGGTGTTTTTGTCATGTTCTTAAAGATATATTTGAAACTAAGACTTTAAGATAGAAGTTAGAAACCCTATTTAGTAAAATCTAAGATTTATTTACCCCAGTGTCCTCAAGCGTGTAACCAGGAATAATAAGCAGAATTTTCAGTGGGTTTTAATTAAATATAAAGAAGAGGAAGTATGAGTTGCCAAATAGTACAGTGGGCATCCATACAGAGTTACAAATTTTCAACATCTGGAAATGCTTAGAAGGAGGGCATTTGGCCATCTTTAGGTATGTCACTAGAAGGGATTTGTGAACTGAAGGGGCTGCAATTAGATTTTTATTTTCCTTACATCACTTTGAAAATGGCTTTGTCTAATAGTAACATTTGATCTTAAAAATTCACAAGAACCTTGATTTCTTAATTAAAATATCACTTTATACATAAGGAACTTTAAAAACTTGAAGTGGGTGGTCTTTAGTTCTTACTTAAAAAAATTAAATCCATCTAAGCACAGATTCAAGACCTCAAAAAAAAAAAAAAAAGGAAAACACATGAGAAGGTAAAATTTCAATTTTTTTCTGAAAATATTTTGGGTGTTGATGAGTATTTTTGGACATTCTCAAGTAAAGCCCTTTTGAAAACCTTACCTTTCTTCCAATATAAAAACTGCTGTGATTTGAGATTCGTAGACTTAACTGTAACATGATCAGGGAAGGAAATTCTGCCTCAGGGATATTTAGACCTAAGTAAATGTACATGAAAGGCATCATGTGAAATACCTTGGCATCTGCTATCAGCATGATCATTGCAAGGGCTTCCTCTTGCAGAAATCAAGAACAAAATGTTGGGATAGATTTTCTCTCTGCTTCCAACATTCCAAAACCTTGGAGGCCAGTGGTGTCTAAGTTGGCTGCCTTTGGTGGTGGGAACAATAGGGCTTTCTTTATTGAAGCACACATGTGGCTTACAATATAATTTAAGACAACTAAAATATTGTTTATTAACAACTTCTGTAAGTTTTTTAAAAGTCAGTGCTTTGATAGTTTGATGCATTTTTGACATTTCTGAACTTTGATACTCTATGATGGGGATAATTCAGCTAAGACATAAATTAATAAACTGATTCTCAGCATAATATAATTCAACCTGCACGACTCACACAGTGATAGGGTCCTCACCAGATAAAAGATCTCTTGAAATAGTGTATACCTAAATAGATGCTTTCTAGGAAAATAGTTGACCAACATTGCCTTCAATGGAGCTTTGTATCTGTTGCTTAGATTTTCATGATACAAAGGTTTCTCCATAGGAGTTGGGGAGGGGATCTGCTTAAGATTCTACAGCCAGGTTGAGTAGAACCAAGAGAGATCTTAAAATCAGAATTCCAGAGGTTTGGCTATCAAGAGACATGCCAATGTGGACAAATTTCAAACACCAAAGTTCTCAAAATTTGGATATTGTAGATTTCATGCAAAGAACCTAGTGCTAAGGGTAGATGACTCCTTTACTTTGTGATATTCTCTCTCCATCTCTCTTCCATCTTCCCTCCTTATGTCCCTCCCTCAATGAAAATACTATTTTGCCTTCTTTGAAGGCTAATATTGTTTCAGAATGCTGTATCAAAAGGTGTTGAGAATGGCCCTGTTATTCAAGGCATGATTGATTTGTTCATTGGAGGCTATAAGTGCAAAGTCCTCCTACACAATCACATACGTAAACTTTCAGGCAATATTTAAACTATGCTGTGCTTGAAATAGAAAGAATAGCTAATGTTCCCCCATTCTGATCTCATAGTCTCCCAGAGCTGTCGATGGGCAGACTGATGAATTTGTAGAAGGATATTTGATCCTAGATTAGGAATAAGAATGTCCCAAGGAGGCTGGTTGTTTGGTACTGTCAGAGTCAAGTTTTAAGGACAAACAATATGTGAACTCTAAACCAAGGGCAGAACAAATCAAAACAGACATGGAAACCTGGTAGCTTTATTATGTAAGGCCTTTCACTTCTAAACATTGCATCCAGAAAAATTAGTTGTGCTTCCTTGAAAAACAAAGCATTTTTCAACTTTTTCTTCAGTGCTTAAGTGAAGATTAAAAATCAGCTCATTGACCACAGGAAAGTCAATCCTTATTTGTGAAGGAACTTGTAAAAAAAAATCATAATATTTACCAGGTTTAGTTTTCTATTATTTTAGGCTGAAGCAAACCTCAGAGCCCATTTACACCCAAGATCCTGACAAAGAGATGGCAAATTCTTAGGGAGAATCAAAGGCATTTTTGAAAAATATTATTCATTACAAATATAGCCCAAATCCTTTAGAAGCAGAACTTCAGAACTTCTCATTCTCTGTCTCTCTGTTGCTGTGTCTGTCTGGCTGGCTGTCTGTCTCTCTCACACATACAAGGGTGGGGGTGGGGTGTCAGTTTCCCAAGTCTGAAAAAGATATGTAATTCTCTTGAGGGCCAAAGTCACAAACTTACGAACTAAAATGAAATATATGTGCTGTTTTCTTCTCTTTTTCTTTTTCTCCTTGCCTTCCCTTTAGTTGGGACTAGGGCTTAGAGAAGAGACTGAAGACCCCTATTTGTTCTGGTTACAAAGAGACAGGGAAGTTTTTTCTACTTCTCTCAGTGACTAAATAAGACTTAAATTCAAGACAATAGGCCGGTGTTTCTATAACATATTATTTAAGGAGATCACAGTCTTAATTGACCATCTTCCCTTTTGCCCATAATGGTGATGCTTGAGTTCCAGATTGCCAGTTTTCTGGCTAGGGTAGGGGGAGTGTCAGTATTCAGATACTGAGGAGATATATCATATCCATAGTTAAGTTCCAAGAGAGCTTTTACAACCCTATTCTCTCTTCTCTCCTGCCCCACTTTTTGTCTTTGGCTTAGGAAAGAAAATAAGAGCAGAGTTATAAAAAGAGACAAATCTTTGTTTAAAGAAGATTCTCAGGTATAGCATAATAAGATGACTCTTTTATTAAGTGGGTCCTCATACCAACTCACAGATAGATATGTGCAGACTCTACAAACATTGATCCTCATGAAAACAATGTAGAAGGCAAACCTTTATAGAGTGGCTTCAAAGAATGTTAGCTGGGAAGTTTCAATTTATGCAGCTTAGTATAATTGGACTGAATGTGGAACTTAGGGGGGAAATGGGGGAAGCTAATGGAAGAATTTTGTAGTAGAACCCCCAAAGAGAGAGGGTGTTGTTTGAGACTTTCTTCAACTGCTCCCAGGTTAGACTTGCTCACAGGTTTGTTTTGGTTTTGGTTTATTGAGACAGGGTTTCTCTGTGTAATAGAGCTCTTGCTGTCCTGGAATTCTCTTTTTAGACCAGGCTGGCCTCAAACTCACAGAGATCAGCCTACCTCTGCTACCTAAGTGCTTAGATTAAAGTCGTGTGCCACCACCGCCTGCCCTTGTGCAGATTTGTGTTGGCCCATAATAAACGTTGAAAAAAATAAGATCAACTTGAAGAATCCTATCCACAAACTTAAATGTATTTTCATCTTAACTATTCAGATAGATCTTGTTATTTGAGGCTATAAACCTAGTGTTTTTCTCTCTAAAAATGATAGAAACAAGCTGTTTACAAGTAATTTATTCCTAAATGAAAGCAAAACAAAAATTGTAAAACCCAAAGAAATGGCAGCCCTGCATTGATTTGGTCTTTAGTTTAAATTCATGAGCAGCTTTCACAGATGTATTCTTCATAGTGTTTAAAACATTTCTCATCTGATACCTACTGCACCTTGTATAATGCATCCAAATGGCTCCTGATCTTTGGGTTTTATTAACAATGACATTTGTCATTCCTCACCCTACTCCCACACTCCTTAATGGATGGACCAAGACTCTGACCCATGCACATACACCCTGAATTTGCAATGCAGTTAGGCACTTGTTGCTTTCGCAAGATACCCTGATTGTAAGTTTGGAAACAGTGGGATTTCTGCACTGGTGAAAGAGTCAGGGGACTTTTAAGAACAGAATGTTTCAGTGCAGTAGAATATTCCAAAAATCATGCATTGAAAAGGCAGGATTCAAATCAGCCTCATATTTGTTAGTGCAGCTTTTTTTTTTTAATTGCCAGTGATTAATTGGACAACCAGGAATGTTCTGTGGACCATGGTTATAGTGGGGAAATTATTCCTGTGCAGCATCAAGTGGCTAATACTGTCATCGGAATAGAGGTGTTTGATGGAGCTTGATTTTCCCGAGTGAAAGGCTCCTCAGTCAGCCCAAGGAGCACTGGCTGTGGATGGGCCAGTCACAGAGGTTACACATATATGAAGGGTTGAGGTCATGTTCTAAAGGGCTCATTCATGCTTTATGATTCCGTCTGATTACATCCCAGAGCCATGCCACTGCAAAGCTGGCAGCTTCAGGGTGGGATCCCCCCAGTAGTAGCAGCTATGGCAGTAGAAGAAGTTTTATTTCCCTGTAAAGTGGGATCCAGATACTATGAAGTGGAGGGAGGGTTGGGTGGGAAGGGTGGGTTGGGGAAAGGGAAGAATGGAGTTTTTTTGTAATAAAGTCATAAAGTATTTTTCCCTAATTTTCTTGCATTTCCTATTTATATAAAGAATCTTGATCACTGTGTTGCTCTATAGAGATTTTCAATGGAATTAATTTGGGAGACTGAATTAATCTCTGAAAAAGAAATTGACTAGTTATACTTACTTTTTGGACACTTTTTCTGTATTGTGAATTGTGTGGAAATGTACAGAATAAAAATCAAATATAATTGACTTGTTTCTTCTCTTTCTAGTCCACAGTGTAGTATATGAGAATACTAACCCTATCTTTAGTTCAAGTACATTTTTTAGATCAAAAGGTAAATGAAGAGTAGGGGGCAGTATCTGAAAAGCATCCTAAATAAGGCAGAAATGTTTTCAAAAACTCAAACGTCTGCTTCTACAGAGAGCTAATGGGGTCAGGTTTACCTTCTCATCTCAGTACAAACATATGTACAAAAGAATCATTGTTAAAGTGCTGAACCTTGGGTAATGGAGGCATGGGTCTCTGAAAGAGGAGAAGCAAATGACAGAAGTTCCAATCACCTCCATCTTACAGACTGCAAATTCCTTCTAGGCAGCGAGTCAGGGAGCACAAACTTGGGCAGAGCCTGGCAGGCTTCAGAAACAGGGTCGAGAATTAGGATACAAAGAGAGCTAGAGCTTGGTCAGAGGAGATTTAGGAAAGAGATTAAGACAGAGAACTCCAAAGATCTGAAGAGCCTCCTCTTTGATTTCACTAGAGGGCTGCTGTACATACTTGTGTGAGGAAAGTACCTAGTCTTGAGAACTCTAAAAGGATTAAAAGAGATAGTGATCAGTCTTCATATAAAGCTGGGAGTACGCTAGTATCTACTAGCCACAATGGAAAACCTCAGAACTGTAGGATCCAGGGAGATGGCTCAAAAGGTAAAGTGCTTACTGAACAAGCTTGATGCCCTGAGTTCAAATCTCCTGTATTTACATTAAAAAGCTGGGTATTGCTATACATAAACGAATGTTCTTAGTTTCCTAGGAAACTGGGACAGCAGGCTTACTGGGGCTTGTTGGTACCAGCCCAGCTCCAGATTCAGTGGGAGATCCTGTTGCAAGGGAAGGAGGCAGAGAGTGGTAGAGCAAAATAGCAGTGTAGTCCTCTAGCCTTCACACATGCCTGTCAGAACATGCGTCCTCCTACCACACTGGCCCATGTACCCCACCACACAGTATCTCGATACTGTTTTCTGGTAACCATAATATGTTCTGAGCATCTGAGATGGTTACCGTGGGTGCTTGTTTTCCACTTCAGTGTCATGGTTTTGTTTTTGTTTTTTTTTTTTTTTCTGCTTTTGTTTTTCCTGCATATTAGTTGTTAGATGTAAATTTTATTTTCTTCCATGATAATGAAGTTTAATCATTCAAAACTGATTTTCCATCTTGTAAGATAAGATTTTTCAGGACTGTTTAGGCAATATTAAGCAATGGTAAGTCTACAATACTCTCTTAATGTGTAAAACAAAACAAAAACAGAATGATATTTAAGTTCGCATGAATTTTGAGATTTCCCTAATTTTAGCAGACTTTCATGGGGATACTATACAGCCACCTTAAAATTTTCTTGCCAGTTTTCTTAGTTTTTGGTTTACTAGAGTCTAGCCACAAATTGTTTCTTAAACTAAGGTGTAGTGAAATGAATTGTCTTCTTGTGCATCTGAAAATGTCTGCTCTCTCTTTTCCTTGGGGTTTATCTGTCTTTGAAATTCTGGATTAATCATCGTTTATCACAGAGAAATCCAGAGAGATTCATATGAAGAATCTCATATGGGAAGAGCTTCAAAATGCTTATACTAAAAGCCCTCATTTTGGAAATCTCCACTAGCCTCGTCTTTTAAGTTTGTTTTTCAGAGTGGAATTTGTTATATAGTGTTCATAATTGGTTGGTATTTTTTAAATACTAATGTAATTTATATAAGATGTCTGTGTAATGAAGCCTGGCTTTTTACACTGTAAATCCTTCAGGGTTTTTTGTTTGTTTGTTTTGTTTTGTTTTGTTTTTAATGTGTGCTCATTTTCAGGGCCAAATGTTGCCAGGTTATCGGCGCTACAAGCTATCAGTTCAAAGGCATGAAGATAATTTGCTCCGGCATGTACAGATGGAAAGGACCGGAACTTACATAGAGCACAGATGTTCAATGGCTGTTATGTCTTACAACTACATTAAGGATATGATAATGATACAAGGAAGGATGTTTCTCCTTCAAGGATCAATCTAATTACATAGTGGGGTTTCTTCTCTGCTTGCCATTTAATGAATCAATATGGACAGCTCTGGGGTTGGGCCTTATGTTGCTGATTGCAAACTGAGTGAACTTTGGCACATACCATTCTGCTTTCTGAGCCTCAGTTTCTTCATTTGGAATTGGAAAAAATTGGCAATTGGAAAAACAACCATGTATCTAATTGAGTTGTTGTGATCAGTACATGATATTGAGTGGGAAAAATGATAATTCAGCTTTGCCTTAACGTAGGGCGTCTGTAATTAAACTCTTATATAAGATGCTTATAAAAATAGTAGGTTTCCATACAGCTTTGCAATCATTCTATTAGTTATTCCCCACCTTTTCATCCACCCTCCCCTGTATCCTGCCCAATTAAGCCCCTGATCTACTATTTTCCTTTCCCGGTCATATTATCAGTGTCCTACTATCATACTTTGCCAAATTAAAAACAAAACCAACAAACAGTGCAAGGTGTGGATATGTCTCTTTAAGCTCTTGGTCAGAGGTGTTTTGGAGATTTCGCAAACAATACAGAGTAGGCCAGCGTTCTTTGCTGCTCACCAAGGCTTGATGGCAACACCCTGTTGCTGAAGATATCACACATATTAGGCACAGGACATGGACATTAGAAGATCAAGTCAGTACTGATCAGGAAGTTTCATCTTTACTGGTTAGCTTTCGTAGTTTTAGAAGTTACTAGGTAGGCTCTTGGAGGACCTGAGAGGGCATCAATCGCCTTACCCAGCTATGACCCCTGTGAGCTATTATAATAACAGATTTGGCATGATACACTCATGGGCGCAATAACGGCACAACCGTTAAGGGGTAACCAGATACTTACTGGATTTGAATGCATGCTTTCAGGAAGAAAAGCATGTTTTGTACTGTAAATATGGCCAAAAACAAATCCTAGTTGGAGAGCTCAGAGGCTAAATTGACATAGTATCTAACTGCTCTCTAAATTCACGTCTCTATACCCGTGAATACAAAGCTCTCAGACCTCATCAGAGAAGTTTCTCTGTGAAGTGAACTGTAGTTAATGCAGAAACTCACAGCTGGTCAAAGTGCAAAGAGTAAATATAAATGAATTACTCAATTATCAATAGGACATCTAAATCATACCCCTTCCTCCCATCAAGGCTCAGGAAACATTTTTAAAAGTGGGGGAGGGAGGGGGTCAAAGAACTGTAAGAGGCAGGAATTAGGGAGGACTAGAGCCAAACAGGACTTGACGGAAACCCTGCACTCATGAACTCACAGCAGCTGTGGTTGCTTACACAGGACCTGTATAGATCTAAGCCAGCTAATACCTAGGGTGGAGGCAGAGCAGGCTCCTGAGTCTCCATGCCTGGGCAAGGAGCTCTCGATAGTTGGCAACTTCTGGGCAAAAAAGTTAGTTTCTTTTCAGAGCATGGCCCCTGATAGGATGCCACAGGCTCTAGTGGATGTTCCCACACCACTTAGTACCTGAGATGCACAAATTGGATTGATGGACTAGTGGTGGGCAGAACACATTAAATTGTGAGGAGTGGTGGGGGAGGAAATGAATCTGTGAGGAGAGGGGGAGAAATAGGAGGTGAATTTGATCAATACACATTGTATACATGTATGAAATTCTGAAATAATGAAATATTACTGAAGAACACAGCTCTGCATGCTTTAATTGCTTAAATATTTTTTAGCTATAAAATATCTTGGGGGCGGTTACATTGGTGAGCTGTTTATCACATCTGTAACATTGTTCTTCTGACATGTGTGGCAGGGGACAAGCAAAGAGAAAAGGGTATGATTGCTTTTATCCTGGAGGCAGTTTGCCTAATCCTCTGTGTTTGGGCAGGAAAGCTGTAATGTGACTAAAGCCTTCAATACTTAGGTTTTCCTATTTTTCTATTAAAAAAAAGTGCTTCTTTAAAAGTTATAGTCATGTAAACTTTGGCAGCAAAAATAAGGCTCCAATTCAGAAGACAGAGAAAATGTGGAATAAGCATCCCACCAGTTTTGAAATGCAAATGGAAAGTTATAGCTCTTCCAAATGTACGTTCCTATGACATCAGCATGTGGGCACCACAGATGTAAAGGGAAGCCGCTGTGCTAGGCCCGGGAATGAACACACACACACACAGAACACAGTAACAACTTAAATCCTCCGGATATGTTTCTTATTTTAAAGTTGTCTTTTGTAAAACTGTGGCCATGTTTCCAACTTCAGAGGGCCATCAAGCTAAAGTTGCAACCCTTCTCGGATAGTGTTGAAGCTCCTATTTTGCTGTGGTAACTGCACATCTGCCCTGTGTGGTTCTGGTTCAGCTCTGTGTCTTGTCCTGTTGTGGCAAATTTCTCTCTCCACATGTACTCATCTCAGCTCTGAGTTACATTTGGTCTGACCCCTCGGAATTTATAATTTTGGGTACTTTTACAGAAATAGTGGGGAAAAACTTTTCTTCGACTCAAATTTAAGGTTCACGATGAGGACCATGATATACCCATTTTAATTAAGCCCTTTGGATAGCACAGCTGATGGGTCTGGAAAACAGCTTGTGGCTGGTTTCAATTATCTTCATAGAAAAAATCAATGGCAAGCAGTTCGTCCTGGGTTTCAGCCATTCTCTCTTCTAATGACACACTCGTTCCTGTGGCGCAGGCAATCAGGACCAAAGGCCATAGCTACTCTCAGTAGCTCTGGTAAAAACTGTATACTCAATTTTCAAATGCAAAATGGCCATTTAAATAGCCAGTAGAATAGTGATACTGAGATAATGGAATTCTTAACTTTGACCTAAGTTAGACTCATATTTTCCATCTTGTTTTTCTTGTCCAAAAAGAAGGAGTAAATGTTCAATAAAGAAGAAATAGTAATTATTATCTGTGTGGATCATAGTAGAAGAGTGTATTAGTCATTAGATTTAATAGGTACATACAAGAAAAGAGATTTCTCAAAGATTTATTCTGCATCTCATAATTTTATAAATTTGCAGATTCTGTAGCAATCTGCCTTATAAACTAGAGCGGGGTGCTTCATGGCACAAATGCTTTGAGTCTCAAATCCACATGAGTGTTTCCAGTTGGTAGTAGTTTTATGTTTCTGTTACATGATTTTCCTGGGAGGATAGAAACAAACACCTATCAGCCCGAAACAGAGCACCAATGGCAGGCCAAAGGTTTCCACTCAAGTCCCGCCTTATAAACAATGAGCCTCTGGGAGTAACTTGTAGAAGTGTGGATGAAACATTACTTAGAGGATCATAGGTGCCTTAGTTTCTTTTCTGGTGTTGTGATAAACTATTCTGGCAAAACTAGTTAAGGGAGAAAGAGAGGAGGTAAGGCAGCAGAGCTGAAAACGTGTTAAAATTTCATCATGAGCAGTGGATGCAGGCTGCTGCTCACCTCTCTCTCCACCTACATGGTTCAGGCTCTCATTCCCTAACATAGTACTACCCACAGTGGACAGGTCTTCCCATCTCAATCTCAGTCAAGTCAGTTCCCCACACACATGTCCAGAGGTCTGTCGCCGAGATGATTCTAGATGCTACCAAGCTGACAACACTAAATAGCATGGTGGGTGTCTCCAAGCTAGGCAGACTAGTCTGCATCCGGGCATAGGATGGACTCAGACGTTCCAAAAATGGGCATTCCATTGTCTCATAACTTCCACCTCCTGTATACCCTAGTATCTTCTAAGATTACATGCACGATGGGGCAGGAGGAATTAATAACTAGAATTCCCTGTGAGATTCAAGTGACCCTCTCTCCTCTTCTCTTAGGTAACATTAGCAGTCCCATTTACCATTAACACAGATTTAACTAGAGCTACATCATCTATTTATTTATTTATTTATTTATTTATTTATTTATTTATTTATCTATTTATTTGTTTGTTTAACATGACTTTGGGCTTAGCTCTTCTATAGGCTAACATAGCAGTTCCTGCTCTGTGGTAGTCATGATCATGCCCTCCCCCAACCCAGAAGAGAAAGATCACTATAACAGGCATTACTGAACCCTAATTTTCTGAGATTGAAGACTGGTTCAGACCCCTTCTATCCTGACTTTGGGTTTATCCTCTTTTGGTGATGGGACTTGAGCTGGTAGAAATCTATTGATGGATCCTTTTGCAGCCCATTATCATAATGGGAAAGTTTAAGCCACAATGAGATACAGAGAAAGAAAGATGCCTGTCCAGCCTATACCTATTCCTGCCATCCTACCTGTGGTCCTATCACATGAGTGAGAGAAGAAGCCTTGGATGTTCAGGTTCACACCACACAGCAGCATGCAATCACTTTAATGAGCTTGTGCATCCTGCACAATTTCAAACAAATAAATTATGCTTTTTTTTTCCTCTTTACACCTTCATATTGGAAATAAGTTGTCACTGTGTAGTCCAGCTTGGCCTCGACATCATGATCCTCCAATCCAGCCTCCTGATTTTTACAGCCATCAAGTCAGTCACCCAGCAATAGTCAACAGCTCAGCATTTCTGTCTGAAAGGAGACTGCCAACTGGGTTGGTAATTTGTGATTCATTCCTTTACGTTACTGGGACAGGCTAAAAGCATATTGGATTCTTTAGCTCAACCAAAATTTTAATCTGTGGTGTTGGAGGGGCTCCAACTATGCTGTGTAATCATAGAATGATGGAACTGGAACGTCCTCACACAGCACTTATTCTCATTTCAAACTCCCTACTTTGAACAGTGAAGAAAGACAAAACAGCCCCCTAAAGCCCTTTAAAGTCTAGAAAGGTTAACCTGGGCATATGAGTCATATTCTGAGTGTCTCACTGGTACCTGCCATGTTGATGTCAGTGGTTTTCAGCACTAGTATGGAAGTATAACATGCTTAGCAACATCTAGACTATAGAGACTATTAAATCAATACACAAACATGACTTCATTGTGCTTTTGCTGCTATTGTTAATCTGAACTTTTAGATCCACAGTTGGTTCTATCCACAGTATATGTTGATGACCAAGTTTTTGAGAGGAAAGAGGTAAAATGATTAAATTTCTAAGTCCCTATGAGCCCAGATTCTGTGGGTTTTCTTGTGATGTCCTTGACCCCTCTGATCCTACAGTCCTTTCCCAATTCCCCCCTTCCAAAGGATTCCATGAGCTCTGCCTAATGTTTGGCTGTGGGTCTCTGAATCTGTTTCTATCTGTTTTGGGATTAAGCCTCTCTGATGACAGTTGGGAAGGTATCCATCTGTGAGTATACAGAAAATCATTAGGAATCATTACAAATGAACCTCATAGAACAGAAAGTGGGGAAGAGCTTTGAACACGTTGGCAGAGGAGACAGCTTCATGAACACCAATAGTGCAGGCACTAAAATAGACAACTAATAAGTGGAATCTCATGAAACTGAAAAGATGTAAAGCAAAGGGCGCTCTCAATAAGACAAAACTGCAGCCAATAGATTGGGTAAAAATTTTACAAACCCCGTATCTTACAGAAGGCTAATTTCCAAAATATATAACTCAAGAAACTAGACATCAACAAACCAAATAATCCAATTAAAAATGGGGGTACAGATCTACACAGAGAATTTTCAAAAGAGAGCTCTCAAATGGCTGAGAAGCATTTAAAGAAATGCTCAACATCCTTATTCATCAGGAAAATGCAAATAAAAATGATTCTGAGATTGTCCTCTTATTCCTGTCAAAATGGCCAAGGTCAAAACCACAAGGGACAGCTCATGCTGGTGAGGATGTGGAGCAAGAGGAACACCCCCCCACTGCTGGTGGAAGTGTAAACTTGTATAGCCACTTTGGAAGGCAATATGGTCCTTTCCCAGATAATTGGGAATCAGTCTATCTTAAGACAGAGCTATACCACTCCTGGGTATATACCCAAAGGAAGTTCCATTGTACCATAAGGACACATGCTCAACTATGTTCATAGCAGCTTTATTCGCAATAGCCAGAATCTGGAAACAACCTAGATGTCCATCAGCCACCTCTAACTCTTACAATCTTTCTGCTTCCTCTTCCAAGTCAAACCTTGAGCCTCAAGGGTGTGGGAGTAATATAGATATCCCATTTAGAGATGGGCACTCCACAGTATCTCATTCCCTGCACAATGACCAGATGTAGGTCTTTGAATTAAGTGTCGTCTACTGTGAAAAGAAGCTGCTCTGATGAGGATGGAGAGACGCAGTGATGTATGGTTAGAAAGGTAAATGTTTGGAGAGCAGGTTGCTGTTCTGTGAGCCTGCCACCATAATAGTAGTAGGTTCTCCGGTAGGAAATGATCTTTGTGATCAAAATGTTACATGTAAGACAGAAATATAAGGAAAAATTTGGAAAGGGATACATAAAAGAAACCAAAGTGTATTCATAGTTAAGTCTGGTTCAAACTCCAGCTTGACCTCTTGGAGGTTTGAAATTCAATCTGAAAAATTAGGTCCACACCTATTGTGACATGGTGAGAGGCGTCTGTAAATTGACTCTTTGGTTCCTAAAAAACTAGAATAATTTTAGCTTCTTGTTATTTATGTCCCTGTGTTTGTTCTGTGTTTGTCTTACAAAAATATGAATCTGTTTCTTTCTTAACAAAACTTAGGTTGGTGCTTATTTTCAGACTTGTTATGTAACAAATATGTCAAAATTATCATTATACTATTCTCTAAAGAGGAAATCAAAATTAGTACACATAAGAGAATTTTGGGGCAAGGCTGCAGGATGTGATTGTGAAATTAGAGGTAGGTTCCCAGTTTGTTTTTAACACAAGTAAAACAACACCAGAATAATTGAAAATAACTCTCGGTAGGGGGCAATTAAGATAGCACTGACCTACTGTCTCAGTATTCCATTGCTGTGAAGAGATACCATGACCACAGCAACTCTTATAGAAGAAAGTATTTAACTGAGTTTTTCTTATAGTTTCAGAGGTTTAGTATATTATCAGCAAGGTGGAAAGCATGATGGCACAAGACAGACATGGAACAGTAACAGAGAGGTCTACATCTGGATCTGCAGGCAGCAGTACAAGACAGATTCCGGGACTGGCTTGGCCTTTTGAAGCCCCAAAGCCTACCCTCAGAGACACACTTTCTCCAGGAAGACTACACCCATCCAACCAGGCCACACCTCCTAACTCCTCTCAAGTCGCATCACTTCCTAATAACCATACACTCAAATATATGAGCCTATGGAGGTTATTACTATTCAAACCACCACACCCTCTTACACATATAAACAGAGGGCTCAAATCAAATGAAAACAGGAAAGAATATTGCCTATGTATTAAAACAAAATGCAGCAAAAATAAAGATGTTGAAACTTCAACAGAGGAAAACATCTCTCTGAAAGTTATTTCTTATAAAGATTATTAAAAGAAGTGCATGTGCAGCAAGACAGAGAATGCAGGCCAACAAGTGTAAAAACCAAAGGGAACCTATCAACTTTGACCCTGAACTAGAAGATAGCTGAGATAATTTGACTAACACAGGGTCTCTCCTTTTTTTCAATTCACTTTGCTATAAGGGATCACTAAAATATAATTTCTGGTTGGTGTGCTGGTCAATATTTTGTCAATTAGACAGAAGGTAGAGTCATTTGGGAAGAGGGAACCTCCATTGAGAAAATACCTCCTTCATTTTGATCTGTAAGCAATGTTGTGGGAGCATATCCTTGATTAATGAATTATGAGGGTCCAATCTAAATGTGGGTGGTGCCACTCCTGGGCAGGTGGTCCTGGGTTGTATAAAAAAGTGGGCTGAGCAATCCCTGGGGAGCAAGCCAGCAAGCAGTGTTCCTCTATGACTACAGGATCAGCTCCTGTGCCAGATGTCATGCCTTGATATCCTGCCTTGACTTCCCTTCATGATTAAAAACAAACCATAAGCTGAAATAAGCCCTTTTTGCCTTAAGTTGCTCTGGGTCAATGTTGTATCACAGCAACTGAAAGTATAATTAGGACAGTAGAGAAAAAATTAAAAGCCAGTCCTTAGCAAAGTTTCCTGTTTTTGCTCCATTTAAAAGGGTGAACAGCAGCTAAAAATGTTTTTATTACAGTTTTGAGAGCTTCTCATAGGAGTTGATTTAGAAACATTGTGAGTAGACTACCAATTGGCCCATAGTTTTTGAATTGTTCATTGAACACACACATAAAGTGGAATTTATAGCTGCCAACTTGTGCCGTGGTATACAGTTCTGCTGTTCTGCTAACTGTTGCTGATCAATACATTCTCCATCTCTGGCATCTTTCACAGACCCCCAAACTCAGGATTTCTAAAGGTGGGCTTGTCTCTAACAGTCCCCTTCTGCTCCTTAACTCAAAGAGCAGTGTTATTATCTGTGAAGCTGGAATGTTAGGGGCTGTTCTTAATAATTTTGTACTTTCCCACTCATGGCAAATTGACCACTGCCTCTAATCAGTTCTAATCTCTCTAATCTGTTGTCCCTCAGTTTTGTTTACTTACTTAGACTGCTATTATTCCCCACAGGATTTATCTCAACTAGTACATACTGCATTTTTTTTTTTTAATGTAGAGATCAAACAGAGTAGTTGTTTGTTTTTTTTCTAGACAGGTTTTCTCTGTGTAGTCCTGGCTGTCCTGGAACTTGCTCTGTAGACCAAGCTGGACTTGAGGATCACTGAGATCACCCTGCCTCTGCCTCTTGAGTGCTGAGATTAAAGTCATGCATGTCACTGCCCTGCCAGAGTAGATTTTTAAATTTAATTTATTGCTTATTATTTATTACAATTTATTCAATTTGATCTCAGCTGTAGCCCTTCCCTTGTACCCTCACAATCCTACCCTCCCTCCCGTCTCTCCATCCCCTTCTCCAAGTTTACTGATAGAGGAGGTCCTTCTCCCCTTCCCTCTGACCCTAGCCTATCAGGTCTTATCAGAACTGGCTGCATTGTCTTCCTCTGTGGCCTGGTAAGTCAGAGTGAGGTGATCAAAGAGCCAGCCACTGAGTTCATGTCAGAGACAGTCCCTGTTCCCATTACTAGGGAACCCTCTAGGACACTGAGCTGCCATGGGCTACATATGTGCAGGGGTTCTAGGTTATCTCCATGTATGGTCCTTGGTTCTAGTATCAGTCTCAGAAAAGACCCTTGTGCCCAGATTTTTTGGCTCACTTGCTCTCCTTGAGGAGCTCCTGTCCCCTCCAGGTCTTTCTCTCTCCCCCTTCTTTCACAGGATTCTCTGCACTCTGCCCAAAGTTTGGCTATGAGTCTCATCGTCTGCTTCTGTATTCTGCTGGGTAGAGTCTTTCAGAGGCCCTCTGTGGTAGGCTCCTGTCCTGTTCCCTGTTTTCTCCATCTTCCAAGAACTATCCCATTTGCCTTTCTGAGTGAGGATTGATCATCTTACCCAGAATCCTCCTTTTTGCTTAGCTTCCAGAGTAGAATTTTAAAGTGCGCGTGTGTACTCCCGTGTGTGTGCACATGCCACAGTGCAAGTATGCTGCTTAGAGGGTAGCTTGATGGAGGGAGCTCCTTCCTTTTTCCATGTGGGTTCCTGACGACCTGGTCATCAGGCTTGGAAGCACACTTCTTTACCTATTGAGCCATCTTGCTAGCCCAAGCAGAAGGTTTTTAAAAAGAAAAGCTAATAATATAACTTAAAGCTTATGACTATAACCATACATTAGAGACTAACTTTCTCAATGAGGTTAGCAAGGCCACAGAACTGACCCATGTTCATCTATTCAAACTTGCACTCTACAATTTTTTTCTATGAATGCTATGCAAACAAAAAAATCTGTATACAGAGTCCTGTTTCATTATTTCAGTTTTTATTTCTCTTTTTCATATCTGCTAAGACAGAAAGAGATATATTTAGGTATATATGTCTATACATATATACACATAAACACGCATATAAATTTCTTCTTTCAACTCAACCTATTTGTTTTTTATTATTTAATTTTTCAAATTTTTATATAATTATATCATATTCCCCTTCCCTTTCCTCCCTCCAATCCTTCCTAAATACTAGGTCCCCTGGTTCCCTCTTGACATCATGGCATCTTTATTTGCACACGCACGCACACACACATGCACACACACACACACAGACACACACACAGTTTTTTGTATAAATAAAAGATGCTCAGCCTATTTAGTGTTACTTGTGTGGATATGATTTTATGAATGACCACTTGGTATTAAGTATCGAAGTAGGAGCCTCATTTCTGGGGATGACTATCTCTCTTACTCTGCTCTCAGCGTTCATTAGTTGCCTGTAGTTCTTTGTGTATGGGTTAGGACCCTTGAGAGTTGCCCCATTAGCATGTCTTTAGATATACTTCCTCAGGTCTTATTTAGATAGCCATATTGTTGATCTGTCATGGATGAAGGTTCCCTGCCATCTCTAGAAGACAAAATCTCACAGAGGATTTTCTTTGTCTCTGACAGTCATTTCCCCCCTATTCTATGATGTTCCCTGAGTCTTTTCCCCCCTTGGTTTTTTGAGACAGGATTTCTTTGTGTAGTTTTGGCTGTGCTGGAACTCACACTGTAGACCAGGTCAGCCTCAAATGCACAAAGTTCCACCTGCCACTGCTTCCCAGGAGCTGGGATTAAAGGCATGTGCCACCACCACCTGGCCCCTGAGTCTCAAGTGCAGGAGTTGTACTGTAGAAGTGTCACCACAACTGTGCGGCTGGCTACTCCACAGTGCTTTCCCCCAGCAGTTTAGCTAGCTCTGGTTTCTATAATGGTCTCCATCTGTTGCAAAGAGAAGTTTCCTTGATGAGGGGTGAGGGGTATACTTATCTGTGTGTATGTGGATAGGATACATTTTTGGAGTACAGTTAGAAATAATGCTGGCTTAGTAAAGTTCTCTTCTAAGATCTATGACCTCACTACCCTGGGATAGGTTTCTCGATCTAGGCGTGATTTCTCTTCTGATGAGCTGGCCTTTAGATCTATTTGGGAGCTGGTACGAGCGCCACTATTGTACCTTAGAGTTTTTATACCATGCTGGTTGTCATGGCTCACAGGCATTGTAACTGGTTAGGACTACTGATGCTTCCCTCCCTTGGAAGCTGGAAGAGCACCTTCTAGTATTATGGAAAAATATAATACGTTCCGGTGCTGTGAAAGTTAGTCCTTAGAGAGGATGCTTCATTTTGTATCCAAAGTACATGGTGTCTTCAGAAATAGCTATTTACCCTCAATCTCTGGGAGGCAGCAAGGGCAACAGCAATAGCCTATGTTTTTTGTGGACTTTCTTGGTTATTGGGTTTCTTCTAGATAGTCTTTAATTCTTGGAACACTAACAATCCAAGTATCATAACTTCATTTAAGCTGTATATGTGTATACATAGACGTATATGTATTGTACTTAATTTTTGGTAAATAAGGATTCCTTGGGCTTTTCCAGACAACTATAATGTTATTTACTCTCCTCCCTCTCCTATTTTATTGATCTCCCAAGTTAAATCCTCCATTTTACTTATTTCTCCCTGAAGATCACTTGTACCCTGCTTGTCTCCTCTCTAGTGCCCCCCTCAAGCTGTCTTTTTTACTTTCCTGGCTTCTGTCGCATTTTTCAATTGTAATGCCCATGTCTCACAATGACAACCAGCATGGCACAGGAACTCTCTAGTGGCACTCTTATCAATTATCAATTAACACTCTAATTAGTCTTAAGGCCTGCTCATCAGAAGAGAAAACATGGCTATAGCAGGTTGTATATTCACATCTGAAGATGTGCAGCTAAGAACCACAGGTGTGGTCTAGGTCTTTCTAGGTCTGGGCAACCTCACTCATTAGAGTTATCATCAGGATTAGTCAAAGATGTCAATGTACACCAGCTAATTAGTAAACTGACATGAGTGTTAGAAATCTGAGTTCAGAGAGCAATTGATATTAATTTATAGTTTGTGCTATAAAAAATCAAAAAACTTTTCTAGAAGACTTTAAGACGAGATCTAAAATAAAGAAGGTTGTGATTAGAAGAGGCTTTTATAGTGTCTGTATTTTTTAATACTCTAAGATTGTGTGCTATATCCAACCTAATTCTCAGAATGGAAGCCCTTCCCTCCAAATTATTCAACACTGAAATTAACAAGTTTCAAATTATGTGTGCTTTGTTTTTAAGAGAGAATATGAATGGACACAAGTGGCAACCATTCAGCAAATAGCTGATTGGGGCTCTTGTTCTTACTAAATAATTCAGTGTCTCTAATGGAAGTCAGACTCAGTGTCCCCCCAGTAGATGAGCACTACCTAATATTCAGCTCTGCTCAAGGCTTATAAAGTACAACAGTAAACACCTTACACCCATCAGAATGGTTAAGATCAAACACTCAAGTGACAGCACATGTTGGAAGGGCTATGGAGAAAGAGGAATCCTCCTTCATTGCTGGTGAGAATGTGAACTTGTACAACCACTTTGGAAATCAGTCTGGTGCTTTCTCAGGAAAATAGAAATAGTGATACCTCAAGATCCAGTTATACCACTTCTAGGCATATATCCAAAGTATGCTCAAGCACACAAAAAAGACATTTGCTCAATCTTATTTGTAGTAGCTCTATTCATAATAGCCAGAAACAACCTAGGTGTCCCTCAGCTGAGGAATGGATAGAGAAATTGTAGTACTTTTACACAATGGAATACTACTCAGCAATTAAAAACAAGGAAATCATGAAAATTTTAGGCAAATGGTGGGAATTAGAAAAGATCATCTTGAGTGAGGTAAGCCAGAAGCAGAAAGACACAAATGGTATATACTCACTTATAAGTGGGTATTAGCCATATAATATAGGATAAACATACAAAAATTTATACTCCTAAAGAAGCTAAACAACAAGGAAGACCCTAGAGAAGATGCTCAATCCTCATTCAGAAGGACAAGCACAATAGACATTAGAAGCAGAAGAAGACAGGAAACAGGACAGGAGCCTACCAGAGATGACCTCTGACAGACTCTATTGATCAAGGTATCAAAGCAGAGGCTGAGACTCACAGCCAAACTTTGAGCAGACTGCATGGAACTTTATGAAGGAAGGGGGCGATAGAAAGACCTGGAGGGGATAGGAGCTTCAAAAGGAGACCAACAGAGCCAAAAAAAATGAGCCATGGGAGTTTTGCATAGACTGATAGCCCAACCAAGGACATGCATAGAGAAAACCTAAAACTCTGGCTCAGATTTTAGCCCATCGACTCAGTATCCAAATGGGTCCCTAGTAAGGGGAGCAGAGGCTTTCTCTGGCATGAACTCAGTGGCAGGCTCTCTGATCACCTCCCTCTGGGGCGTATAGCCTTACCAGGACACAGAGGAAGACAATGCAACCAGTCCTGATGAGACCTGATAGACTAAAGTCAAATAAAAGGGGAGGAGGACCTCCTCTATCACTGTACTAGGAGAGGGGCATATGGGGAGAAGAGGGATGGAGGGTGGGATTGTGAGGAGATGAGAGAGGGGGCCACAGCCAGGATACAAATTGAATAAATTGTAATAAATGATGATAATAAAATATAAAATAAAAAAAAGACCAACAGTAAAGTATAAGATTAAAAATATTTTAATTATGTCATGTTCTCCTGGGTGCTTTCTTGGCATGAAGTTTCTAGCTTCCTGGCAGTTGCTGCCATTCTGAAGAGTTAGCAAAAGAGAGAGAATGAACAACGACAACAACAACAACAACAAAAATCAATATTTAAATGTGAAACAGCCAGAAAGTTCAACAAGGAATGCTAGTATTAATCAGTTTGTGTATGTATTTAGCCTTTCAAAAGTCCCTGGTCTTAAGAGGACAGAGATGTCCTAAGTAAACAACTCATTAGGAATCAAACAGCCAGGTTTGCCAAGCTCAAAACCAGCTCCCTTAATCTAAGGAAGAATATTCATGTGAGACTTTGCCTAGAGATTTCAGCAGTAGAATGAACTGTTGCATAAAGTGGTGTGGTGTTCTCCCCCTTTCTCTCTTTCATTGAGAACAGGAAGAGAATATTGATTTCCTAGTGTTGGCCTCCAGTCCCACCACTTCTCACCATAAGTAGTGAGCTGAATGAGACCGAGTCTCTCAAAGCACTAAGCAAGCTTCAAGGAGTACCGCTTTATAAATTAAAGAGAAAAAGAGTAAAGCTGTCTTACTGTGGGGTAGAAATGTTAGAAAGAGAAAGTTGGAGCTCTTATCAAAGGTTGTTGGTGCCCCAACATTTGCTGTCAACTCTGAAAAGGTGGCTGTGAAACTCATTGTATCCAGTCTGGGTTGGCTTTGGGCCCAGCATACAGTGGGATTTCTGGCCAAAGGCCCCATACAGTGGAAAGGCTGGCGCCTGGCCCAGGGATTAGAGAACTTGCATTTCTTTGTCTCATTGATACTAGTCACAGGATCTCTCTTTTCATGCACAACCCAAGCCCGTGTGGGACAGGAGGTAGAAGCAAAAATTGCTGCAAACTCCAAGCTCTTGATTTCCTAGGACTAAGGGAAATGTTCATTTCTAACTCACTTATCCAACATCTGTATCTATTTTGTTATGCACAGGTTCAGCAGGAAATGGATAGTAGGGGGTGTCCTTGAAAAAAAAATTACGTTAGAGATATAAGGAACTATAAGTTAACCGTGAATAAATAAATTCTTTCCCTCACCCCTTTTCCAATTTTCTCTCTGTCACATTCTCCTTCTTTAATGAATTAATAACTGTCCTGAAATTTCATCACAAAGAATAATTTGGTGAACATAATTTGTGGGCACCTTTTTCTTCAGTCCATGTGTGTATGTGTGTTTGCAGCCACATGTAATACATTTTTGAGAGAGCTCTCAATTCCTTGCATTTCAGAATTCATCTGTGTAGTGACATCCAGAGCCACTTTCCATTTGAATCTTGAAGAACGATGTGTTGAGTATCATAGGATAAAGATTGGGTTTAAATAATAATATGGTCTTAAATATTCATGTCTAGTAGAAACTGAAAATCATTTCCAAAATCAAACTGGGACAATAAATTACTAAACAACTGATTTGGAAATCACACAGAGCCCCAGCACACCATACCCAAATCATTAAGGTTTCTTTGCCTGATTTGCCTAAACATGTTTGGGTACAAGAAAAAGATTAATGACTTAAAGATCAAAATTCAGCACATGCTATAATCTTGCCTGTTTTCATTATATTGCAAAATTGCCATTAGTGTGTAACATCAGTTAACTTGGGCATGAAATTTTCTGGCACCAGTGAAGAGGTAGACAAAATCGAGTAAGAACCCCTGATAAAAATCAATTGCCTCAATGATAAGTTACCAGTGTCCTCATTGCACTTCAGCTTCCTCTGGAGTGGGGACAATGATGACCATTCTCACAGAGGTCATAATGTATGAAAAATGACAAATAGATGGAGGAAACTTTGCAGACTTATGTTATTTTGGTTAACAGTGTTGTTGCCCACTTGACGATCTAGCACACTGTTTCTCAACCTTCCCGATGCTGCAGCCCTTTAATACAGTTCCTCATCTTGTGGTCACTCCCCCCCACCCACACATACACACCATAAAGTTATTTTCATTGCTACTTCATACTTATAATTTTGCTACTATTATGAATCATGATGTAAATATCTGATGTTTCTGATGGTTATGAGCGACCCCTGTAAAAGGGTCATTCGATCCCCAAAGAGCTCATGATCCACAGGTTGAGAAACATTGATCTAGCTTGTGAGAGGTGGCGATAAAAGGAAGAGGTATTCTTGTGGATACATCTTCTTTAAAGGCTTCTAAATTTCTGCAGCTATGAAATCTCAAATTCCCATACTCAGGGGAAAGGTTAGAGATTGCTAGTCTCTTATGTCAGATAAAAGTAAAGACCCAGAGCCATTGCTCTTTTACCCAAAGTCAGAACATGTCCCCGCATCAGTACAAGGAGACCTAACTGCTCATTTTCGATCCCCTTATTCATGTGTCTGCATTCCTTCCAACTGACAATTCTTTGTTTGAGTCAACAAATAGCGATCTTGAGGAGAAGCAATGTTGATGCTGAGGCAGCTCTATGGGGCTGGGTCATCTTAAAAACATGTTATGCCAAGTGAGGAACTTGGCTGAAAGCAGTGTTTAGGAAAAAGTTGTAGGGTCAGAAAAAATTGTAGAGTCATAAGACTATAGAAAGCAGCAAGAATCAAGAGGGCCTGAAAAGGCATGCTGTGTTCAGAGGTCACAGGTAAGTGTTACAGGCTTTGACAGGAACGACAAACAGGGATCCGTAAGGAAATATGTGCATTAGGAAGGACTGAGTTTGTTTTTTTTAATTCTTTTTTAAAAATTTTATTTATATTTTTATAAATTACAGTTTATTCATTTTGTATCCCCACTGTAGCCCCCTTCCTCAGCCCCTCCCAATCCCACTTTCCCTCCCATGCCCCTCTCCAAGTCCACTGAGAGGGGAGGTCCTCCTCCCCTTCCCTCTGACCCTAGCCTATCAAGTCCCATCAGGACTGGCTGCATTGTTTTTCTCTGTGGCCTGGTAAGGCTGCTCCCCCACCAGGGGGAGGTAGACTGAGTTTTAGATGATGTTTTCCAAATACATTGCCCTGATGCTATAGAACGTTAAGTTCACAAATGGAAGCCTGACAGGATAGCAGAGACTTCTTGCATTTTCATCCTTTTAGGCTGTCTCCATGTTTTATATGTATATCGAATTTGCCTTTCTAAATAATGATTTGCATTGAGTCAGTCTGGAGTGTAGAGAGTTTCTATATATTCATCATATTAATAGTAAGGGCAATTTCAAGACACTACAAAGGGGGCTTCATCATAATCAAAGTTTGCACCTCCATCAGATCACTGTGCGTGAGTATAAACAGTCTCCTTTTGTTTTTCCTAAGCTTTGGTGGGTATGTTTCTTCCTTTTAACTGATGGATCATTCTTTTGCTTTAAACTTTTAAGCATTTGTAGTAATACTATTTGTGTCATCTGTTATCAGACAGGGCCTGCCACTCTGAGTGAGCCAGTCCTGGTACACAACCTTAGAAGTCTGAGAGTGAGGTACCCACACCCTTGATATCTTTGTTAGTTTTTTGTCAACTTTACATAAGCCAGGATTGTTTTGGAAGAGGAATTTTTAAAAAATTTTTTATTTAACTTTTATTAATTACATTTTATTCATTTTGTATCCCCCCATAAGCCCCTCTCTCCTCCCCTCCCGGTCCCACCCTCCTCCCCTTTCTGCATGCATGCTCCTCCCCAAGTCCACTGATAGGGGAGGTCCTCCTCTCCTTCTTTCTGATCTTAGTCTATCAGTTCTCATCAGAAGTGGCTGCATAGTCAGGGTTCTAGGTTATCTCCACGGATAGTCCTTGAGCCTGATGGCCAACTTACAGGCAGAGTGAATGGAATTTTATGTAAGAAGTGGGAAATAGTAAGAGCTGGAGAGGACAGAAACTCCACAAGGAGAGCAACATAACAAGAAAATTTGAACACAGGGAACTTCCCAGAGACTCATACTCCAACCATGAAAGAGGAAATTTTAATTGAGAAAATGACCCCATCAGATTGGCCTGTGGCAATTCTGTACAGCATTTATTCAATTAGTGATGGATGTGAGAGGGTTCATCCCACTGCAGTCAATGACACTGCTGGTTTGGTGTTAGTGAATTGTTCAAGAATGCAGGCTCAGTAAGCTGTGTTCCTCCACAGCCTCTGATTCATGACCAAGCATGCCTCTGCTTTAGATCCTGTCTCCAGGTTCCTGCCTTGAGTTCCTGTGTGACTTTACTCAGTGAAGGACTATAATACATTCACTTAAACAAACCCTTTTCTACTTCAACCGGGGTTTGGTCAGCATTTTATCAAAGCAACAGAGAACTAAAGTAAGATAACATCATCCCTGGTTGACTGTCAATTCACTAGCTGTTAATGTTAGGCATTAAAGTATAGTTTTTGAACAGAATAAGTAAAAGCGAATTGTTAAAGTGAAGCTGCTACTTTTGAAAGTCGTAGAACATAGTTTTTAAAAAAGAGAATGTATGTCCCTAAAATGAATTAACTTCAAAAATAGAATGAATGAAAAAATGCCAACACTTACCACATGCAATGTGACATGAGTGTTTGCTTGGGCCTGCCAGCTGGAGCTGAGGAGAAATGATTCAGAATTAGCAAATAGTCTCATGAAGTAGGGTCTACATAGGACATTTGTCAAAAGTCATCAAGCTGTGAAGTTAAAATATGTTCATTTGAATCTTAAAGGACATATTACTTCATAATATGTATTTTTTTCTTTACATGCAGTTTCCACTTAATGTAGTGTTTGGCCCAGAATTTAATGTGATAATTAAAAAAAAAGCCAACAACACAACTCTCAATTGTACTTATCCATGTACAATCTAATGAATCTATTTTAACTTAACAGCTTGATGACATTTTGACAAATGTCCTATGTAGCCACCAAACCAATAGACTATTTGCTATTCTGATCACTTCTCCTCACTTCCAACTGGCAGGCCCAAGCAAACACTCATGTCTATTTAAGCCACATAGATTGACATTTCGTTTTTGTAGAATCAGGTATTAGAGTAACATTGCATGCATTAAGTGCTGAAATTTTTTCATTCATTATGTTTTTAAAATTAATTCATTTTATTGCATGTGTTAGCTATTGTTTATTGTGGAATAATATTTAATGAATCTATTACATTTTAGTGATACAATCATCATGTTTTTGTTTTGAGCTATAATGAATAAAGATGCTATGGACATTTATACACAAATCTTTTTATGTGACATATTTTTCTTTTGAGCAACTACCTAACAATGAAAAGTCTGATGTGTCTAGAAAACCTTGATTCATGCTTAATGTATAAGAATCTGCCACGCTGTCTCTCAGAGTAGTCATGCTGTTCTGCATTCCTACCAACTCTTAGAGTCTGCAGTCTTTAAATTTTAGCTCTTTGCCAGTGAGTGCAGTGGTAGCTCAGTGAGGTTTTAGCTAGCATTTCTGAGATGGATCAAATAAAATTAAGTATTTTGCAGGTACTTATGGGCGTTCCTCTATTTTTCCTTTTAAAAATGTCCAAATTGTTTGCCCAGTTTTTATGGTATTGACTGGCTTCTGGTTATCAACTTTTATGAGATATTTTTAAAATCCCAAGTTACAATTTACTTTTTGGTCATACATGTATTTTGAGAACATTTACTTATACATCTGGAATTGCTTTGTTATTTTTAGTGGTTGTTTTTTTTAAAAGATTGGTTTATTGTTATTTAATGCATAAGGGTGTTCTGCCTGTGTACATGCCCCACAACTACATACACGTATGATGCCTACAGAGGTCAGAAGACAAGATTTTCTGGACCTGGAGTTACCGATGGCGGTGCACCACCACGTAGGTGCTGGGGAGTGAACTTGGGCCCTCTGAAAGAGCTACAAGTGTTATTAGCCACTCAGTCCTCTCCTTAGCAGTTCCCACCATCATCTATTTGTAGTCAATTTTCTCTCTGGTGTCAAATCATTCTTTTTTCCAGATTTGTCTCCAGTTCTTTGAGAACAATTTGTTGCAAATATTCCCCTTCTGTCATCCAACTATGTTTGATTATGTTTGTGAACTGAGTATTTTTCCTCATTGATCTGCTTTCATACTAACGACTATTTCATCTTCCTTGCAAGATCAAGGAGTGTGAGTTTTTCAATTTTGTTTTTTATTTAAAAAATATTTGATCTCTTTTATATCCTTTGTCCTTCCATATACCTTTTGTTTTAGGCTATCATTTTCCATTATAATATCCACTGGGGGTCTAGAGAGATAGCTCAGTTGAAGAAGTGATTACCATACAAGTAAAAAGACATGAATTCAGTCTTTAGTGCACAAAAGCTAATCATGGTTGCACACACTTGTCATCTAAATGCTGAGAAGGTGGAGTAGGAGAATCTCTGTATTCACTGGCCAAGCTGTCTACCAATATTGGAAAGCCCCACGTCCTAATGAAATATCCTGTCTCTAAAACCATGGTGAATGTCTCCTGAGGAGAAGCATCAAGGTTGACTTCTGTTGCCATAGCCTCATACATACACATGCACCTGCATATGTAGGAACATGAATGAGCACACACACATACACACACACACACACACACACACACACACACACACACACACACACTCTCTCTCTCCATTTGAATTGTGCTTTGATTATCATGAATTTAAGAATTTAAATATGGAAATATTTTAAAATTTTGAAATCCTAAATTTTTCTTATTTTTTAAAAATCAATTTATTTTTTTAATCACAACTTAATCTTTGTATACTCCAGCTCTAGCCCCCTTCCTCATCCCTTCCCAATCTGACCCTCCCTCCCTCATCTCCTCCCATGCCCCTCCCTCAGTCCACTGATAGGGGAGGTCCTCCTCCCCTTCCACCTGACTCTAGCTTATCAGGTCTCATCAGGAGTGGCTGCATTGTTTTCTTCTGTGGGATGGTAAGGCTAATCACCTCTCTGGGGGAGGTAATCAAAGAGCCAGCCACTGAATTCATGTCAGAGACAGCCCCTGTTTCCTTTACTAGGCAACCCACTTGGAGATTGAGCTACCATGGGCTACATCTGGGCAGGAGTTTTAGGTTATCTCCATGCATGAACCTGGGTTAGAGTATCAGTCTGTGCAAAGACCGTTGGGCCCAGATATTTTGGTTCTGTTGCTCTCCTTGTGGAGCTCCTGTCCCCTCCAGGTCTTTGTAGCTCCCGCTTCTTTCATAAGATACACTGCACTTTGCCTAAAGTTTGGCTATGAGTCTCATCATCTGCTTTAATACCCTGGTGGGAAGAGTCTTTCAGAGGTCCTCTGTGGTAGGCTCCTGTCCTGCTCCCTGTTTTCTCTCTCTTCCCATGCTCATCCAGTTTGCCTTTCTGAATGAGGATTGATCATCTTAACCAGGGTCCTCCTTCTTGCTTAGCTTCTTTAGGTGTACAGCCTACAGACTAGGAAAGGATCTTCACCAACCTTATATCTGACAGAGGGCTAATATCCAAAATACATAAAGAACTCAAGAAGTTAAAAAGCAACAAATCAAGTAATCCAATTAAAAATTGGGGTACAATCCTCACTCAGAAAGACAAACAGGATGGACAGGGGAGTAGCCTTGCCAGGCCATATAGGAGCACAGTGCAGCCAGTACTGGTGAGACCTGATAAGCTAGGGTCAGATAGAAGGGGAGGAGGACCTCCCCTATCAGTGGACTTGGAGAGGAGCATGGGAGGAGATGAGGGAGGGAATGAGAGAGGGTGCTACAGCTGAGGTACAAAGTGAATAAACTGTAATTAATATATGATAAAAGAATTCATTATATGCCCAGAAAAAAAAAATGGGTAAAGAGCTAAACAGAGAATTTCAATAGAGGAATATCGAGTGACAGAGAAACACTTAAAGAAATGTTCAACATCCTTAGTCATCAGGAAAATGCAAATCAAAAGGACCCTGAGATTGCATCTTACACTTATCAAAATGGCTAAGATCAAATACTGAAGTGACAACACATGCTGCAGAAGATGTGGAGAAAGGGAAATCCTCCTCCATTACTGGTGGGAATGTAAACTTATACAACTTCTTTGGAAATCAATCTGGCCCTTCCTCAGAAAATTAGGAATAGTGCTACCTCAAGATCCAGCTATACTGCTCCTAAGCATATATCCAAAATAGGCTCAAGCATACAAGGGCATTTGCTCAACCCTTTTTGTAGCAGATTTATTCATAATAGTCAGAATCTGGAAACAACCCAGATATCCCTCAGCTGAGGAATGGATACAGAAATTGTTCATTTACATAATTTAATATTACTCAGCAATTAAAAACAAGGAAATCATGTAATTTGCAGGCAAATGGTGGGAACTAAAAAAGATCATTGTGAGTGAGGTATCCCAGAAGCACAAAGACACACATGGTATATATTCACTTATAAGTGGATATTAGAAATATAATATAAGATAAACACACTAAAATTTGTACGTCTAAAGAGGCTAAGCAAGAAGGAGGACACTCCTTGTATATGAAAGACAGAAGGGCTGAGAAAGAAATTAGGGAGACTACACCCTTAACAATAGCCACTAATAACATAAAATAAGCAAGGGAAATACCTGTTTGAAAAAAAATTCACGTCTCTGAAGAAAGAAATTGAAGAAGATATCAGAAGATGCAAAGATCTCCCATGTTCACGGATTTGTAAGATTAACATAGTGAAAATGGCCATCATGCCAAAAGCAATCTATATATTCAGTGCAATTACCATCAAAATATCAACACAATTCTTTACAGAACTTGAAAGAATAATTCTCAATTGCCTATGGGGAAAAAAAAAACAACCCAGAATTGCTGAAACAATCCTGTACAAGAACAGATGGTCTAGAGATATCTCCATCCCTGATCTCAAGTTGTACTACAGAGCAATAGTAATAAAAACTGCATGGTACTGGCATAGAAACAGAATGGTGAATCAATGGAATCTAATAGAAGACCAAGAAATAAATCCACACACTTATGGATACTTGATTTTTTTACAAAGATGCCAAAACCATAAAATGGAAAAAAGATAGCATCTTCAACAAATGATGCTGGTCTAACTGTATGTCTACATGTAGAAAAGTGCAAATAGATCCATATTTATCACCCTGCACAAATTAATGTCCAAGTGGATCAAAGACCTCAACATAAAACCAGACACACTAAATCTGTTAGAAGAGAAAATGGGGGAAACCCTTGAACTCATTGGCTCAGGAGTCAACTTCCTGAACACCAACAGCACAGGCTCTAAGATCAACAATCAATAAATGGGTCCTCATGAAACTGAAAACCTTCTGTAAAACAAAGGACAAAAAAACCTACATTTTTATTTTTAAGCAAGTAGAATCTCTCTTTTCCTTTAGATGTGCTACAACTTTATAAATTTTGGACTTTCTATATACAGTATAAGCTTTGTGTGTATTTTGCGAAATTTAGTCCCAAGTACTTAATAGTTTTGCTGCACACACTTAAACATCTCATTTCCAAATGTTCACTGTTGGTGTATGGAAGAAATTTTATTTCTATATTATCTTTTTATTGTTTTCTATATTATCTTATTGTTTATTTATACAGTATGTCAAGCCCAGGTCATTATGCATTCCAGGCAGATGTGCTGACATGAAGCTGTAACTCCCACCACAACACACACATTAATATTGTACATCTTTTTTTTTAATTTGTCTTTGTTATTGAGAATTTTATGCATGCATACTTTGAAGTACAATCATATCTACTTTCCATTTCATTCATCCAGTTCCTCCCATTTCCTCTCTCACACATTCCCCTCTCCATTTTATGATTTTTTTATATGTATTACCTACTAAGTCTAGTTGGTGCGATCCATGTATGCATGGGTGAGAGCCTATTCACCAGAGCACGGAACCCCATCACTGGCCGCATCCCCTAAAGAAGACTGAATCTTTCTTTCCCAGGAACTGCTGATTGCTACTAGATCCTCAGAGATTATCTACCCTTTCTGCATCAGAATTTTGCCTGTCTTGATCTTGGGCAGGTAACTATAGTCCCTTTGAATCTGAGTGCAATAGCCATTCAGTGTCCAGATGACTGCAGTTCATAGCATCCCTACCCAGCTTCCTCCTACGTCTTAGGTAGCTCCGTCTTCCATAGTGGTACCTGACCCTTGGCGGGATATCTGATACAAATGTCTTGTTTCCGGCTGACTACCCAGCCTAGTGTTCTCAGTACTTGGAGAAATTTTGTCTTATTGCTGACGGTTGCCCATTGCAAACAAAGATATTTCTCTGACCAAAGTTAAATGCAACCCAGATCTGTGGGTATCAACAAAAATGTTTAGGGGTGGTTTTGACAGCATGATCATCTAACAAAATAACTGATATGTTTTACTTAGTTTCTATGAACTTTGGAGCCATGAGCTCTTTACTGGATTTACATTATCAGGCATGTAATTCCCTCCTGAGAATCTAGCCTCAAACCTAACCAGAAAACAGTTAATTACTCCATAATAGTTCTACAATTATTGCACCAGTGGCATAACTTTTTTGATAAGTTGGTATAGCATATGCATGATCTTGCATTATACATGTATATATGCATTTATGTATGTTTGTGTGTATTTTCTCTCCCACTAAATTCCATAATACCTTTCAGCACTATGACAGCTGGCCATTAGCAGGATGTTTCCTGGTTGTTTCTCTAAGTCCTGTAGCCACATGTGACGTCTTCAGCAACGGTCTTCTACTGTGAGTTGTGGTGGGTAACCAGGGCAATGGCAATAGCTTTTGTTGTTCTGGAGATCTCTGGGGCCTCTCTGATCAATAGCTTGAATGACACTGCGTATGTACCAAATGCTGCACCTAGAACATGCCCTGCTTTGTGCCTACCATGAAATATGGTGACATATGGCTCACATTCCTGGTGACACAGACTGAGCTTGATCTGCCATGCCTTCCTGGCCACGATGGGCTAAAATCCCCCAAAGGACAGGCCAAAGAAACTTCTCCTCGCAGAAGATGCTTTGGCCAAGTGCTTTGCCATGCTGAGGAGAAATGCAGCTACTGCAGGTTACGCATTCTTTGAGGTTAAATTCTCTGTGTGTTCCTGACAAATTTCTACACCCCCCCAGTCTGAGATAAAGACAGTTTTACTTCCTGTGATTCTTTCAAGTCTCTTACAAGCCTTCCTTGGCTAAAATTACAAGTACAAAGGTCTATGAAAGTAGTTAAAAGTAAATCTTGTGCCTTGATTTTAGAAGAAGAGCATCCACTTTCACTATAATAAACACTGAATTTGTTGGAAGCGTTCTTTATCTTACCAACATAAGTGTATTGTTTTATATTCTAAAGTTGCTAAGACTTTTCACATTAAATGAGTGTTGAATTTTGCTGTATTGCCCACTGTGTAATTATCAATCCCTTTTCTTGTTAATCTTTTAGTATGGCAAATTGCATTTGAATTCACACAAAATCAAACATTGATATTCAGTTTTATGTTTATAAATTGTTGACCTTGATCTGATGATATGTATATTGGCTGTCATGTCCATGTTAATGAGGGTTGTTATTCTGTGGGTTGTGTTGTCTTATGTGGAATCAGCGCCTTGGAGATGATTCAGTTGATAAAGAGCCTTCCTCAAAAGCACAGGAACATAAGCTTAAACCACCAGAACCCACACCAAAGCTGGGGTGGTGGTGCATTCCTGTAACCCCAGCACTGGGTGAGCAGAGACAGATGGATCTGTGAAGCTCATTGGCATGCGTTGAGCAGATACGCTTCAAGTTTGATAAGAGACTTTGTTTCTAAAACTAATGGTAGAGCACAATCAAGGATAGACACCCAGCAGTGACCTTGGACCTTCATAGGAGAGCACATCTGCATGTACACCCATCCTAACAAGAACATACACCACACAGACAACAGTGACGACACAAATGTACGTGTATGTGTGTGCGCAGCCAGTCTGGATATTTTGGGCCTGATGTTTTTCCTGTCGGCCTAAACATTGTCTCTGATGACATCCTGTTCTTCTGTGTTGTTTTGATAATCTGGTTGACAGGTCTGGTCAAGAAGGACAAGCTTGAGGGGCAGAAACTCAAGCTACTTAGATTCATCGGCGACTGACTGGTATGGTTTAACTATATGAAACATAAATCTTTCTTAAGTGGTGGATTTCGTGATATTTTGTCACAGGGTAGAAGTCTGACTCATACAAATTGTTTACTTAGCCACATTAGACAATGCCAGGAAAAGGAAGAGGCAAGATTTGGGAAGCAACTAGCCATCCTTGCTTGTATGCATTTCTCTAGATATGTTGCGGGACTGCCTTCAAACTGTGATAGCCTGATGAATTTCCTTTGCATTCCAGGGAGATGGAAAAACTGCAGAGGGGTGACCAAGAATTCAAACAACCTGCCAAGTAGACAGTCCTGGAGATGTGCTGCCTAATTTTTCATCTGCTTTCTCCACGTTTTCAAAAATCCTGCTGGCGACCCAACTTTTGTATCTGTCACTGAGGAATCAGCAGCCTCATTTTCAAAATCACCTGCAGGTTAGGTTGTAGTTTCCGTGATTTCTAGTCAGCTTGCATCAATTACATGTTAGCCTGGCAATGAGTATTCACGGGGGAGAGGTCATTAATTTCACCTGGAGAGGCTGATCGGGGCAGGAAAACTGGTGACAGTACCTGCTGATGGGAGCCTTGGATAGCAAGTGCTTCTGGAGTTAATTATTCTCCCAGCAGTGAGGGCAGGAGAAGACAGTTAGTCAGTGAAGAACGGCAGACCCCCTGCTGGGGACTGTGCCTATTCCTTCTCTCCTGAGGTGTCTGCACCACAGCGGAGGGAGGGACCTTCTGAAACCAGTCAGGGTTGATCATTCTCAGTGGCACCCGCGCCGTGTAAACTGCCTTTGCTCTCAGCCGACCCACGCTGACATGAGCTGAGCCTCTTACCATTCTGCTAAAATGCTAGCCAGGTCAGATGGCGCTCTTTCTGCGTGGAGGCCCTTCTCAGTGTTTACATGGACATTTTCTTCAGTGTTTTTAGGCCATCACTTAAATTCTAATCTCCAAAGTTTTCTTACCACATCAGAATGTTTTTTCATGTCACTGATCACATCAGTTTTTCCCCTGATTTTAATTTGTAAGTTAAGAACAACCATGTAAGTGTTCTGCATGTCAATGTTTTAACATTTTTCTGGATTCTATCTAGTCAAATGCTTAAGTGCTCACCAATAATAGTCAACTGAGTGAAATGACTAGAAATCTGGAATTAATATTTCTGTGACATGTGGGTTTGAGGTTGCACATCTCAGATGCATTAATGATGTTTTACTTAACCTTTAGTGAAAATAGCTTGAATTAAAATACAAGTTATTGCACTGTTATAGGTTTCTACTTATAAAAAAGAAGACTATTTATGCCTTTACATCTTCAAAACACCACAGTAAATGATATCCTCAGATCTTTTCAGTCCTGACCCTATTTACATTTGGTGCAACTAATGTGTGTGTGTGTTTGTGTCAAGGCGTGCTTGCGTTTATCCACGTGTTTATCAGGTGTCTTCCTCCATCAGCTCCCCACTTTATTTACTAAGATGGGGTGTTTCTCTGAACCGAGCACTTACTGATTTGGTTAGTCTAGCTAATTGCTTTGTTCCAAGAATCTCGTTTCTGCTTCCCAAGTGCTAGGATTATAGGCTACAAATTGACTACCAAGCCTGCCTGACTTTTTTTGTAGGTCCTAGGGATTCAAATTCTATACTTGACCAGAAAGCACTTTATTCACTAGGCCATGCAGATGGGCCTAGAGGATGTTTAAGTGCCATTCTTTATCTCTAGATTCATGGGAGAACCGATAGAATATGTCATATCTTCCTCCAACCTCTGATAAATGAAAATGTCTCCAGACAGTGCCAAGTGTCTTCTAGAGGGTTAAATTGCTCCCACCCAAGAACTACAGATATAATTAATTTTTACATCTACTTCTTTAATAAAAATCTATATTTTGAAGTAGTAAGTGAAATAGAGTTGGCATCATGAGAATCTCCTGCTTGTTTTATTAAAGCCATCAACAAGTGTAGTTAATCTAGCATAGTTCATTGAACTATGCTAAATATGAAGATAAAATTAAGGGGCAAAAGGAAAAGGACACATTTTCTGGAGTGTTCTTAGAACTCCATCACTGTGGAGCTGTAGGAAATGTTGAAGCTTTTCTTACAGTAAAGGCGCTGGCCAAACAAATCCTGTATACAAGTTAAGCCAGATGAAAGCAGATTGAATGCTTCATGGCAAAAATGGAGTTTAAAAAGAGAAATGCGTAACTTGGAATCTGTCTTGAGGAAGGCACAGATGGTTTTTGTGTGGAAAATTAGTTTAGGAGAACAGACTGTTGAGAAGACAGACTTAGGTGTGCAAATGAATTTCTGTTGCTCCTTCCTTTGAGGCAGGAAAGAAGATTGATGGAGTAAAAGCTCTGCTCCTGCAGGGTCACATCTTTGTCTGATGACTCTTGGACACTGGTATAGGTAAACAACCTGCCATAAACTAATGGCTCTAATTTTAGGAGAGAAATGGTCCTATGATATGAGGGTTCAATTCATAATTCATAAAGATCTACTAATTGAGTTGAAGAGATGTAACTTCAGAATCGTGAGAAATTGGAGACCATTTCATAATCTGAGTAGGTTTGGGTAAATTTGAGTTTACGCCACCATTTTTCATAAGTTTCTATGTGAGAGTCAACTGTTCTGTTACTTTATTCTTTCCTTGGTTAAAGATTGCAGACAGCCAGGTAGTCCACTTTGAGTCTTAGAAAACTTAAGATTTGAGCCACACCGATGATTCCCCTACCTTCTTTGCCAAAAGCGTGTCACAAAAATAGGTGACTCTAGAGGCACCAAAGAAGCCAAGAAAGGAAAAATCCCCTAAAGGAAGGTGACATTTAATTGGGAATTTTCAGAGGGCTGTCACTCCCTGCGACATCCCAGAAAAAGTGCTTAGCCGTTTTTTGTGACTGCAGGTGGGCTGAGCAGGGCAGCAGAAGTCAGTCTGGACTTTCAGCAAGGAAAGCCTTTAGGGATGGAGGGCGAGGGGCAGTCGCTTCTGCACACAGCTCCCCCACCCCGAATACCACGTTGAAAAAAAAAAAGCACTGGGCCAGAATTGTAGTGTAAAATGCCATCAGTTTTCCAATTAAGATATCTGACTTGATAAGCCGAGGTATGGATCCATGAGAGAAAAAAAAAAAAAAATGGTGTTTGGGAGTTAGTGAAAGAAATACCGAGCTCCGTGGATGCTAAGAACAGTCTTATAGCCCCTGGTCTCTCCACGCAAATCCGTTTGGGCAAAGACTGCCCCTAGAGTAGTCTGCTTTTCATAAGCTTCCCAATCAGATTTCGGGGGCAAAACACTCCTCCTCCCCCCTCACAGCCTGCTCCTTCTCATCCCTCCCATTCTCCATTTCCCTCCCTGACAGGGTGTAATTGAGTCAAGACAGGATCAAGTTCCCCGCCTTCCCGTCCAAAAATCCCGCCAAGGAAGCCGCAGAGCACAAGAAAATCCAAAGTGGAGCGGGGCGAAGAAAGAAAGCACTGAGTCATCCATCCAAGAAGAGGGGAGCGCGCAGCCGCCCAGGCAGGAGCAGCAGCCAGCAGTACCTGGAGCCCGCTGCAGAAACCTCGCCCGCACTGTGCAACAAAGACAGCGTGGTAGGCAGCAAGGACGTCTGCAAGCCAGAGTAAGTGCAAAGCAAAAGCACCCCGTGGATTTCTCCGAAGGGTCTCTGGGGGTGTGCCTACCCCCAAACCACTTTCCTGGCAGCCTGCAGTAAAGGGGGGTTGGAGATGGAGAGGAACTGCCTGGAGTCTGCTAACAGGACTGCGTTTTCCAAAGGTACTTGCTCCAGAAGGCAAAACAGCTGAGGGAAATTTGGGGGGATGAGTTTGGTTAGTTACGGTGTGCTTGGATGGGAGGAAGGAAAGAAGCTTTTGTGTTATTGAGAGTGCATGGGGATGGCATTCCTGCTACCTGCTGGAGCATGCAAAGCGCGGGAGAGGGCACATTTGTGCTCTTTGTAAAACCTTGGTGGGTGTGTCTGGGCTAGTAGGAGAGAGAGAGAGAGAGAGAGAGAGAGAGAGAGAGAGAGAGAGAGAGAGAGAGAGAG